>NC_088372.1:6022001-6164501 GCF_034508935.2 Berghia stephanieae | reverse complement strand
CCAAAATGATTTAAGTGTGACTGTGTGCCCTGTACTGGACAGCAGATTGGAAGAGAAAGCGGGGAAGACCCAAAGAAACCTGGCGAAGGACCATGGAGAAATAATTAAAGGAAGCAGGCCTGTCCTGGAATACAGCCACCGCAAAAGCAGCCGATCGCAAAAAATGGAGATTTCTGGTGGATGCCCTATGTGCCTCCAAGGCCCGAAGAGGATTAAGTAAGTAGTAATGTGCCGTGTGATATGAAACTCGCTTTCAGATCGGAAGGTCGTGGGTTCGAGCCTCGAGTTCGGCGCATAGTTGAGTCCTTGGAGAAGGCTCTTTACTCACATTCTCTCATCGTACTCAGGTGTAAAACGAGTACCTGGCCGTTAACAGCGTTGTCTTTGTCCGAAAAATGGTAATATCGCCTAGCAGGCGGCATGTCCCGTTCTACATGTTAAATGTTGCTGTTGACCAGGGACCCCTTGCAAAGCGCTTTGAGCACATTTTAGTGGATATGGCGCTATATAAAGCTCATTTAAAAAAAAATTAAGAGAAAGCGGGGAAGACCCAAAGAAACCTGGACCATGGAGAAAGAATTAAAGGAAGCAGGCCTGTCCTGGAATACACCGCAAAAGCAGCCGATCGCAAATAATGGAGATGTCTGGTGGATGCCCTATGTGCCTCAAGGCCCGAGGAGGATTAAGTTAGTAGTAATGTGCCGTGTGGTATGACACTCGCTTTCAGATCGGATGGTTCTGGGTTCGAACCTCGCACGGCGTAAAGTTGTGTCCCTGGAAATGGATTTTACTCACATTCTCTCACCGTACTCAGGTGTAAAATGAGTACCTGATCGTTAACAACGTTGTCTCTGTCGGAAAAAAATTGTAATATCGCCTAACAGGCGTCATGTCTTGTTCTATAATAATATGTTTCATGTTGTTGGTCGGAGACCCTTTGTATAAAGTGCTTTGAGAACGTTTAGTGGACATTGAGCTATAGAGAAAAACTCTAGAAAACTAAAAACCTCAAGATAATTTTATTCATCACATATGACATATCGCCTCATAACGGCATTGTGAATAACACACCTTTCTTCTATTTTGTTCCTGTTATGAGATCAGATAAATGAGTATGTCTGACCAATTGATATTGTAGTGCGCAAACAAATAATCTGTGTCCATATTCCATTTGTATTCTTACATTTCTTTGATATGATAATAAGTTGTTGTAATACGATCTTCCACAAAAATCTTGTCGATATCAAAAAAAAGACATACACAAAAATCAAAAACAAAAAAAAAACCCCAAAAAACCCCACAACAACAAACAAAAAAAAAAAACAACAAAAAAACATAACAAAATCCAAACAACAAAAAACAAAACAAAAACAAACCCCCAAAACCCCCACAAAAACCAACTAAACAAAAAACCCAAAAATACAAAACAACCCCCCTCCCCAAAAAAAAAAAAAAACAAACCCAAAAAAAACAAAAGAGGATTGCATTCAACTTACAATACAATGCCCATAATTGAATTTGTATATTTATTGAACACGATATCTATATTGTCATTTTTGAAATATATATATATATATATATATATATATATATATATATATATATATATATATATATATCTACGTGTCTTCAAATTTGTACGATTTACTTTACAATCTTTTTCATCGTTTTCGTCAATATCTTTTGCTATCTATAGAGAGTATGCGCCTGACTAAGAAGCTCAAAACATTGCCATCCGGAAGTATAACAGACAAACACACAAAACTATGTGTCACCATGAACTTTTATAGTCTGGTTATGACAGTTTAGTGAGAATCACTCACAAACGCGGATGGCAAAATACAATAACAAAGGCTTGAGTGACGTCATCTTCATTCTATCTACATCAAAACTTATCATTGGTCGTTTGATTATTACAGAGGCAGCGTGGCACACAGGGATGGTCTTTGTTCCATGCCCAAAAGGTACTGAGTTCGACAACCCGTTCCCGCCGTGTGGCCTTGATCAGCCTCACTCTGGCTCACTTAGCAGCGCTGCACTGCGGCTGAAGCCTGGGCTATTCCAATCTCCCCTTTGGGGTGGACACGAAAGATAAATTTCCCCTTGGAGATGAATAAACGGAGGTTTATTTTAATTTCATTTATAGCACACAGGCCATTGATTCTCATTTCAATGAATTAATCCTAGCAATAGGTTTCAACAGTCGTGACGTCACTTCCCTCGTAATGACGCATAGTAACTTAGTAACTGGTTCTAAACTATCGGGAAAATGGCGGACTTCCTTAAGCAATACTTCTCCGACGAGTATAAAAGTGTATCCAGAGGATAAAAACATTATAAATCTGATCATGTTTTGACTTTTATACATTCTGATCACATGGCATGTGAAAATGTCTAGCCAGCATGAAGAACAAAAGGTACCCATTTTCTTTGCTTAGAACCACGCTGCTCGCCGTTGCTGGGCGACGTGACACCAGACTATTGAATCCTATTTCCACTAGACTCACCTTCCACCAATGGTTGTTCAAGTCGGACTGGTGAAATCTCCTTCTTATCTTCATCCGATTCCACTTCTTTCTCCAATTCTGAAAAAAAAACGAGTTTTTTATGACATCGGTAGTTAAGGTATCGACCTATTGCAATAATTTAAGACGACTGATTTTGAACCACATATCACTGATTTAAAAAAAGAGCTTTAATATAGAGCAATATCCACTAAATGTGCTCAAATCGCTTTACAAGGGGTCCCTGGCCAACAGTAACATTTAACATTTAGGACGGGACATGACGGCTTTTAAGGCGATGTTAAAATATTTTCGGACAGAGCAGAGACAAAGCTGTTTACGACACAAGGTACTGTATTTCCACCTGAGTACGGTGAGAGAATGAAAGTAAAGAGCCTTTTCCAAAGGACAACTAAAAAAAAAAGAAAGAAAAAGAGCTTTTATAGAGCGCAATATCCACTAAACGTGCTCAAAGCGCTTTACAAGGGGGCCCTGGTCAACAGCAACATTTTACATGTAGGACGGGACATAACGCCTATTAGGCGATATTACAATTTTTCGGATTAAGACAACGCTGTTAACGGCCAGGTACTCATTTTATACCTGAGTACGGTGAGAGAATGTGAGTAAAGAGCCTTCTCCAAGGACTCAACTATGCACTGAGAGAGGCTCGAACCCAGGACCTTCCGATCCGAAAGCGAATGTCATACCACTGGACCACATAGCCTCACAGGCGTCATGTCTCGTTCCACATGTTAATTGTTGCTGTTGGCTAGGGACCCTTTGTAAAGCGCTTTGAGCACGTTTAGTGGATATTGCCTTGTATAAAAGCTCAAGACCACATAGCCGCACAGAGCGGGACTCGAACCCAGGACCTTCCGATCCAAAAGTATGATATAGATAGAATGAAATTGACGTCACTTAAGTCTTTGTTATTGCTTTTTGCCATCCGCGTTTATAAGTAATTCTCACTAAACTGTATTAACCAGACTATATAAGTTCATCGTTACACATTGTTTTGTGTGTTGGTCCGTTATTCTTCCATTCCGGATGGCAATGTTGTGAGCTTCTTAGCCAAGCGCATACTGTCTATACGTAACGTAACAAAATTACTCACCTGCTGTAACGAGTTTCTCTTTTTCAGAAAGTGACTCTTCTTTCTCTGCCAGTACTGAAATTTATAAAGAAAAACAAACCATTTAGTTTTCCAATAAAAACATATTTTACACTTCAGTTTATACTTTATTTCAATAAAGAGTTGATCTATATCTTATCTTACCTTAACTAGATAACAGCCGTACTTTGGAAAAAAACAAACACCTATTTGAAAATTTGATCAGAAAACTCGTCCTTCAAACATCGATAGATTTAAATGAGCCTCATCTTGACCAAAACTATCAACCCTGGAACCTCGCGAGGTCTCCTCTTTTGGATGTGCAAAACAAATCTGATTAAGAAAAGAGTTTATTGTATCGTAACAATGTGATGATTTTCCTGTAGTTGCTAAGGAGATGGTTTAAATCGATCGATATAGTTAAGGACGAGTTTTCTGGCCAAATCTTAAAATACGTGACTTTCCATAATACAAAAGTTATCTTGTTAAGCAATAAAGATAGATTTTATGATTTGGAATATGAAACAACCCATTGTGCTTTCTGGCCAAATCTTAAAATACGTGATTTTCCATAATACAAAAGTTATCTTGTTGTTAAGCAATATAGACATTCTATGATTAGCATGGACTATGAAACAACTCATTGTGTTTTCCAGTTAAAAGTAAAATTCATATCAATTTTTTTCTTTAAAAAATGTAAATAGGTGGGTATATCCGTCAGAAATGTAATTTAATTATAAAATGTGATAATGATTGTAACAATAATGACAGTATTGAGCCAAATCCCCTAGAGATGAGGTCAAGGCCTACAAATAATAAACACTCCATTATCATAATTCCTTTATCTTACTTTTATGATCTTATGTTTTATTTTGGGTAAAACTAATTACAATAGTAGTATTTTCCTATATATATATATATATATATATATATATATATATATATATATATATATATATATATGAATAATGTTCATGTCAACACGGTGTGAGACAACATAGATTTGATCCAACAGTGCTGTAACAGTGAATAATTAGTGAACATTTTATGAACAATATTAGCACAATTATGTGCACAGTGTGTCAAAATTACAATACACCAACACAAATATAAATATATGATAAGGTATGACGTGTAATACAACGTCAGAAAAATCTGATAAAATACAAGAAAAATATTAGCCCGCCCCACCCACCCCCCAAAACCCCAAACCAAACCAAATGAAAAAAAAAACCCCAAACAAACAAGTAAATGATGTTTTAAAAAACCCAACCAATCTTACAAGATTGGCGGAAATCTAGAAAGTTGAGCGTCTTTTGGCATTTTCATTTTATTTCAAGCCATGTGAGGCGAAATGAATGACGTCCATATCTAGCAAAAAGGATAAGCTATGAAATGGCCTTGGCAAAAAGCCTTGGTGATCAGCGCATATAATCACTTCAAAGGTACTGTGAGAAGCACAATATTGAGCATTGCTTTCATTTGCTTGCTTTCAAGCACATCATGTTGTCCTGCTTTCAGTTCCTATTAAAAGACAAACAATAGGATTCAATAGTCTGATGTCACGTCCACCTAGCAGTTTGGTTCTAAACAAACCAAATCGGTACTGTTTATTCTTCATGATGGCTAGAACTTTTTCACGTGTCATGTGATCAGAATGTATATACAAATGAAAAAACAAAACAAAACAAAACATGATAAGATTTATAATGTTTTGCTTCTCTGGATACACTTTTATGCTCTTCGGACAAGTATATCATAAGGGTGGTGATGGAGATATTGGCGTCCGCCATTGTTCCGATAGTTTAGAACTAGTTGGTATGCACCATTACTAGGGAACTGACGTCACGACTGTTGAACCCTAGCCACTTTGGAGCAGTTTTTATATAAATCGTATAATATACTTGTAACATTTCTCATATCCAACGATTTAAACTATAATCAGAGCATGCGCCTCACTGAAAATAAAGAGGAAGCCCACACATATTAAATTTAATCTTAAAAGAATGAATTTAAGTATATAAAGATGAATACGAATCGCAAGCTACTTATCCTGAACACAGACACTCTGAAAGCAATTTTTCAGGTTGTTCCTCTTCGTAAAAAGACTCGACAGATAACGTAAATTATGAATAATATTCAATCCAATAGTTTGCAACATTCATCTTTATTTACTTTTCAAACCCAAGCGTCAAGCTACAACTTAGGCATTGATGAAAGCATTTGACTTCCAAAATTCGTCATTAAGCAAAAACATGGTTGAGATGGATTGTGTTTTTCTTTCTTGCAAATCTTTCTTGCAAATTTGATTTAGATTTATTTATAACTAGTTTTGGCTTTGCAATTGAGTGATTTTTAAATTGAGTTATTATTATTATTATTATTATTATTATTATTATTATTATTATTATTATTATTATTATTATTATTATTATTATTATCATTATTATCACAATACTTATCATTATGATTATCATTACTATGTGCTTGTTTTAATCTCATGCATCATTCAAATTATAATTAAAGTGGGCGTGTCGTCAATGGCGGCGTGTGAAAATAAATAATATATACAACAGATCAAATTATGTGGATTATCTTTGACGCATTTTAACACTAAGATCGATCCATCAATATTGTGATTTTTAAAATATATCAGAATGGTAGATAAACAGCCAGCTATCATTATTTATAAATAGCTTAAAAGATAAATAGAAAGATAGAGAATGCGATAGATAGAAAGAGAGATGAAAAGAAACAATGAGAGACAGAGAGACAGGGAGAAAGAGAGAAGAGAAGAGAGAGAGATAAAGAAATAAAGAAAGAAAGAAAGAAAGAAAGAGAGAGAGAGAGATAGATAGATAGATAGAGAGAGAGAGAGAGAGAGAGAGAGAGAGAGAGAGAGAGATCACAGGCAGTGATTTGGATAAAGAGATAGAGAACGAGAGATTTGACTATATAAATATTATATAAAATATAAATACAGTCCATGCCAGTGTGTGCAACATTAATGTACACTTAGTGACATAGAAGTCAGTACAAAAGTGCTTCAGATGAAAAAAAAATATATGGTATCTCATGCTGGTGCCTCGGTAAGCACAACATGTAGCAAATATTATTATGATTATTATTATTACTGTAAACACTTGGATATTGAACTATACACATATCTATGTGCACACCATGACAGGCTAACGGATTGCCGTTGTCACCTAAGATATCATCGTCATCGCTCTCATCCAAAGCTCCAACTTCAACAACAGCAAAATCAGCTTCATCTTTCAGAATATCATGTATCGTGTCACGGCTTTCTGGAGCCAAATCTACGGCTCTATCTTGGTTGGAATCAGAATCAGTGTTTGTCTCACAGTGTATTATTATTTCTGCATTGTCTAGTGATCGGTCTGTAATCAAGCATTTATCGAAATCTTTGCCAGGGTATGTGACAGCTTGATTATTCATTTCCAAAAACCTCGATGATGTCTCATTTTGAGTTTCTTCTTCTTCTTCTTCTTCTTCTTCTTCTTCTTCTTCTTCTTCTTCTTCTACTTGGTTGGGTGCATTGATTACCTCAAACGATATTTCTGATTTATCTAATGTTTGGCCAGCATCATTGAAATCTTTTCCCACGATTGTGATTGTCTCAGTCATATTCTCTAAAGTCCTTGATGATGTTTCAGTCTGAACATTTTCTTCCTCTTCTTCTTCTTGTTTGGATGCAGTGTTTACCTCAAACGATATTTCTGATTTATCTAATGTTTGGCCAGCATCGTTGAAATCTTTCCCCATGATTGTGATTATCTCAGTCTTACTCTCGAATGTCTTTGATGATGTCTCAGTCTCAACATTTTCTTCTTCTTCTTCTTCTTCTTCTTCTTCTTCTTCTTCTTCTTCTTCTTCCTCATCCTCCTGGTTAGGCGCAGTTTTTACCTCTAACGATATTTCTGATTTATCTAATATTTGACCAGCATCATCTAAATCTTTTCCCACGATTGTGATTGTCTCAGTCATATTCTCTAAAGTCTTTGATGATGTCTCAGTCTGAACATTTTCTTCTTCTTCTTCTTGTTTGGATGCAGTGTTTACCTCAAACGATATTTCTGATTTATCTAATATTTGGCCAGCATCGTCTAAATCTTTCCCCATGATTGTGATTATTTCAGTTTTACTCTCGAAAGTCCTTGATGTTGTTTCAGTCTGAACATTTTCTTCTTCTTCTTCTTCTTCTTCTTCTTCCTCTTCTTCTTCTTTTTCTTCTTCTTCCTCTTCTTCTTCTTCTTTATCATCCACTATTTTGTTGTTGATTTCTTCTTTTATTTCCTTGTCACTTAAGGCAAACACTTCCTCAATGGCGAATGCTTTGTCCTCAGTGCTATCATTTTCTTCCATAGTATCAATGGACACCACTAACGACATCTTCGAGCCCAATCCATCACTTGTGTCCGTGCCACTGCCAGAAAATTCACTGTCTTCCTCTTCCGTCTTCATATCGGTGATTAAATGTATCTGGTCTAAGTTCCGAGGTTCGTCTGATTTTTCTGCGATTGACAACTCTGATACCTCCGTCACACAAGATGTTTTCATTGGACTTGTTTCCTCTAACTCAGAGATGGTTTCAATCGAGAAGTATGACTCAGGCGCAAATAATTCTATATTTAGATTGTTTAATGTCTCAGAATTTTCAACAATGTTACCAAATACAAGACCGCTATCAAAACCTTCAGTGACATCCTCCTCCGTAACTCTTTCTACCGTTGAGGGCTTGAAATCTAACTCATCAATCTTGATGTCTTCAATTTCATCTTTAGATTCTGCATCTAAATTGTCATCGGGATAATGTTGGTCATCCAACAACTGTTTTTCAACTTTGTCTGATTTTGTCTCTTTATCTGTAGACTCGTCTATGCGTTTGGGAGAAGCGCTATGGTCATCAATCTTATCCTCGTCAATTTCCTCATCTTTATCGCATTTAACCGTTTCGACTTTTTCATCTTCTGTTTGATCCGGTTCCTTGTCATCATCCAATGACGGCAGATTCAGCCCAGGGATACCTTGAAATCCTAACTGAGGAAGCATCCCCAATATGTCCTTCGAGGCCAGTTTTATGGAAATGTCTGACACTTTTTTCTTCATAACGTCAGACCTGACTGTAACGGTGACCATGTTCGCCACTTCAAAGACTGTTTCTTGGATATCCTCAGCATTTGAAGGAGTATCTTCTTCTGTGTCTGATTCCACAGAAACTCCTGGTACTTGCAGGTGATGTTTATCGTCTTTATCGTTATCAACGTTTTCATCATCAATATTTCCTTCAGTGATTGATGAAAGAGACAAAGATGAACGTTCACGAAAACTTGAAGGGAATTCATCATCCTCATCAACATCGTCGTCAATATCGAATGTTTTGGTGACCGATCGACGACGTTTCATTTCATGAGGTTTCAGTTTCTCAATCCCGTGCTTCTGCCGGAGTCCATCAAATGAAATGTCAATTTGAACAACTGTATCATCTCCGTCTTGATCCTCATTTTCTGCTTTGGAGGATTGCCTGGAAAGCGTCGACCCCTCTGATGTTGACCTTTCCATGCTCGGACGTCTCATCTCACGAGAATCGATTAAACCTAATCCATCATCTTCTTGAATGGACGCTGACCTCGATCTTGATTCTTGAGAAACGGACAGACGTCTCAAGAGCTGGTTTGCTTTTCCTTCATTCACAGAGACATCTATACTGACTAAAGGAGATTCGTGGACTCTTGACGTTTGAGCGGGGAAGATATTCGATTCAGAAAATGCACGACCACGGAAGGGAATTTGAATACGTTCATGGTCGATACAACTTCCACTTCTCTCCCTCAAGAAATAATCTTCATCATCTGGACCTGTGATTTCAATACTGGGTTGTCTTGCTGGAACGCGTATGCCTTCAACAAAGTCAGAATAATCCGAATCCACAGAAGGCGTTGAGCGCAGTTTCGGGACATTATCAGGTGACAGTTTTTCATCTTGAAATCCACGAGCTTCTTCAGGACCAATATTGACATCTGGGACGTCAAGAGACTCGGCAAAGGGAGTTGAACATTTAGAGGATCTTCTTGACAATGAAGGAAGTTCGTCGAAAGCACCAGCAATAGACGATCTTCTGATCTGTGCTTGTGACGTTTTTCGTTCTGTCACAGACAAAATAGAAGATTCTCTGAAGGACACTTCCATTTCGATTGTACTACCTCTTCTCTGCGGCGATTGGCCATAATTTAACTTCAAATCGGAAGATTGCAGTGGCAAATCTTTACTATCGTCCACTTTTTGGGTACAAAGATGGCCGCTCATTTCATCCTCTACTATCTGAGGAGTAAGTAAAATATCCTCATGTACATCTTCTGATTTGCAATCAGGTTGTTTGGCAGGTTCTGTTTCCAGACAGGTCGACGATTCCGCGGCTTCTGGGATATCTTGAACGCTTTCAGCTTCATCCTCTACTTCTTCGTTGTCTAGGTTCTCATTTTCAAGAATAGCATCTGCAAGTAATTGAGTAGCTATTTCATGTGCGTATCTGTTAATTTCTTGGATGTCTGAATCACGCGGCGACTTTTCAACATCCTCATCACCTTCATCAAATGAGGAGGCGAGATTTCTCATTGGTGAGGAAGATTTTACTTCAACGATATTCACACTATCTGGTTTGTTACCATCGTCATCAACTCTGTCAGTTTCGTCAAGTGAGTCTAAGTCAGGTAAAACAAAAGAGTCTACAATTTGTGAATTATTCAAATCAACGTTCTCGATTTTTTCAGAATCAAATTTGTCAACATTTTCAGCGTTTTTCAAACATGGATATTCTGAAAGTTCAGCACAAGGTTCTGTCATACGAGGAGGTATTTGGTTCTCTGTGATGTCACCGCCACTCTTCTTCTCTTGAGTTGGGAGTGGCGCTGTTGATCCTTTTCGAGAAAGGAGAGTGTTTGAAATAATAATATATCCAAACTACAATTGATTGATAAATTATGAGGAAACGATGATTCAATTAAAATAACACTGAAATGATATATAGAATAAAACTAAAAAGGGAGAAAGTATCAAAATATCCCTATAAACATAAGTTAGATTTGTAAGGTTGTATGAAGATGATATAACTATTCGTTAACAAGAAATGAAAGCGTTACCGTTATGAGAGAGAAAAAGGAAAATGTTAGATATAAATGAGAGAAAAAAGTTGTTGGTTTTTAAAGACTACAAGAAATAAAGTGAAAATGTTTTAAGAAACACAAACCCCAAAGCAAGGAAAATAAGGTGGTAAAACATTAGTTGAAATAAAATACCAACTATCGAACATTTAAATACTTTTGAAATGAATTAACATTCGTTAAAAGATTAAATATAAGTATGCATATTTATCCTTATAATAAACTTTAGGATTTTGTCTAAATAGTGTAATTCAGTTATTGAAGCAACGAATACTCTATAACAAGCAAGCCTTTTGGTGGTAAGGTAAATTTGGAATAAGTTATCATTTAAATATCTTCATATCCAAGTATTTCATGGATCTTATTGCTGTCTTTGAAATACAAAAAGAAAACAATGTGTGACTGTTGTGGTGACGAGGTGATTTAAACAAGACCAATTAAATTTGTGTTCACTTCACATTTACTGAAACTGGGTCTTCACCAAAAACGTAATCTTGAAATATTCCTTATAAAATCTAATTGACTTATTCACAGGAGACAAATGAATACATAGAAAATGATTTTATCAAATCGATTATAGAATGGAATTTATTAATATATTATATTCAATTAATCATTCTTTGAAATTCAAGTTTTATCTTCGAAGGGTCAAGCCCGTTTAAACTGGGAATAAACATATGCTGGTCATTCAAAACATGGAATATGTCTGACCAGGTATATCAGAAAAAAAATATCAACGTCTCAATGAAACCCAACAGTGAAATACTAAGGAAAAGGTCAATGTATAAATTTAGAAGTTAGGGATTTGGGAATATAGTGCTGGGCAAATTACCTAACCAGTCCATCGTAATCGAATCCAATATATCGTAATCGGGCACTGAGAGGAGTAAGTGGGTTAAATCATTAACATTTAATAAATGATAAAACAAAAACATGTGGATTTTAAAGTCTTAATTTCATAAATAAATATAGTGTGTCCTTATGTGTAGTGACCCTTTTACATCTTTAAAATAATGGTAAAATATTCATCCAATATCATATCCCTTACCCACACACTGTCACACTGACATTGGCAATTTTATAGCGATAACAAGACTTACAAATTAAGTACCTCTAACACTCAAATTGTTATATTTGAAGAAGAAATGATTGAATGGTCAAATGGAAATTAAAGCGTAGCGATTATAAATTTTGTTATTCGAATATCTAAATGAAAATAAACTTATCTTTAAATTAGTATTCAAGAGAAGAGAACTAAACTGGACAGAGAATGCGGAGGAATGAAAAACAGATAACAAAATAGAGTAACTGTCTAATGGAGGAAAATCAACAAAATTTTAATATCAGAAGCCAAAAGAGATGCAAATGTAAATATTATAGCAAAGTGAGTGACAGAAACAAAACACCCATTTAGAATACGATAGAAGTACACTAGTTTGAAATATATGGTGAATACAACAAAAGAGAAAGAAAGTAGAGGATAGAACAAAAACGAAAACGTAATCCATAGCCTACCAGTAGATGCAAATTGTTTTATAAGAATAATGTCGTAAAATCACACATGATAATGTAAGAGAGGTGAAAACAAAATCAGTGAATTTGGTCTCACCTGAAACGTAGAGTTCAGCAGTGGTGGACACAGTTCCGTGCATGTTCGTGGCTCGGCATTCGTATTGGCCTCCATCTTCAGGGAACGACTCTGGCAAGACCAAAGCACAACGCCCTTCAACTCCAGGCTCGATCTTGTAAACCGGGGAATCCCTAATAACTTCTCCGTCCAAGAACCAAGTGAGCTCCGGCTCTGGATGTCCATGAACGACAACTTCAAATCGAACCAGCTGTCCTTCGGTGGCTTCTATCGGTTGCAATTCTTGGACGAAGGTCGGTTTTTCACCGACTTCTTCGAATTTCTGTATGATTTCAAAATCTTCTTCAGTGGTTGTGGTTGTGGTTGTAGTTATAGTATCAATGGTAAGCTCAACTTCGGGTACATCTGAAACTTCAACTGTCACGTCCTCTGGGACTTTCTCTTCGAGTTCTGTGATCAGGCTCTCAAATGCATCGAAGCTGACGGTTGTAGTAGTGTCTTTTTGGTCCACAGGAAGGGACAATTCTTCAAAAGTGATAACCTCTTCCTGTGGTTTTGTCTCTTCTCGAAATGAGACCTCAGACGAGATGATTTCAATCACTTCGTCTGCTGAGGTCTCTGGGGCGACTTCCTCCGTCTCGATGATTTTTTCAGCAATCACGCTTTCCGATGGGACCTCTTCAGAAATGGAGGTCTCAACGGTGTGGGTGATTTCAAGACTCTCCTTCTCTTGAGGTTCTTCTGGTTGTGTCACTATAAGAACCTCTTCGGCTGATGGAGCTTCATCAGGCTTTTCTGGTTCTATAACGTGAAAAGGGAAAGAAATAAAGAAACAAAAATGAAATTTTTGCCTTTGTGTAGTTTGTCTCGAAAAAAAAACCTGCATGTTCAAGAGACACTCTAGTTCAGTCAATAGAGCAAAACAAAACGATCGGTTTCGACTCCGAGTTACGTCAGAATATTTCCGGGCCTCCTTATGCTCCCTTCATTGATTGGATAGTTGAGAATGAAAATACATCTGATGGAAAGTAAATAAAGCAATAACAAAACTCTTAGGGTTTACAGACGTAGTAAACGAAAATTAAGACAGACCATGTAATGCTACAGAAAACAAATCAGACCGTTCCAAAAGGTCTCATGGTTCTAATAGATAGAAAAAAAATCTGTCATTTACAGCCATCAGGTCCAGTTAGCTGGAGCGTAATCATTACAGGAACGCAACAATTACTCACTGCATATTGTAATGGATGAGGGTTTATAGCAAAGTACATTCTGTCATGGGTTTCAGGATGGTTTATGAGTGCCTAAATAAATTTTCAAATTGGGTATATCGTCATAACCGGGTTTAACAAACCCATCTACCCTTAATTGCTGTGAGGAAAAAAAAGGAAAGAAAATTGTTTGGCCGTAAGAAGGGCGGGATATCGGTTCCTTTGCTTTTGAGTTAAGTGCTCTATAAACTGAACCTCCCTGAAGGACATACATAGACATTCAAATTATATAATCTTTGAAGCAAATGATTTGCAAAGCGTAAATCCGATGGAATTGAATGTTTGCGAGAGGTAACTCTTTGTAACCTGTTGGAAAAAAAACAAACAACTATTATTTCAATTTCATTTTGTCAGCCAATCATGACGCTTTTCTTTTGTTAAAGGGAGACCATTCTCATCCTAGTAAAAAATCAACATATATTAATTGGTTATCAATGAGAAGAATTAGAAACCGAAAGTCAATAGCAAGATAATGAATGGTGAATCTATGGCTCATCTCTGTCCTTGACCTATTGACTTGGATTCGCTTGATTTTAGAATACAATTTCCTTACCTCAAATCTTGTGTATGTTGAAAAAAAAAGATAATTTAATGCGCTTTAATTAAGTCGCATATTATAGATGGTAGGCACAATGATAAGATGTGAAATTTCTATAATATACCTGGGATAGGTGTTAGATTGTGTAAAACACACGACAATTCCTATTGTGTTTGAAGCAAATACTCTTTTTGAGCACATATTCCTAGCTAAACGTTCGGCGAGAGATATTCGAGAGATATTTTGGGATGCAGTCATTTAACTCTTCTTTGTCTTAACAAAGTTGATAATGTATTCATCAATGATCATTGGCAAGGAGGTGTGCATTAAAATAAAAATCCAATGACGTTTGCAGATAAGGACTTCGGGTTTCCTCTTGGATAAATATAATTTTTGGTGTTATAATATTTTGAACCAACGTGGACATACTAGGAGGTCTGATAACCGAACGCAATAGGCTTCAACAGTCGTAACGTCACTTCCCTCGTAATGGTAACTTTGTAACTGGCTCTAAACTATCGGAACAATGGCGGATGCCCTTATGAAATATTTCTACGACGAGCATAAAAGCGTATCCTGAGGAAAAAACATTATAAATTGATAATGTTTTGACTTTTACACATTCTGATCGCATGACATATGAAAATGTTCAAGACAGCATGAAGAATAAAAAGTACATATTTTCTTTGTTTAGAAGCAAGATGGCCGCCGTGACATCAGACTATTGAACGCAATTATTATGGGCTTGTTTTAACACTGTTAATGGAGAATATTTTGCGTTGTTTCTAAGAGTATTTCCATTACAATAACAATAATGGGCCCATAACAGTTTGGGTTATCAGACCTGTAAATAAGTCCACGATGGTTTGTACACTTTACTTTTGTTTGTTTCATCCAGGGATTTTAATGAACCTTAACAATGAGCAGCTGCTTTCAGTTGCCAAAGTTTTATTTTTTCAAATCAGAATAGCGATATATAATATTTTAAAAAAATAATATGGTAGGCGCATCGATTGCCATTTTTGTAAAACAATTAAGAGTTGTTAGTTATGATTATGTGTGTGTGTGTGTGTGTGTCGGGGGGGGGGGGGGTTACTTTCAAAACTTGCTGTCGCGTTTTCACCATTCAGAGAAAATTGCGAATTTGATCAATAACGTATTTAGTGAAAGTTGTAAAAGAAGATCTAGACAGAACGAAGTTGACATCACTCATTGTCTTTGTTATTGTATTTTGCCATCCATGTTTATGAGTAATTCTCACCAGACTGTATTAACCAGACTATAAACGGTCAAGGTTACACATAGTTCTGTGTGTTGGTCCGTTATACTTCCGGATGGCAATGTTGTGAGCTTATTAACCAAGCGTATACTATCTCTTGAAGACTACTTCATACCCCCCCCCCCCCAATACGACGATGTTCACAAAAAGAAATATGAATAATTGGTGTTTAAGGTAACAATAAATAAAATTATTAGAGATCCCATAAAATGAACTCATACCAGGGGGGACGAAGTGGCCGCGATTGGTTAAGGCATTGCACTGTGACCCAAAAGATCACGGGTTCGATCCCCGGTTCAGGAACTTCCGATTTTTTACCTTGGGCTAGATTATTAATTCCCCCCCCCCCCCAATTTGCTCACTTTGGATAACATGGGTGATTCCTGTTGACATCAGACATCTTGTTTGATGGATTAACTACATTCCTTCATGGAAAGCCTTGGCGGCGGTATCTAAACGAGGCCGTAGGGGAATGGCTTAATCATTTTTTTAAATACCATGGAATGCATCCTCATCATTTTGTGTGTTGGTAAGGTATCGTGTGGCTGGCGGATGTTGTGAGTATTTTACCTAATCGAGAAAGTCGTCTTTTTGGACGACGATGGATCGACGTCAGATTACAAGGCCACGGCCATCAAAGAAAGGTGAATTAGGGGTTGTATTCAATAGTTTAACAAATTGATATTATGCGCTTGGCTAAGAAGCTCACAACATTGCCATCCGGAAATGTAACGAACCCACACACAAAACACTATGTGTAGCCTTGAACTTTTATAGTCTGGTTAATACCGTTTAGTGAGAATTACTCATAAACACGGATGGCAAAAAACAATAACAAAGACCTGAGTGACGTAATCTTCGTTCTATCTATAGGATTATGTGTTTCCTAGAGTACTTTTAACAACTCATTGGGCGCACCTACTAAAAGCTCATTCGGCGCACCAACAAACAACTAATTGAGCGCACCAACAAACAACTCGTTGGGCGAACCTACTAACAACTCATTGGGCGCACCTACTAACAGCTCATTGGGCGCACCTACAAATAACTCATTTGGCGCACCTACTAACAACTCATTGGCCGCACCTACAGACAACTCATTGGGCGCACCTACTAACAACTCATTTGACGAACCTAATAACAACTCACAGGGCGCATCTACTAACAACTAATTGGGCGCACCAACAAACAACTAATTGGGCGCACCTAATAACAACTCATCGGGCGCACCTAAAAACAACTCACTGGGCGCACTGCTAATCTAAAAATGATGCCACAACGCAATTCTTAGTGCCGGGCCCTTGATAGAACGAAATTGACATAACTCAGCTCTTTGTTATTGTTTTAAGCCAGCCATTTTAATGATTTGTTCTCACTAAATTGTATCAGTATCAGACTATAAACGTTTAGGATTACACATAGTTTTGTGTGTTGGTAAGTTATAGATAGAATGTAGTTGACGTCACTCAGGTCTTTGTTATTGTTTTTTTGGCCATCCGCGTTTATGAATAATTCTCACTAAACTGTATTCCCCAGACTATAAACGTTCAAGATTACGCGTGTGTTGGTTCGTTATATTTCCGGATGACAATGTTGTGAGCTTCTTAGCCAAGCACATACTATCTATATCCGGCTGGAGGATGTTTTTAGTATTTTAGCTAATCGCATAGCATTAATACTTAAAAAAGCTCGCAAAAACAGGACGCGTTAATAGCTTATTCCACAACATGCTAAACCAGGCATATGCCACTAACAAAATAATCTGCTCTTCCATATTGTGCACATCCGTTTAGGTAACATACTCACAGCATTTACCCCCCACATGAAACCTACCAATACACAAAACTGTGTGTAACTTTAAATGTTTATAACTTAGTTGATATATTTAAGTAGAAACTAATCACTTACACATTGGTGGTTTAAAAACCATAACAAAGAGCCGAATGACTTTAACTCCATTCCCTATATAGATAGAACGCGCTTGGCCAAGGAGTTCACAACATTGCCATTCGGAAGTATAACGGACCAACACACAAACTCTGTGTAACCATGAACTTTTATAGTCTGGTTAATACAGTTTAGTGAGAACAACTCACAAACGCGGATGGCAAAAACAATAACAAAGGCCTGAGTGACGTCATCTTCGAACTATCTATAGATAGAACGAAGATGACGTCACTCAGGTCTTTGTTATTGTTTTTTTGCCATTCATGTTTATGAGTATTTCCCACTAAACTGTATTAACCAGACTATAAAAGTTCATGGTTACACATAGTTTGTGTGTTGGTCCGTTATACTTCCGGATCGCATTGTTATGAGCTTCTTAGCCAGGCGGTACCTGTCTTCATTTCAGCCCAATTAACATGTCCTTCAGTCGTTGAGCAATGTTGCACAGAAGGCCATTTTATAAATAAATCAATCAACCCTTCTTACGATTAAAATAAATAGTGAGCACTTCAAAACCGTGGAGTTGGAGTGGGTCCCTTTTTCTGTAGCGTACAATTTCTCGCTTCCCTTTGGATAGGACATTAATCAATAATCTGTGCCTAAGAGGTGTAGTAAATACTGCTGTGTGTGGGTGGACAGAGAAGTCAGACACCCGAGCTCACTACTGCATACGGTTGATAAGACGATTCACTCACTTCTGAGATAAGCACTCTACCCACTGAGCTATCGGGACCAACCTTAGCCTTCGTAAACTGATACTAACAACAAAAAAAAAAAACAAACAAACAAACCCAACCCAACTCCATAAAAGAGGATGGCGATCACGGGTGAAAGTTAAATGTGAATTGTAATCATGTAACTCAACCAATGGAATCATGTGTTTCCAGCCTTGAGAACTTCTAACAACACATCACTTTTAACTTTCGTTTGGTGATCGTCGTCTTCCTTTGTGACGAAATTGTTTGGTCAGTATCAGGGCTTTTGTTTAGAAAGGCGGCGGACCAACAATCTTACTGTTTCATATTAAGAAAAGGCCCATAACGTTGAGGGCTGGTGAATTTCCTATTCGTCATGTCCATGGGTGGCTATGGCCAAAACAGTCGTAATATTCAGATTTTTTTGTTTGTTTTGTCTATATGTTTTACTATCATAAAAAAGTCGATGTTTTTGACTTGGTGTCAGAATGTTGTATATGCAGGTATGTTTTATTCGCTTTGAGATACCGTGTCTGTGGAAAATATTATAGTATGCAAGCAGTGTAATGTTGTTTTACTTTTTTTTTTTTTTTTTTTTACACGTTTAGATTTCCCTACTTTATTTTTGTATGTGTAATAGAGGCATAGCTGAGGGATATCATGCAGGGAAATAGCTACGACGAAGCATTCATTTCATGGGGAGATGCAATGCAAATAATATCAAATGAATCAATAATAATATGAATTCTCTCGTACTCTGTAAAAACACATCCCCCACCAAAAAAAAAAATTTAATTAATTATGATATTTGGTGACAATGAAAAACTTGGAAGTTTGAAGTCAAAGTAGTTTCAGGATCAAGGTTTTAAAATTCAAGATTCTTTACAATTAACTGATGGTAAATTTATTTGATTAGACAGCCAAGTAAGTTGTGTGACGTAATCAAAGAAACAGAAAAGACTACGGGATAAATGTTACAAGTGATCGAAAGCAAATAAATGTTTCTTTCAAAAATTAAAATAACACCGTTTTATGTGGAAATTATAATATCTTATATAATACCGTGACCAGACGCCAGGCTAAGTAAATAAAAAAATCATACAGGTGATCAGATCATACATATCCAGCGTTTTAAATGCCTTATTCTTTTCTGTAGAAGGAACGAAATTGAAGTCACTCAACTCTTTGTTATTGTTTTAAGCCAGCCAGCCACTTTTATGATTAGTTCTCACTAAATTGTATTAATCAGACTATAAACGTTTAAGATTACACAGAGATAGTTTTGTGTGGTGGTATTGTATCTGGGTGGCGTTTTTTGGTTTTTTTTTTAGTGAATTTGTATCTAAACCCATAACGTCAATTCAAGGTGACAGGGGAGGTAACTTTGGTTTCTTATCAAAGATAATCCTTACCAGTTTGCCTAAAGCTGAGTTAAATGAATTTTCAAGGTTCAGTACTTTTAAAAAATTAATAATAAAAAGATAGAAAAAATAGAAAAGAAAAAGAAATCAATGACCAATTTATCAGCGTGTATTGCCGAATATCCAGCCATTATTTTAATCTCATTCAATTTTCCTTCTGGTCCTCAGGAATATATCATATTTTCTTGCAAACTTCCATATTTGGTTCTTCATCTAGCTCATCAGTAAATTCACTAAATCCCGTAAATTTCCTTGCAGTACACAATTTATTTAACTATTCAAACCAAAACATTTGTCCTCTAAGGTCAGATCACAAGTTTTCAAAATCCCATGGTCATTTCTAAAATTGTCATTCAAATAATAAATCAAACACAAACTCATTCAACTACACACCGTGTAATCCTTCGTGTTGGGCCGGTATCATGTGTAGGAATTGAATAGACGAAGAAAAGTAATTGGGTATAATCCTTTCCTTACCAATCATTGGAAAATTGTCACATTCGTTACGATGCAACCGACAATTTTCTCATTATGATTTCTCTTGTACATCACCAAATTTAAAGAAATGCTTTGATTACAGCTATTATTACTATACAATGTGTTGTAGAGCTCATTTTGCTGAACAACATTCTGTATAGAATGCACTTGTTACTTTTTTTGTTTGAGTAAGAAAAGTCTATTTTTGTGTTGGGTGGGAGAGAATTTTCGGGGGAAATTCTAAAAATGGCTGGTAAGGAGAGAGTTAAAGAAGACCTGCCAACTTAAAAATTCAAAAATTCGTAGTTTTTAGGAGATAAACATTATAGTGGCTTGGTTAACTTTATAGAGATTAACAATTTAATTTCACGGAGAATAAACAACATTTCGAAATCCTTAATTAACATAATGTAGTCTGGAATCAACGGTAATTTTAAATAAGTTTTAATGACTTTGAGATGCTCATGAAATTCTGAAATTGGAGCCAAAAATTCGTAATTTTACGAATTTTTTGTAGGAGTAGGCAGGTCCGGTTAAAGTCAATATAATCACAGTTAGAAAATTTGGAGAAAATCTAGTTGTTTTTTTTTTTTTTGAAGAGTAATTAAAAAAAAATCAATCTCTTCAATGGTCAATCGTATAAATTAGATATTTTAAAGCATTAGATTCCCACCCGCATGATACCATTTTTATCACGATGGGTCAAACGTGGTCATTCCAAAAACATTCGAAGCATTCAGGGGCTGGGCAGCATCTGACCTGTATTGTAAATGTGGGGAAAACATGCTGGGGAGATTATGGTCATTAGTATGGGGTTATGACAAAGGATAAAAAACCCAAAACAAAAACAAAAATAATTAAAACATAAAAAGACAAACAATAAAATAGAGTATATGTGGAATCACTTTTTGCATGGCCAAACCAAAAACTGTATGTAAAATATACATGCAAAACAGTAAAATAATAAATTATTCTAATTGAAATAAAAGTTATTATACTTACAGTCTTACAGATGGAAAATATACTGATTTATATCAGGTACAAATATAAGATAATAGCTATTCAATTGTAACAACAACAAAAATAGTTGTCAATATCATTTAAATGAACAGAGAAAAAAAATCTGTGAGAATCCAAGACCTTTTTAAAAAAATAACAAAGAAGGCATGAATGCTTTTACAAATTTAATAATCATTAGTTGTATCTGGAGTGACATTTCCGTAGAAAATTATCAACAAAAAAGTTCTACATGAGATGTAAAAAAAGCAAGAAAAAATACACACCTCCCTCCCCATCCCCCCCCCCCAAAAAAAAAAAAGGAAAACAACAACAACAGAATACAACAAAACAACCAAAAAAAAAAAAAAGAAAAGAAAGAACAAAAAAACCCAAAAAAAAACAAAACAACCCGCCCCCAAACCCCCCCCCCCCAAAAAAAATCCCCCAAACAAACCCAAGACAAAAATTTAAAAAAAACGAAAAAAAAAAAACAGACAAACTAAACTAAGAAATGAGGTATATTTGGCAAAATGTATATTTTGGCGTGATAAGTGCTATATCTAGACAAAATATTTACTCAAAGTCAACAAAAGGAAAAACAAAAACAAAAGAAAAGTAAACAAACAAATAAAAGAAAACAAGCATTACTTAGTGAAAACAAATTAATATAATATTAAAATATGAAAACGAAAATGCAATGACACTATCTAAGAATTGGCAGGCTATTAGTACAAAGTCACAACCATGGAATGAGCGAAAAATATTATGTGTACAAGTAAATTATGTAAGTCATGATTAAAAAATAGAAATCACACTGGGTCTTATTAAATAAAACTGGAATAAAAATACACACTAGTCGATACAAACAACATCAAAATAGTTGGTGGATGAGCAAACAAGTGTCTTCACTTTTCGAGAATACTAGAGACTATATATACACCACGCACAGAATTATCCAGAAAATAAAATAATTAGGCATTGTTAAAAGACTGTTTGGAAGGGTGAGGGGAGGGGGGTATACAGGTATCAAAGTATGTACATGCTGTGTTGTATTGTCAAATGTTGAGAGTTGTAATTTAATTTGAAAATGTGTTGTTTACATTTCTACTTTTTAAAAATTTATTGCTTCAAATTTTGAATTTGTGCAGTTCACGCATAGATAAGACTAAAACCAATACAGAAGAAGAAAATGAATAAGTAAAAGGCCAAAATGTTGACTGATAACAATTTATTTCGTGTCAAATAAACCAACATCAACAAAGTGGGAAGGTATATTGATACATAATATACCAATAACAATAACAACAACAACAACAACAGCTGAAGCAGCAATGTCATGTGTGTAACAAATTAAACATAATTAAATCGAGAAGAAATTACGTAAAACAATGACTATGTTGTTTGCTCATCCTTGTGTGTTAACAAAAATAATTAAATCAAAAAGCACAGCTCTATGCGACTAATATTTTAACATTGGTTCAATTTAACTATAACTGCATTTTTTCAGGATTATATAATGATATAAAATATGTTAAGAGGACAGTTGTTTATTGTAAGGGATTTTTGGATGATAAGGTAAAAGAGTATTTTTAAAAAAAACTGGATTATTTATCTCAAATTGGTGCAGTTATAGTTACACATAATAAACATGTACAAATCACACTAGGCAAGAGGCAATGAGTTATATATAATGATATTGCACAACTATCGTTAATCACCTCTCAGAATTCGTTAAAATTCAAATGTTTTTTTTTTTGTGTGTGTGGTGAAATCAAGATAAAGATTTTAAAAAAAAATTTAAAGTTAAAAGGACAATATCATTACATATAATATATTCGTTTTAAACGAATGCACGGATTTTAAATGCAGCTCAAGCTCTTTGTAAGCAGGATAAAACACTGCAACACTTCGATTTTGCCTCGTTAAAAATAAAACATACTGTAAAATCCACATTTACTCTTGATTCGTACAAGGTATACATCCTTTGACTCTATTCACGCATCATTCAACATCATTACGGTTGCTGCTTTGCCGAGTTGGTTCTTCTTTTGATTTCCTGAAATTTCAAAATTCTGTTCTAACATTTAAACTAAATTTTAAAAATCGCAAGGAATACTTTGAATTTAGAAAATGAAAAGAAATATTTTTGCACATTTCCTTTTCATAATTTCCTGGAAGTCTAAATTTCTTGAAGAATAAATATTTTATAACGTATTAAAAAATTCGCCCAAAACAAACAAACAAACAAACAAACAATCCCTTCTCCCAAATAATTAAAAATAAGCACTATATCAGATCATTCATCAAAGAAATAATATCTTTTGCATAAAACCAATCCATGCTAGAATGACCAAAATAATCGTCGATATAAGTTGAATGAAAAGACATTCAAGAACCAAATCAGCAAGCAGAGTTTCACAACAGCTTTATCACATTTTCACATTATCACAATTGTATGGCTTCATTCAAACCAAAAGACAATTTAAACTAAGCTTACTGGTAACCACGTATAGTTTGTCTCTATTCAACAAGGGGCGTGTCTTCATCGAATATGATGATTGACACAATAACAAGCTAAGCTTACAGGTAGCCTTATATAATATGTATCTATTCAACAAGGGGCGTGTCTTCATCGAATATGATGATTGACACAATAACAAGCTAAGCTTACAGGTAGCCTTATATTATATTATATGTATCTATTCAACAAGGGGCGTGTCTTCTTTGAATATGATTGACACATTCACAACCTGCCACTTAAAACTAGCAGAATATATGTCTGATTTTGGTTTTAAAATTCCGATTTGACTAAAATTGTATGATTTACATCCTTCTTTATATGCCTTATCTTTTTTTGAAAATTCGTTAGAATTGATGTAGTGAATCTCAATTTGGTCAAATTGATCTAAAATCAGAATCTAGTTCCAAAAAAATCCTATTTCAGTCAAATTTGACTCCCCCGCTAATATCCGTGAATTATACTGTTAAATCCGAGTGAGTGGCAGGTCTGGATTTTGTTTACATGAGCAGTCGTTGATTTATAATAAAAGTGATGAAATTAAGACAGAATGCACTCTCTGCTGTCTGATTAAATGTACTGTGTATAATTAAAATGAAATGCCTATTTGAAGGACTATGACGTTCTGTAGGTTTATGGACCACATAAGCATAAAATAAATAAAAGTAGTCCTTCACATCCATTTCAATAGCATGAAAAAGACAATAGCAATTGCTTGCTATCCTTTAGATAGGACGTTAGTATTATGTGTAATATTAAGGGTAGGTTGTACTGGCAACGACTATGAAGGTTCTGTCGGTGGATGGATCGTATTAAAAGCACATTATGCTAAATAATTGTGAGGGCTGTTTGCACACAAAAATAAAAAAAAAATATTCAAAAAGATAAAAGTATTAAATTAGGAAAGGATTTAAAACTTCAAAAGTTTAGTAGCTGCGTTAGGTACTATTTTAGATTTCCAAATCGTAAAACCAACGACTGCTCTACAGTTAAACACACAAACTACATATCAAAATAGGTGATATAAATAGGTTTTTGCAAATGTAAGGCAGGGTCAACTCAAATATGAAAACTAAGGGGTTCTATTTGATTTATTTGTTTTTGGGCCATATTGTAAGCGCTTATAGAGTCATTTAGATAAGTATCAGAAAGCTTTTTGTGTAGTATGTGTGTCTGTTTTTGTGCGTTGGTGCATGTGTTAAAATATTTGAAACCCAAATAAAATACTGATCCCAATATCTTGGAATTATGTTAAGAAAACGTGTATTTACAATTTAGTTGCCACTTGGAACTGCCACGTTCCTTACAGAAATAAACAAAAACAACAAAATATTGTTTTTAATCAACAAAAAGCACCTATACAACATTTATATTTCTGCACTGTCACTGACTAAGAGGCTGATCGGAACGATGCGTGGTCGTCATCTCTTTGACAGCTGCTGCTGCTGCTGTTGTTTGAATCTAAAATTTTGTTTGAATCTGTAGTTTCAATGTCTGCTTCTCTCAACGTACGGCTTTGCGGACGAGTTAAAACGCTGTCGTAGTTTATGGAATCTACAACCTGTGAGCTGGTAGTGTTATAATTTACAATCTGGTACCCCGTGTTATGCCTTAAAAAACTGGTTCTTAAAAATGTCTCATCGGAGATTTGTGCTATGTTTTGGTTGGAAGAACTGGAAAGAGAGGAGGTCGAAGAAGAAGACGAAGAAGATGGAATTGATGATAGTGGTGATGATAATGATGATGACGATGATGCTGAAGATGATAAAGATGATAATTGGACAATGTTATTATTCATATCATCGGCATCATTTTGGTCTGGGTTAGTATTTGGAATAACTTGGTTAGGTATTGAATCAACAGTTAGAGTTGCTGGAGTTGTCCCCCTTCTCCATTGTATCTCTAACTCTATGTCCACTCGATAGTACTCTTCACGAATAAGTCTGCGGGCGGAGGCAGCGCCGGATTCTTGTCCTGTTCACATGCAAATACATCAAAGTAAAATGTCAATATAAAACATGAACATCTCAGCAATCAAACTCTACTCGAGCATCTACAGGGTGTCCCAAAAATGTATAAATAACAATGTGAAATTGAATGTAAGCTTCAATTTAATAATATACGAAAACAGATAAAATGGACGTTTTGGGTTTCAATTTTATCAACAAAACAGGATGAATTAAACACGACAGACAGACGAATGAGATAATGAGGTAGTGGCGTTGTTAAGATGAATATCTATACAAAAACATCAATAGGGAAGGAAATAGTATGTTCCTTCGTAAGGAAGCACGAATTAAAATAGAGCAATAGATATTTATAAAAGTTCTTATACAAAAATGCATACACATTTAACAATGATTGTAAATGTGGGTTTTAATAAGATACAATTATTGTTTAAAATTTAGTTTTAAAATGTAGCTCCTTATAGATATTTTTAGACTTATAAAATAATTAAATTTTATTAAATGCCACGTTAAAATCATTTAAAATTTGTATACATTTTTTGGGACACCCTGTAGGCTATATAGAGCATTCTTCTTCTTCTTCAAGTACCAAGTCTGTGCCAGACATCGGTGATCATGATACGCCATTCATCTCTTTGATCAGATAACCTCAGAAAACTCTTCTCTTTCTTTGTCACCCAGCTGTTCAAACTATTCAAATATGTTTTTCTTGGTCTACCTTTACTCTTTTTACCTTTTACCTTTATAGAGCATTATTCACTTAAAATGCTCAAAGCGGTTTACTTACTATGGGGTCCCTGGTCAACAGTAACAGTTAACATGTAGGACGAGACAAGCTGCCTACTAGGCGATATTACAATTTTTCTTCTCTGTCAGAGACAACGCTGTTAACGGCCAGGTACTCATTTTACACCTGAGTACGATGAGATGATGTGAGTAAAGAGCCTTTTCCAAGGACTCGTCTATGAGTCACTCACTCAGAGAGGGACTCGAACCCAGGACCTTCCAATCTGAATGTGCGTGTCATATCACAAGATCGAATACCCGCATACAATACTGACCAACGACGTGTCCCTATTCACAGGCCTGATAACCCACCATCAGTATGGGCTCATAGCTGTAAGAAAAATTTCTCTCTTACCAATGTAAAAGTAAAATATTGTCCATTACAGCCATATTAAATCAAGCCCATATTTGTGTTCGGTTATTGTAAAGTTCCTAGAGCTAATTTGCATGAAATGTTGGCGCTTTATTGTGTGCATTATTATTATTATTATTATTATTATTATTATTATTATTATTATTATTATTATTATTATTATTATTATTATTAATAATAATATTATTATTATTATCATTATTATTTTTATCATCATCATTATTATCATTTTATTATTATTATTATTATTATTATTATTATTATTATTATTATACTATTATTATTATTATTATTATTGTTATTATTATTATTATTATTATTATTATTATTATTATTATTGTTATTATTTTTATTTATTATTATTACTATTATTATTATTATTATTATTATTATTATTATTATTATTATTATTATTATTATTATTATTATTATTATTATTATTATTATTATTATTTTTCAGTTCTTTATTTTATGAATGAAACGTTTCATGCTTTTTTTTATCTTAGCAATATATTGGACAACCCTGATTCAATAATTATCGTTTTCCTATGGCCACGTCTTTAGCAGCTTAATATTCCAAAACAATAAATACATAGCGATGGGTGGCGCGGGGTGGCAGGACTGGGTGGGGGATGGGGGGGGGGGGGAGGTGTGTCAAACGCAACAAGAGACTTACTTTCAACGAAAATATCCACAAAGGTAGTGACCGATCCAAATTCATTGGTTGCTTTACAAGTGAACTCCGCTTCTTCTTCGAATGTGACGTTCGTGATGGAAAGTGTACACTTTCCGTGTTCATAGGTGGATGTGTAGCGTTCACTTCTGGTTATGTCAATTTCCTCCTGATATCGAAAAGAAAAAAACCCAAAACAAAATCAGTTTTGAGGTTTTATTGTGAGCTCTAGATAGATATGTTGAGATTAATGATTTTATTTTTGGTGTGTAAAATCCTGAGAGAAAAAAACAACATTTAATCGACACTAATTTCAACCAAGAACACTAGCTGGTAAGACAAAAAAAAAAACCACTCTTTGATTTAACCCCCCTCCCTCCTCACAAAAACAAAAAAACAAAAAAAAAACCCAACAAAAACAAACAGAACAAACGCCCCCCCCCCCCCTCAAACAAAGCAAACAAACAACAACAACAAAATAAAACAGAAAAAACAAACATGCAAACATAAAAAAATACCAATAAAAGCAAAAAAAAGATAACAAAGAAGAAGAAGAAGAAGAAGAAGAAGAAGAAGAAGAAGGGAAGAAGAAGAAGAACAAAGAAGAAGAAGAAGAAGAAGAAGAAGAAGAAGAAGAAGAAGAAGAAGAAGAAGAAGAAGAAGAAGAAGAAGAAGATTGAAATAAAATATAGGTTACCTTGAACCAGGAAATGGTAGGTGTCGGTTTTCCCACGACAAAACACACCAGTGAGATGGACGTTCCTTCCATCACCAGCATTTCTCGTTGGAGAGTCTGAGTGAAACGGGGAGCTTCTGTGTCTGTTACGATTGTAGTCTCAACCTCCTGAGTCTCAGGAGCTTCTTCTTTGGGAATGATGATCTCTGCTGAGACTGGAAAGACATAGATATATTACAGTGGATTTTACAGATATATTACAGTAATAAATGTTTTTAAAAACTATGATTTATTACAGTGGATTTTACAGATATATTACAGTAATAAATTTAAAAAAAATTATGATTTATTACAGTGGATTTTACAGATATATTACAGTAATAAATTTAAAAAAAATTATGATATATTACAGTGGATTTTACAGTAATAAAAAATTTAAAAAATGATGCCCTTACGCCACGGCATCATAGGGTATCGTCGCCCAGGCATTCCACGAATGAATGTTATGGATAATTCATCGAATAAAATGTCTGATGTCAACAGGAAACACCCATGTTGTCCACGTGAGCAAATTGGGGTTTAATAATCTTGCACAAGGAAAAAAATACAGTAATATCTTTAATAAATCTGTATCTAGTACCTACATATTTTGGAGTGCAATATCCACTAAACGTGCTCAAATCGCATTACAAGGGGTCCCTGGCTAACAGCAACATTTAACATGAAGGACGGGACATAACACCCGTTCGGCGATATTACAATTTTTTTTTACTGACAACGCTGTTAACTCATTTTACACATGAGTACGGTGAGAGAATGTGAGTAAAGAGCCTTCTCCAAGGACTCAACTATGCACTGAGAGAGGCTCGAACCCAGGACCTTCCGATCCGAAAGCGAGTGTCATACCACCGGACCACATAGCCTCACAGGCGTCATGTCTCGTTCCACATGTTAATTGTTGCTGTTGGCTAGGGACCCTTTGTAAAGCGCTTTGAGCACGTTTAGTGGATATTGCCTTGTATAATTTTATCGTGAGAGTGCAAGTGCAAGGAGTACGCATAACAGGCGGCTGGTACGGTACGAAATGGAAATGTAGCTCAATCTGGTCTGCCTGGGAGGGGGGGGGATGAATGAAACATTTTGAAGTGCATTAACTCACTCAATCCTAGAGAATTTTGCTACTTTTCAAAATTGGAAAAACAAATGTATTAAAAATGAGCATGTGCATAGATAGTTTTATTCAACTACCGTTAACATACAAAAACTAAATAACATAAGCTTTGATACTACGCCTATAATTTGTCTCAGAAAAATGTAACGAATAGGCATGGGGTAAAAGTAACCCTGGTAAACTACATATATAGGGAATGAGATTAGCGGAAGAGTAGCATCCCTTGATTGGACATCACCTTACAGAGAGAACGTCAACATGGTTTTGCGCATGCGTCTCTCTCGCCCTCGCTTTCGGTGAAGTGTCTCCGGAAGCGAGGACTAGAGACGCATGCGCACAACCAACATGACGTTCTCTCTCTAATAACTTTTCCGCCGGTGACGTCCAATCAAGGGACGCTACTCTTCCGCTAATCTCATTTCCTACAGTCGGTGTTAGGGTTGAGTCAGTTAAGCATGGTAAATTTGTGGAAATGCGCTACATAAATTTTAATATCTAATTAATTACGTTGAAAGATACAACAGACTTACTCGTCTCACTCTCCTGTACGTCAATTTCAAAATCCACTGTGGTCGTTTCCTCCACAATGTGTTCGGTTTCTGTCTGGACAACCACGTCTTCCACTATTTCTGAGCTTGGTTTCTTTTCCTCCTCTTTGGGAACGGCTAAGAAAATACAAAAACAGAAAGAGTTTATAACTTTAAATTGAACACGCACAAAAACAGGCACACACAAACACAAATATACGCACTCACGCAGATACATATACATATAAACACGATACAAACATACAAATCAAAGTGAAAAATAGTAAAGATACCAATCAACAAACCACAAAGTCAATATCGCTTTACATATAGCTCAATAGCAAACGCAAAAAGTTCAGTTTGATTAAATAATTAACCCTTATCTGTTTTCAGGAATATACGTAAGACAATGTATTTTGAAGATTGCACCACTATTACGTATGCAAAAATCTAATTTTTGTGCAACACAAAAAACTGAATACTTATATGGATTTTAAATGATATTTCAAACATGACAAATATCATGAGAAAAACAAAAACAAAACAAAAACAAGAGAGAGAGAGAGAGAGAGAGAGAGAGAGAGAGAGAGAGAGAGAGAGAGAGAGAGAGAGAGAGAGAGAGAGAGAGAGATTGAATCCAAGGTTATCCATTTGGTACAGCGATCATAGGCATAATAAAAATATATGCCTTTAGAAAAGAATGAAACACCAGAATGCAGTTTGTAATAAAGCATATCAATCGAATTTATTTGTAGGAGTTGCAAATATGTAACACGAGAGCTCAAAACAAAAATATCACCCATGTCAAAGCCGTGTAACGAACAGCAAATGATAATGACCAAATTGTATTAAACATTACAAACTTATGTCCTTCTTTACTCCGTGCATGTAACTTACAAATTTCAAACTCCGCCTCGGTCTCTTCAATAGATTCTGGTATCATGACAAATTCTGCCTCTACTTCTTGGGATTCCTCGGGTTTTTGCTCAATCTCAACATCCAATGAGATTTCTTGCTTCTCTGGTGCTGAAAGCTGCTCTTTTTCCATCTCAACGTCAGCGACTGATTCTACCTTGTCAACCACTTCAGCCTCGGTTGTGAGAGTGTCTGGTGACAAAACTTCATCGATCTCAATAACTTCAAATGTTTCTTCACTTTCATCCACTTCAAGCTTTTTCTCATCTTCCACGACAACTATCTCTTCTTCAAGAGGTATGATGTCGACAGAAGACTCTTCAAGCTTGACTTCATCTGTTTGTTCTATACTTTCAAAGTCTAACACTTCAGCAGATTCTTCAACTTTGTGTGGCTGAATATCGTCAACAGAGACGGTTTCACTTATGATTTCGATGGCTTCTACCGCCGAGGTGTCTTCTTTTCTCTCCTCAACATCGTCTACATCTACTGTGGATATTACTTCAAATGACTCCTCAACAGCCTGTGGCTTCTTCTCCTCAGACAAGATAGTCTCAAAGGCTTCCTTTATAACTTTCTCCTGGAGTTGATCACTCAAGATCTCAATCTCTTCCATATTTAGTTGCTCTATAGTTTCTTCTGTTTCATCAACAGCAAGCGATTTTTCTGAATCAATATCAACTGTCTCAGTCTCGTTCCCAACAACATTTACACCGAGCTGTTTACTTTCAATTTCAGATGTTTCTGTTGTTGTAGACAATTCGACTTCTTCCTCCACAACAGAAACTGCCTGCGGCTTCTTGTCATCGATAGCAGCTGTGTCTTGTTCAGATTTGACTTCGTCCACCGTTGGCGTGCAGATGACAGTTTCTTCTGATATTTGAATGGTAGAAATTTCAACAATTTCCTCCATATGTTTCACCTCTTTAGGCTTTTCTTCTTCAACATTGACACTCTCTGATATCGAAGCAACTATTTCTTCTGAAGGTTGATCAACTGTAGTCTCGACAGTTTCCTCAACAGTAGGAACATCGACAACTTCTTCAGTCTCTTTGATTTCTTGGGGTTTTTCTTTCTCAATTTCTACAATCTCTTCATGAATGTCAACTTCCTCAACAGCTGATTGTTCGACTTCAATTTCACTTGTTTCTTCAACAGTTGAAACTTCAATGTTCTCCTCTACTTGTTGAATTTCTTGCGGTTTTTCTTCCTCCACGACAACAACTTCTTCATGAGGTCGAATCATCTCCTCCATTGTCGTTTCGGTTTCCGTTTCAACAGATTCACTCATAGAAGGAATTTCAACGAATTCTTCAGATTCCCTGACTTCTTGTGGCTTTTCAGGAATCAATTCTGCAACAGCTTCGTGTTTTTCAGTTTCTTCGACAGCAGGTTGATCTACCTGAATTGCAGCAGTATCTTCAGTTGTAGAAATTTCAACTTCTTCTTTCACTTCCATTATTACCTGTGGTTTTTCTTGTTCAACTTCTATCGTTACTTGCTGAATTTCTATGATTTCTTCATTTGTTTGATCAAGTTCAGTTTCAACAGTTTCTTCAAATGAGGATATTTCAATTTCTTCCTTTGTTTCTTCAATTTCTTGAGGTTTTTCTTTTTCAATAAGAATAGTTTCTTGTTGACTTTCGATGACATCTTCTTTAGGTTGATCATATGCTATTTCTATTGTTTCTTCAAAGGTAGAAATTTCAACATCCTTTTTTGTTTCCTCAATCTCTTGTGGTTTTTCTGTTTCCACCACGATAGTTTCTTGTTGTGTTTCCACTACATCTTCAACTGGTTGATCAACTTGGATTTCAACAGTTTCTTCAAAGGTAGAAATTTCAACATCCTCTTTTGTTTCCTCAATCTCTTGTGGTTTTTCTGTTTCCACCACGATAATTTCTTGTTGAGTTTCCACAACATCTTCAACTGGTTGATCAACTTGGATTTCAACAGTTTCTTCAAAGGTAGAAATTTCAATATCCTCTTTTGTTTCCTCAATCTCTTGTGGTTTTTCTGTTTCCACCACGATAATTTCTTGTTGAGTTTCCACAACATCTTCAACTGGTTGATCAACTTGGATTTCAACAGTTTCTTCAAAGGTAGAAATTTCAACATCCTCTTTTGTTTCCTCAATCTCTTGTGGTTTTTCTGTTTCAACCACGATAGTTTCTTTTTGAGTTTCCACTACATCTTCAACTGGTTGATCAACTTGGATTTCAACAGTTTCTTCAAAGGTAGAAATTTCAACATCCTCTTTTGTTTCCTCAATCTCTTGTGGTTTTTCTGTTTCCACCACGATAGTTTCTTGTTGAGTTTCCACTACATCTTCAACTGGTTGATCAACTTGGATTTCAACAGTTTCTTCAAAGGTAGAAATTTCAACATCCTCTTTTGTTTCCTCAATCTCTTGTGGTTTTTCTGTTTCCACCACGATAGTTTCTTGTTGAGATTTCACTACATCTTCAACTGGTTGATCAACTTGGATTTCAACAGTTTCTTCAAAGGTAGAAATTTCAACATCCTCTTTTGTTTCCTCAATCTCTTGTGGTTTTTCTGTTTCCACCACGATAGTTTCTTGTTGAGTTTCCACTACATCTTCAACTGGTTGATCAACTTGGATTTCAACAGTTTCTTCAAAGGTAGAAAGTTCAACATCCTCTTGTGTTTCCTCAATCTCTTGTGGTTTTTCTGTTTCCACCACGATAGTTTCTTGTTGAGTTTCCACTACATCTTCAACTGGTTGATCAACTTGGATATCAACAGTTTCTTCAAAGGTAGAAATTTCAACATCCTCTTTTGTTTCCTCAATCTCTTGTGGTTTTTCTGTTTCCACCACGATAGTTTCTTGTTGTGTTTTAACTACATCTTCAACTGGTTGATCAACTTGGATTTCAACAGTTTCTTCAAAGGTAGAAATTTCAACATCCTCTTTTGTTTCCTCTATCTCTTGTGGTTTTTCTGTTTCCACCACGATAGTTTCTTGTTGAGTTTCCACAACATCTTCAACAGGTTGATCAACTGGGATTTCAACAGTTTCTTCAAAGGTAGAAATTTCAACATCCTCTTTTGTTTCCTCAATCTCTTGTGGTTTCTCTGTTTCCACCACGATAGTTTCTTGTTGAGATTTCACTACATCTTCAACTGGTTGATCAACTTGGATTTCAACAGTTTCTTCAAAGGTAGAAATTTCAACATCCTCTTTTGTTTCCTCAATCTCTTGTGGTTTTTCTGTTTCCACCACGATAGTTTCTTGTTGAGTTTCCACTACATCTTCAACTGGTTGATCAACTTGGATTTCAACAGTTTCTTCAAAGGTAGAAAGTTCAACATCCTCTTGTGTTTCCTCAATCTCTTGTGGTTTTTCTGTTTCCACCACGATAGTTTCTTGTTGAGTTTCCACTACATCTTCAACTGGTTGATCAACTTGGATATCAACAGTTTCTTCAAAGGTAGAAATTTCAACATCCTCTTTTGTTTCCTCAATCTCTTGTGGTTTTTCTGTTTCCACCACGATAGTTTCTTGTTGTGTTTTAACTACATCTTCAACTGGTTGATCAACTTGGATTTCAACAGTTTCTTCAAAGGTAGAAATTTCAACATCCTCTTTTGTTTCCTCAATCTCTTGTGGTTTTTCTGTTTCCACCACGATAGTTTCTTGTTGGGTTTCCACTACATCTTCAACTGGTTGATCAACTTGGATTTCAACAGTTTCTTCAAACGTAGAAATCTCAACGTCTTCTTTTGATTCAACAATTTCTTGAGGCTTTTCTTTTTCTATTGTTATAGTTTCCTGCTGAATTTCTATGATTTCCTCCTTTGGTTGATCAACTTCAGTTTCAACTGTTTCTTCTATTATAGAACTTTCAATCTCTTCTTTTAATTCTTCGATTTCTTGCGGTTTCTTCTCCTCCACAATTGCAGTGTCTTGCTTAACTTCTACAACTTCTTCTTTTGGCTGATCTGTCTGGATATTGATAGTTTCTTCAAAGGTAGATGCTTCAACGTCCTCTTTTGTTTCCTCAATTTCTTGTGGTGTTTCTTTCTCTACAACTATCATTTCTTGTTGAACTTCAACCAATGTTTCCAGCGACTGATCTACTGGAGTATCTGTAGATTCTTCAAAGGTTGAAATTTCAATCTCTTCTTTCGTTTCCTCTATTTCTTGGGGTTTCTCCTTCACCACGGTGACAATTTCATGCTTAACCTCTACGACCTCTTCTTTTGGCTGATCAGATTGTATTTCTATAGTCTCCTCAAACATTGACATTTCAACGTCTTCTTTTGTTTCCTCAATTTCTTGAGGTTTTTCAATTTCTACCACAATAGTATCTTGTTGAACTTCAACCGTTTCTTCCTGTGTTCGCTCAACTTGAGGTTCTACATATTCTTCAAAAGTTGATATTTCAATTTCTTCTTTTGTTTCTTCAACTTCTTTAGGTTTCTCAGTTGCTATTGTGATGGTTTCATGCTCTGTTTCTATAACATCTTCTTTTGGCTGATCAGTTTGAATTTCAATGGTTTCTTCAAACGTAGAAATCTCCAAATCTTCTTGCGTTTCCTCAATTTCTTGCGGTTTTTGTTTTCCCACTACGATTGTTTCCTGTTGAATTTCAATAACCTCCTCCTTTGGACGCTCGACTTGTGTATCTGTTGTTTCTTCAACGATAGAAGAATCGACATCTTCTTTCGTTTCTTCAATCTCCTGTGGTACCTCTTTTTCTATTTCGATGGTCTCATGTTGAACTTCAATTACCTCCTCACGTGGTTGATCAACTTGGGTTTCCACAGTTTCCTCAACAAAATCAATTTCAACATCCTCCTTTATTTCCTCAATTTCTTGAGGTTTCTCCTTCTCTACCGTGACAATTTCATGTTCAACTTCTAAATCCTCTTCTTTTGACTGATCAATTTGAATTTCAATAGTTTCTTCAAAGGTCGAAATTTCAACCTCTTCTTTTGTCTCCCCAATTTCTTGTGGTTTTTCTTTTTCTACTACAATAGTGTCTCGTTGGACTTCAACCGTTTCTTCTAGTGTTCTCTCAACTTGAGTTTCTGCAGATTCATCAATGGTTGATATTTCAATCTCTTCTTTTGTCTCCTCAATTTCTTGAGGTTTCTCTGATTCTATGATTGCAACTTCATGTTCAGTCTCTAAAACATCTTCTTTCGGCTGATCAATTGGAATTTCAATAGTTTCTTCAAATGTAGAAATCTCCACATCTTCTTGCGTTTCCTCTATTTTTTGAGGTTTCTGTTTTTCCACCACAATCGTTTCTTGTTGAATTTCAATGATCTCTTCCTTTGGTTGTGTGACTTGTGTCTCTATTGTTTCTTCAACCGTAGAAGATTCGACATCTTTCGTTTCCTCAATCTCTTGCGGCTTTTCCTTTTCAAGTACGATAACTTCATGTTGAACTTCAACTGTTTCCTCACGTAATTGGTCAACTTGGGTTTCCGCAGTTTCCTCGATGACAGAAACTTCAACATCTTCTTTAGTTTCCTCAATTTCCTGTGGTTTTTCTTTTTCTATGAGGACAGTTTCACGTTGAACTTCAACAACCTCTTCACGTGGTTGATCAACTTGGGTTTCAACAGTTTCTTCAGTGGTTAATGTTTCAACATCTTCTTTAGACTCTTCAATTTCTTGCGGTTTTTCTTTTTCCAGGACAATGGTTTCTTGATGTACTTCAGTTGTCTCCTCAGTTGGCTGCTCAACTATGGTTTCAACTGTTTCTTCAAATGTTGATACTTCAATCTCCTCTTTCGTCATCTCAATTTCTTGAGGTTTTTCCTTTTCCACAATAATGGTTTCTTGTACAATTTCTATAGTTTCTTCTGTTGGCTTGTCAGTTTCAATCGTAATGGTGTCTTCAACGGTGGTAATCTCAACATCTTCTTTTGTCTCCTCCGTTTCTTGCGGTATTTCTTTCTCCACAACGATGGTCTCTTTAATAACATCAACCGTGTCCTCCATGGATTGATCAATTTGAGTTTGCACATTTTCTTCAAAGACAGAGAGTTCAACATTTTCTTCTATTTCCTCAATTTTTTGTGGACTTTCTTTTCCAACAACAATGGATTCTTGTTTATCTTCCACAGCTTCCTCTTTTGACAAATCAGTCAAAACCTCGGCAGTCTCTTCAAACGTACAAATCTCCACTTCCTCTCTCATTTCTTCTATTTCTTGTGGTTTTTCTTTTTCAATAACAATCACTTCTCTTTGGGTTTCAACTAATTCTTCTCTTGGTTGATTTACTTGCGTCTCAACCGTTTCCTCTTCAACAGGCCTTTCTACAGTTTCGAAAACTTCTTTTACTTCTTGGGGCTTTTGAAGCTGGATTTCAATCGTTTCTTTGTTTGTCTCGGTCTCCTCAACGTTGGGTTGTTTCATTTCAATTTCGATTGTATCTTCAAATGTTAAAATTTCAACATCTTCCTTTGTTTCGTCGGTTACTTGAAGTTCTCTCTTTTCGATCATTATTTTTTCTTTCGTAATTTCAATTGTCTCTTCTTTTGGTTGATCAACTTCGGTCACCAGCATTTCTTCGATGGTAGATATTTCCACATCTTCAGTTTTCTGCATATCCTCTTTTTCAAATGTAATAGTTTCCTTTACTTCATTGGATGTTACAAAAGTTTTAACAGTTTCAAACACTTCTTTGTTTTCCTCAGGCTTTTGGAATTGAAGTTCGATTGTTTCCATATGTGTTTCGGTCTCGTCCACACTGGGTTGCTTAATTTCAATTTCAACAGTATCTTCAAATGTTGGACTGGCAACTTGTTCTGATATTTCAACAATTTGAGTCTCAGTAATATTATCAGTTACATTAATTTCCTCAACACCTTTTGATGTATCCAAAAACAATTCAGTTTTTTCCGTTTTGGTTTCAGTTTCTTCTTCTTTGGTTGGACGGAACTCAAATTCAATGGTTTCCTTAACATTGTCGTCTATTTCTTCACGCTTTTCTAGCTCAATGTTAATTGTTTCCTTTCGGTTTTCAAACTGAACTTCTATGACACTTTCGTGCACATCGTCTTGATCGGGCTGCGACAACTGGATTTCAATTGACTCCTCAAATGTGGATGAGTCAATATCTTCTTCAACGTGTTCAGATTCTTTAGGCTTCTGCTTTTCAATAACAACAGTGTCAAGCGAAACCTCGACAATTTCTTCTTTGGGTTGATCCACAAAAGTTTCAACAGTTTCTTCGATAGATGGAACTTCGATGACCTCTTCCACTTGTTGAACACTCTGTGGCTTTTTGAAGTCTACAACTAAAACGTCTCTTTGTTCTTCCACAACTTCTTCGTGTGGCTGATCAGCCTGAGTTTCGATAGTTAGTTCTGTCTTCGAAATTTCAATATACTCTTCAATTTCGTTGGTTTCTTGAGGTTTACCAATCTGGATTTCAATGCTTTCCTTGTGATGCTCTGTATCCTGGACCGATGGCTTTACAATATCCACTTCAGAAGTCTTACTTAAGGAAGATATTTCAACATTTTCCTCAGTTTGGTCTACTTCTTGGGGTTTTTCTTCTTCAATAACGATAGATTGTTCATTAATTTCGACCACCTTCTCTACTGTTGTATCGCTTTCAACTGTAACAGTCTCTTCGACATTCAAAATGTCCACAGTCTCCTTTGTTTGGTCTACAATAACAGGCTTTTCAAAGTCAATATTGATAGTCTTTCTAGTTTCTTCAATTGTTTCTTCATTAGGTTTGCCAATTTGAGTTTCTTCTGTCTCTTTCAAATCAAATGTCTGGACAATTTCTACAATTTCTTCGGTTTCATTTGGTTTTTCAAAGTCAACGACAATAACTTCTTTTGTTTCTTCAATTGTTAATTCCCGGGGATGTTCACTTTCAGTTTCCCTGGGTTGTGTCGTTTCTGTGATCTCAGTCTCAATCGTTTCTTCTATCTCTTTAACTTCCTGTGGCTTTTCAAATGTCACTTCGAAAACTTCCCTTTCAGTTTCAGTTTCTTCGACATTTGGCTTTTTAATTTCTATCTCAACAGAATCCGTAAAAGTGGAGATTTCAACTTTTTCAACGACCTGTTCCACCTTGTGAGATGTCGGTTGATCTAGGATTATTGTGTCCTTTGTAATTTCAATTATTTCTTGCTGAGGTTGTTCAAGTTGAGCCTCTGGTTTCTCTTCAATCGTGGGAGCTTCAACAATTTCTTCTATTTCTTGGGTTTGTTTAGGCTTTTCTAAATCAACAACAATGGTTTCTTTCGTTTCTTCAACCGTTTCATCATGCGGTTGCTCCATCTCCGTTTCGACTGTTTCTTCAACTGTTGGTGCTTCAATATTTTCTTCGATTTCCTCGACTTCCTGGGGTTTTTCAAACTTGATTTCAACAGTTTCACGACTTTTCTCTGTTTCTTCTACGGTGGGTGATTTTATCTCAATTTCCAGAGAGTCTTGGAATGTGGATATATCAATATCTTCCGTAACCTCATCAACTTTTTGTTGAGTTTCTGCTTCAATTACAAAACTTTCTTTTGTCAGCTCTATGATTTCTTCAGTTGGCTTATCAGACTCAACCTCAACACTCTTTTCAAGTGTTGATTTTTCAACAATTTCTTCTGTCTCAGTGACCGTTTGTGGTTGTTCTAAATCCACAATGATGACCTCCCTCCTTTCCTCAATAATCTCCTCTTCTGGTTGAGCAACTTGTGTCTCGATGGTACTGTGAACATCTGGGACTTCAACAATTTCCTCAATCTCTCTTACCTTTTGAGGTTTGCCCAACTGTATTTCAATGGTCTCTTTGTGGGACTCTGTTTCGTCAACAGTAGACTGTGTCGTTTCAATATCAATGGTTTCTTTCACAATGGAAACGTCAATATCTTCATTCACCTCATCGGTTTTCTGAGGTTTTTTCAGGTCAATAGTCAAGGTCTCCTTTGTAATTTCGACAATTTCTTCTTTGGGCTGACTGGTTTCAACCTCTAGAGTTTCATCAATTTTTGGAACTGAAATGGTTTCTTCGATTTCTGTAACCTCTTGGGGCCTCTCAAAAACGATTTCAACTGTTTCTTTGTGATGTTCTGTTTCTTCCAGTTCAGGTTTCTTTAATCCTATCTCAATTGATTCTTCAAAAGTTGAAACCTCAATGTCTTCAATAATTTGTTCGACCTCTTGTGGTTTTGCAATATCGATTATTATCGTTTCTTTTTCAACTTCAATGATTTCTTGTTGTGGCTGTTCAGTTTCAATTTCCTCTTTCTCTACAATCGATGGAAACTCTACTATTTCTTCAACCTCTTTGACTTTTTGAGGTTTTTCATAGTCAACAACAATTACTTGTCTTGTTTCCTCAATAATTTCTTCTGACGGGTGTTCGGTTTCCGTTTCCTTTGTATCTTTTATTGGAGAACTCTCTATTTTTTCATGGACTTCTTCAACTTTGTGCGGCTTTTCTAATTGAACCTCAACAGTTTCTTTGTGAGTTTCAGTTTCTTTAAATATTGGTTGTTTTACGTCAATTTCAATTTTCTCTTCAAATTTAGAAACTTCAATATCTTCCTCAATTTCTTCAGTCTTTTGGGGTTTCTTTTGATTCAGTACAAGAACTTCTTTTGTAACTTCAATTGTGTCCTCTTTAGGCTGATCGACTTGAGTTTCCAAAGTTGATTCAATGTTGGGAACCTCGACTACTTCTTCAACTTCTTCAACATTTTGTGGCTTAGGCACACGGAACTCCAAAGTGTTTTTGTGGCTTTCTGTCTCTTCCACTGTAAGTTGGCCAACTTCAATTACTAAAGATTCTTTGACTGTCGTAGTCTCTACTTCCTCTTCGACTTGCTGCACAGAATTTGGTTTTTCTTCTTCAACTATTATGGTTTCTTCTGTAATTTCAATGGTTTCTTCTTTGGGTTGACCAATTTGTACTTCAATTGTCTCTCCAAAAACTTCTTGATCGACAGTTTCTTTCACGTGATCAACATTTTGAGGGCTTTCAAAATCAACAACGATGACATGTTTTGTTTCTTCCACAGTTTGTTCTTCTGGTCGCTCGGTAGAAGCTTCCAGAGTTTCCTCAATTTTTGGAATTTCTACATTTTCCTCTACTTCCTTAACTTCCAATGGTTTTTCAAAATCCACAATAATAACATCTCTCGTCTCCTCTAAGACTTCCTCATGAGGCTTATCAATTTCAGTAACGGGAGTCTCTTCAACCACATCAATCGCTACAGTTTCAATTTCAAAGGTTCGTGAAATTTTAGTCTCAGTTGTTTCGTGTTCAACTCGTGAAGTAGGTGTTATTTCTATTTCTTGTTTGTATACAGTTTCTTGTTGTTGAATGGATTCCTCAACTATTGATAAAAACGAGAAAAAAAAGCGAAAGTAAATAAATCTTAACTGGGACGTCAAAGGTTGGAACTGAGTAAACATTAATTCATGCTATTTCAAATGCAGCGTGAAAATTAATCAATGATAGTGCATGAAGTACTCGTTTATTATATCAATCTCGCAAAAATAAATAAAGCGCCATTAGCTGATGAATTAACTCTCCCCTTACCTGCCATTTTCAGGATTTCCCCCAAAACTTCACACCCAACTAACACAAAAATATTTGTTTTTTTTATCACTCAAACACAATCGTAGTAACATTCTTGCGAAGCATAATTTCTTTAGCATGCTCTATAACACATTTTCTTTAAATTTTTATGATGTACAAAAGAAATTTGAATCAGAAAAATGTTGGTTGTATCGTAACGAATGTGACGATTTTCCTCTTGTTGGTAAGGAGAGAGTTAATCAACTATATAAAATAGTTGTTAAAAAATCATAGGAACCATTTTGACGACGACTACGAGACGATTTAATAGAGAATATTTTGACGATGTTCAAAATGTTTCTAGGCCCAAATGAGAATCCTAACAAAATAGGGTACAATTCTGAGACGCATATAATTTTAATGAATAAAAGAAAATATTAATAATTTATATTGACTGAAAGACGGGGAGTTACTACTAAGTTATTATATAATCTCCACTCTTGTTCTTTTTTATAACTTAAGAATGTTTCTTTCTTAAAGAAAAAAAAATCTTAATTTCGTCAAAATAAAGATACATAAAATGAGTTTATGCGGTTCTAAAATAGTTTTGTCGACATCAGCAATGAAACTCTGAGCGAAGGAAAGCTTTCAAATGGTATGTCCTACCCCCGCCCGATGAAAAAGGTTAATGAAAAAAAAAGTTCTGTTAAAACTTCAAACTGCCATTCTTCCCAGACCGGCTTTGAATGTCACTGAAAGTAAAATAAATCCGTACGCGTCATCATTTATATCACGGATTTCATATTATGTCTCTCCATTTTTTTCAAATGAAAATTCTCAATTTTTCTTGAAGATTTTTGACTTTTTTAAAGCTAGTCATGGTAACAGGCCAATATGCTATGGAATGGTTTGATAATGGAAATTAAGATAAAGGGAGTAAATCTGACTCATGAATTAACAACACAAAATAGACGTTTGGCCTTTGGCCTTTCTCAAGTTTACTTGAGAAAGGCCAAAGGCCGAAAAGTGGTCTATTTTGTGTTGTTCATTCATGAGTCAGATTTACTCCCTTTATCTTAATCTTCATTTTATTGACTCATTTAGGCACCTCTATTAATGGCTTGATAGAGTCTGTTCTGCATTTGAAATACATGAAATATTTATCAAAAATCACATTCGTCCAGCACATGTGGAGGGTTAAAAATAAATAACAGAGAATTCTGACATCAGTTTTTGAAGAAAAAAAAACATCACAAGAAAACCCAGCCTTAGACATAATTAAATCTAAAATTTTCCAGGTTTTCTTGTGAGTAAACTCAAGTTGAATTTAAATGTCATATACACTTTTGCAGGTCTGCAAACCAAACGCAATAGGATTCAATAGTCTGACGTCACTTCCGCCCAGCAACCAGGAACTTCGTTCCAAACAAAGAAAATCGGTATTTGTTATTCTTCATGCTGGCTAGAACTTTTTCACATGTCATGTGATCATCATCATCATATCTTGTCGCGCCAGTGAGTCAGCCAGTCTCGGGCAGTCTGGTTGCATTCCCTCAGGTCAGCATTGGTGCAGTGAGGTCCCAGCGAGCATTCGGACAGGATGTGGTCCATGGTCTGTCTGGGGTGACCGCATGGGCATTCAGTGCCCGGTGAGATTTTCCATTTAAAGAGGTTGGTGGCGGTGTTTCCCACCTTTGCTCTAGCTCTGTTCAACGCCACCCATTCTTTTCTCTTGAGGTCTGTGCCTGCTGGGAGCTTTTCTGTTGGGGGCTGGAGGGCATCGTTTGCTGTCTTGTCCCATTCTACCCATTTGTCCAGGCGGAAGAATGCTGAGTGGTCTGGGTGAAGGCTCTCTACTGTGAGGAAGCTTTTTCTTGATTTGAGCCTGCTTTTGGGGCAATTGTGGTCATGAAGGGGGTGTCTCTGGTCCATTTCCTGTTTGTATTTTTGTATTTGGGCATGAGTTTCCCTCCGGATGTGTGGTGGGGCTATTCCTGCTGCACGGTAGACCAGTGGTAATGGTGTTGCTCTCAGCTGGCCCGTTATGATCCGGCAGGCGTTGTTGAGCTCGGGGTCTAGCTTGGAGGCATGGCATGATCGGGCCCATACAGCTGAGCAGTACTCCGCAGTTGAGTAGCTGAGGGCCAATGCTGTGGTCCTTAGAGTTTTAGGGTCAGTTCCCCAGTTCATGTTTGCCAGCTTTCCAAGGAGGGCATTACGCGTGGACACTTTTGCCTTGGTCTTTCTCACGTGTTCTCTGAAGGACAGAGTTCGATCAAGCGTCAAGTGATCAGAATGTATAAAAGTCAAAAACATGATCAGATTTATACAGATTTTCTCTTCTGGATACACTTTTGTGCTCGTCGGAGAAGTATTTCATATGGGGCGTCCGCCATTGGTCCGATAGTTTAGAACCAGTAACTAAGTTACTATGCGTCATTACGAGGGAAGTGATGTCAGGACTGTTGAACCCTATTATGAGTATGATTTAACATTGTTGTAATGGACAATACTTTGGTTTGGTTTGACAGTATTTCTATTGCAACGATGAGAGCATAACGATTTGGTTATCGGACCTGCAAATAAGTACACGTCAACTTAGAACACTTAAATCTATTAATCAAAACATTAGATTGACATTTATGTGCAATACAAAAATTGTTAACACGAAATTTAATCTCTAGCTCTGAATACTTCTACAAAAATGCTTCAAAATTGGAACAAAAGCTCAAAATGCAAAACTAAAGGGAGACAACTAAGCTAATGAAATACGATAAACATGCCGTGCAAAAATAACAATGTAATAAATTAATAAATCATAAAAGGAAACATAAACAGACAAAACAACGATAAAACAAGTGACAACTAAAAGTGGTCCGATTAATTATAATATAGAAAAAGAGACCAAGAACAAGGAATAAGGTGGGCGTTTTGGTAATTCAGCCAAACCAAATACTGAATCAACTGAGAAAGCAATATAGCATAACACTTAAACACACTGAACATAATTTTGGACGTTTAGGAACCAAATAATTGCTAACACAGGGTTGGATTTATGGTACAGGAAAAAAATACAGAAATAAAAATGTAAAAGAGGAGGGGTAGTTGAATTGATCTTGTTTTTGTCGAACATTCTCACGAGCTATTCAACGTTCATAAGAAAAACGATAAATATATAATGACAGTTAATATAAACGTTTTAGTTTTAAAGAAGGAATAAAGTTGAAGCCATTCAGTTCTTTTAAATTTTTCTGTAGACCGCCGGGGAGGTGAAAAGCTCTCAGTATGTATTCTCTTATAAAATTTTAATGTTACCCATTTTTTGTCTTGGTGATGATGGGTCAAATAAGTGCATCAAGAGTATTAGATGATAACAACATATCCACAAGAAAGAAAACTTCGATATACTGATACGACAAGTTATATTAATCAGCGTGGAATGTGTACACTCTCAGTGGATGGAAATATCGACATAAAATATTTGATCTATATAAATACGCTTGGGTTTTATGATCGCGTTAGACTTCAAAGTAAAAAAAAAATGTCCTGACCCGGAAAATACTTGGAGTGGCGTAGACAACCAACTGCAGGAATAAACTTATGATGCTGTCATGGAAAGTCTACCAGGAAGTCCTGTGAGAAACTATGTCAACTTTGCCACTCCATCAAGGTGCAAATGATCATTCTACTTAATATCATTCTTTAAGATTTCCAGCATGTAAAGAATACACAATAGTTTACAAAAAGCTGGATTTTTACAGGCTGTGCCGTAGACGTGAGCATTTATATAGCGCACTATCCACTGAAGCGATGAGCAAAGGGTCTCAGGCAAACAGCAACATTTAACACGTAATACAAGATATGACACTTGTAATGTGATATTGCATATTTTCTCTTCAAGACAGACAATGCTGCTAACGGAAAAGTACTCGATTTTTCACTTGAGTACGGTGAGAAAATGTGAGTTAAGAGCTTTTTCCTCAACTTTACTTCGCCCAGAGAGGGATTCGAACTCGGGACCTACGGGTCCGAAGGCGACTGTCATACCACTATGCCACACAAAGGCAACATCTTGGTGTCAGCGAGTCCGTGTGGAATATGGTGAAGACAGTCAACTTTATGAGATGAGGTAAAGGAGCAGACTCTTGGGTCATTATCAGTGCAGCTGGGCCCGTCCTGGCATTCTCTAAGTTGTGCTCCGTCCTCTGCTATGGGCATCCACATATGCACAAGCTAGTCTCAGCCAGCTCCCCACTTTTTCATGCTTCCAACTGTTCTCCCAACTTTTGCTCGTGCTCTGTTCAGTGTTATCCATTCATTCCTTGGGAGCTCAGTTCTATAGGGCAGTTTTTAACTCGGATCTTCAACGGCGTCATTTGCGTGATTATCTCACTCTAATCCATGTTGCAAGTCTGTGTACAGTTGCATGATCAGGGTTGAGGCTTTCTTCCGTCATGAAGCTCTTTCTCGACTTCAGTCTACTTGTCGTTGGGTTGTGGTCATGGAGGGGGTGCCTTGCGTCCATCTCTTGTTTATATTTCTGGGCTTTGGAAGCAGTGAGTTTTCGAATGTGGGGAGGTGCAAATGCCAGCCAGCCGATGGAGGACTAGAACTTAATTCAGTTTCAAGTTACCAGTGGTGAGACGGCATGTGTTATGTAGCTCAGGGTGAATCTTTTTGGTATGGCAGAAAGATAGGTATGGCATTTGGGTAAAAATCCCGAAGATGGTCGGAAGGAGAAGAGTAAGTTGAGTTATCTGACATACTGTCTTAATGACATCGTGCTTGAGTCTAAGCTGAGAGAGATTTGGTGAGAAGTGTGTATCGTGCTTGGGGTGATCTCAAATTGGAATGGGTAAAGAGTAATGAGAATACACTAGATGGTAGGGACTAGATTGATATCTACGTATATCTGTTTAACGGAAGTCGCTTGAAACAATAGCGCGGTTTCAATACTGACCATCCTTGCGAACGGGTTTTCCATCTTGAATTATTAGATAAGGACTTTTGGTGGAACCAATATATGCTGTTACTGCTCCAACAGCTAAACAACTGTGGTTAGACACAATATTTAGGTAGTTTTGTTTTTACAACAAACATTTTAAAAAAGAACAAAAGATTTGAGGTGAGGCCTGGGTGACATATTCAAGGGAGAAAAGGAATGTCTAAACCAAAAGTAAAAGGGCAGAGCAACAGGAAATGACTCTCGGGTAAACTGAATTACAGGATGAATATAAAAATGAAGGGGAAATAGAGACAACATAACATTGACGTCAACAACAAAATATGAAGACGTAACAATTATTATATTCATTAATGATAAAAGAGACCCTCTTTTAAACACAAACAATGTACGGTAAGACATTTATTTGATTACATCAAACAAATAACATGATGTGATAATAATTAAAACGTCACCTGGTTCATTTGTCCGTTTGACGGTTGCAGAAACAAAATGGCTGTTGATGTACAGATGGCTTTTGCACTCTACAATGCATTCCAACATGTGCAAAAAGCGCTCTGGTCATTACGAAGCTTTCACAAAACAAAAGCTGGTGCTGTTCATGTCACAAACGTGAAGATGTCATATACAAGCCGACACAAGAATTTTTAATTCAATCAAAAGTATAAGCTCAAAACAAAATAGAAAGTAATAGAGAAACCAAAAAGCAGTTCAGTTTTTCATGAGCAGTTATCGGCAAGTCATTTTGTCTCAATTGGATTTTGATAGCGAATCAAAACTTCTGGTTTAACAACGAGAGAGACAAAATTGCATTGCAAACCACTGTCATGATGCCAGCAGAAGTGTGAAAGAGAAATACTTATGATGTGTATTGCGTAAAAATCTTGTTTTAAGATGAGGATAACTTAAAAGTAAAAATCAACTCAAGTCGCAATGACTTAATCTTTGCCTTTTTGTATGTGCTTAGATGTTACGAAACAAAAAAAAGTAAATATGTTAGAAAACATAAATGACAGATAGAGAAAATATGCATCAAGACGAAGCAAGTTAAAAAAAAAAGAAAAATGCTTTAAAAAAACAAACCAAACAAACAATATAGATATACTCATTGACAAGAATATTTGATCTTTTTGTAAAAAAGTATACGCAAGCATTCCTATACAAATATTATAAGGCAGAGTTCTAGGAAAAGCAGCGAGAACAAATAATAGCAGAAAAGAATAAAGCCTTTGGTTCTTGACAAATCTATAATTTCTTACGCAAAGCATAGCCGACTATATTCAGACCATAACGGATTGTCAAAAGTCTATGATTCCAAATGGCAGCATTCGTACTAGTCGCAAAAAATGACACTCGATAATAGCAAAATACATTTGTTTCACTCTAAAATACTTCGTCGCCTTATCAAGTGAACAATTTAAAACTTTATAATTATTTCCTCAATGTACAGCCACTAAAGATTTATTTTTTTACCCAACATAAAGACAACAATGATTTGTAGCTGATCTCGTTGACAACAAAAACAAAATGAGCAAAATATCATAGATGGAGAAGTCGTAAACTGATCTGTGAATTTTAAAGTAACCAGAAAATTGAAGACAGACTTTATACCCACTTTTTCTTGGCTTATGTGGTCTTGTCATAGTCTTTAGACATTCGCAATCTTACGTATTGAGTACATTAACAGAGATTTAAGACGGAAATAAACGCTCTAAAGATCACTTGGATTACATGAAATGGATATTTGATTCAGAAATATGGCCTTTTTGGGGGACCTAAATCATCGACAGGAATCTGGTATATGCGAACATCCTGAAAAAGATTTCCAGGTTTTTATCAAACTGTATTATTGACGAATTTTTCCATCACTGCGGCTGAACATGCGAAACACTCGTCATGCAAAATGAGTCTCTTTCGATCAGCGAAACTTTAACGCGTGATTCTATTTCAATTTCAAATAAACATTTGTGACGTTTTTACAGTGAGTAAAGTTATGTAAAGAATTTTCAGATATGTCCATTAAAATCGTATCTGTCCTAGCTCATAAAATGTAATGACAAGCAAACTATAACCTCATGGATTAGTCTAAAATAACATACAACATGGTTATGTGACACTGACTCGACACACATCATAGTCTAATAGTGTCTACACCACAAAACAATTCACGCTCAGCATTCAACGAATTATTGGTGTCACAATCAGCTCATTTAAAATTAGAGAAAATATTAACTTTAAATAACTAACTATTTAGTACAAAATAGATTTTAAAGCTAAAAACTTTCTATGGCACATACTGACAACAAACAAATTACATCTAATGTTTACACTTAAGTAGATTGCTATTTTTACATTTAATTATTGCGTGCTTGAGTAAGAAAAGTAAATAGATAGTCTACCTTCATATACTAAACTAACATTAAATAACTGAAAAGTCTTGAAAAAAATTCGACTAAGAATTTATGTTTAGTCATTTAACCTGAGAAGCAATATCATAATGTCAGCATTAAACTTACCTTGAACTGTTATGTGAGCTTTGCTGATACAGGTTCCTTTCTCATTGGTCAGTTTCACCATGTAGTCACCATCATCATCTGAGTAGACTTCCCCAATAGTCAAGGTAGACTGATCATCGGTTGTTTCAATCTCAAGGTCTTGGTCTTCATCGGGTAACAGGAGCTCGTCATCAACAAACCAAGTAACTTTGGGAGCTGGGATGCCAAAGAAAGTGACGTGAAGTTTCAATGGCTGGTTTTCCATGACGGTTGTATCCATCAAAGTCGTGATGAAGACGGGGGCTTTCATCTCTGGCTGTTGCTCTTCAGGTTCAGGTGCCTCTGAAGGAACAATTGGTTCTTCTGGTGCTTGCATCTCACGAACATCAGCGATGACTTTCTTTACAAACTCATCTGCAAATTCTTCGATGTGATGCTCGGCAGCTTCGTCTTTCGAAACAATTTCAAGATGCTCAACTTCAGGAATTTGCTCCTCTTCCACCAATACATCTGATTGTGTTTGTTCAATTGTGACTTCGATTTTCTCCAAATTTTCAGACAGAACATCAGTTGATGGAATTTCTTCTTTCTTTGTATCTTCAACTTCAATAATTGTGGACTCCACTTCCTCTTCATCAACAACATCAGTCTTGAAAGTTTCAGGAATTTCTTTCTGTGGCTCTACAAAGTCGACTTTAATTTCAGCAGGCTCAACTTCTTCAGTTGGTTTTTCAGAGATTTCCACTACATCAGGTGTATCTGCAACTTCAGTGATTGCTTCCACCATAAATTCCTGAGTCTTTCCAGAATCAATTTGGTCAAGTTGAATTATTGTTTCTTCGGGTTTGACTTCCTCAGTATCTGGAGCAGTTTGATCGCTTATTTCAGGTTGAGAAATATCTTCGATAACAATATCTGTTTTAAATTGTTCTCCTTGCTCTTTGCCCACTTCTAATAACTCAACTGTTATCACTTTTTCTTCCGGTTTATCTGTAGAGACTTCAGTTACGTCTGATATATCTTGTTGAGTAACATCTTCATGGGCTATCACCGTTAAGTATTGTTCTTCTTTTTCTTTTGTACTTTCCTCGACGACGACCGGAGCTTCCAAAATCTCAACATCCTTTGTAGTAATTTCAGTCACGTCAGTTATGTCTGGCTGTTGAATGGTTTCTTCAGTTTCTTTGGTCTGATATTCTTCTGGTTGTTTCTTTGCCGATTCCAGCAACTCAACATCTATATCTGATGTCTTTACAGTATCTTGTACCGTTTCCTGAACTTCGACAGTTTCTGAAGTGGACACAACTTCTTCAAGTACTTCTGTTTTGTAACTTGGTTTTTCTTCAGTGGATTTTTCAAAATCTACGACAATGACTGAAGAATCTGGTTCATCCTGAACGACCTCTGTTACGTCACCAATATCGGGTTGTACTAGTGTTTCCTCTGTCTCCTCTGTTTTGTATTCTGCAGGAAGATCTTGGAAGGATTTGGCCAAATCTATAGGAATTTCTATCGGCTCAGTTGTATCTACTTCTTGTGTTTCAACATCAGATATATCAGATACGGTGACCGTTTCTTCAACAACACCTGTTTCATAGGGTTTAGGAAGTTCCTCAGATAGCTTTTCAAACTCAACAATAATCTCAGTCTCTTCTGTGCCTTCTTTTTTAACCTCTTCCACATCAGAGATTTCAGTCTGAGAGACAACCTCTTCAATTATGTCAGTTTGAATTTCTTGCTGACGTTCGTCTGTGGCAGTAACTGTTTCTGCAGGAATTTCAGATTTATCGGTCTCAACTGGTGCCACATCAGTTACATCAGAAACATCGAGTTGCTCTACAGCTTCCTCAGTAATTGTTGTTTTAAATTCTTCAATATTTTTCTCTGACGGTTTTTCAAATTCAACAACAATATCTGAAGGCTGGACTTGATCTTCCAATGGTTTAGCGGTGTCTTCTGTATCCATTTCGGAGATGACTTCCTCTGTGATTTCAGTTTTGGACTCTTCATCTGGCTTCTTTTCGGATATTTCCATCGCCACAATAATCTCTGAAGATTTACCTTCTTCAGTAACAATGTCTGCCATTTCTGCTGTTTCTGTGGGATGTACTGCCTCCTCTGTGATGCCAGTTTTTAAGACTTCTTTGTCTTCAGTGACAGGTTGCTCCAATTCTAACACAGTATCGGTCGGAATAACTTCATCTGTGGTAGTTTCTGTTGTGTCTGAAATTTCCTGGACTGATATTACCTCCATGGAAACTTCAGTCTTAAACTCATCTTGAGGTTGTTCTGTGGTCGTGACCGTTTCCTCGGGAATATCAGATTTATCAGTCTCAGCGGGAGTGATGTCAGTGACATCCGAAACTGCCTGTTGCTCCACAGCTTCTTCGGTTATTGTTGTTTTAAATTCTTCAACATCTGTCTTTGATGGTTTTTCAAATTCAACAACAATATCTGAGGGTTGGACTTTGTCTTCTGTGGGTTTAGCAGAGTCTTTTGTATCCATCTCAGATATAACTTCCTCAGTGATTTCAGTTTTAAATTCTTCATCTGGTTTCTTTTCGGATATTTCCATCGCTACAATAATCTCTGAAGATTTACTTTCTTCAGTAACAATGTCTGCCATTTCTGCTGTTTCTGTGGGATGTACTGCCTCCTCTGTGATGCCAGTTTTTAAGATCTCTTTGTCTTCAGTGACAGGTTGCTCCAATTCTAACACAGTATCGGTCGGAATAACTTCATCTGTGGTAGTTTCTGTTGTGTCTGAAATTTCCTGGACTGATATTACTTCCATGGCAACTTCAGTCTTAAACTCATCTTGAGGTTGTTCTGTGGTCGTGACCGTTTCCTCGGGAATATCAGATTTATCAGTCTCAGCGGGCGTGATGTCAGTGACATCCGAAACTGCCTGTTGCTCCACAGCTTCTTCGGTTATTGTTGTTTTAAATTCTTCAACATCTTTCTTTGATGGTTTTTCAAATTCAACAACAATATCTGAGGGTTGGACTTTGTCTTCTGTGGGTTTAGCAGAGTCTACTGTATCCATCTCAGATATAACTTCCTCTGTGATTTCAGTTTTAAATTCTTCATCTGGTTTCTTTTCAGATATTTCCATCGCTACAACAATCTCTGAAGATTTACTTTCTTCAGTGACAATCTCATTAATTTCAGGTGCATCTGTGGGCTGTACTGCTTCCTCTGTGATGTCAGTTTTGAAGATTTCCTTGTCTTCCATAATAGGTTGTTCTAAGTCTAAAACAGTATCTGTTGGAGTAACTTCGTCAATTGTTGTTTCTGTTGTATCTGAAATTTCCTGAATTGAAATTACTTCCTCAGAAATATCAGTCTTGAATTCATCCTCTATCTTTTCAGGAGCTTTTTCGAACTCAACAATAATTTCCGAAGATTCTGGTTCATCTTTGTCAACAGAGACTATCTCTGTCGTTTCAAGCTCAGTTTGAAGATCCTCAACTATTTGAGTTTTGTACTCTTGTGGATGATCCACATCTGGTTTTGCCACTTCTTGTACAATTTCTGTGGTCTCCACCGTATCTTTGTGAGTAGTTTGAACATCTAGTGTATCTGACTGTAAAACGACCTCCTCTGTGGGTTCAGTTTTGAATAGTGGTTTATCCTTTTTGGAAGCCTCAATTGTCTCTTCAGATACAGGAGTTATTTCAGCTTCTTCAGGTTGTTCCCTGACAACATCGGTAAAACCAGATTGAGCAATCATCTCTTCAATCAAATCAACCTTTGAATCTTCTTTTGGTTGTTCTTGTGGTTTCTCAGGCTCTTGCTTGACATCAGACTCCTGAACTTCTTCAAAATCAAGGACAACTTCTCTAGCTGTTGATTTTTCAGCAATGATATCATCTTCTACTGCTTCAGTTCTAAATTCGGTGTTATCTAAAGCAGCTTTGATAGTTGTAATAATTTCCTCAGTTTCTTCAACCTCTCCGGGAGCTTCCTCTTTAATTTGAGCCACTTCCTCTTCCTCTTCAGCTTGTTGGACTGGTTCAACCTCCTGAGGCTTTTCCTCAGCAGCTGCCTCTTCAGTTTCTCTTAGTTCTGAATCGATCTTTTCTTGAAGTTTTTGAATCTCCTCCACAAATTCCTGAGTATGAACCATTGCCTCAGTATCAGAATCAGCAGGAGTTGGTTTGGGCGAAGACGGCTCAAGAGAGGACATCATAGAGTCTGATGCTTCCTCTGTGTCTGCAATGTATTCGTAAGCTGAAAAACAGGAAAACAAAAAAAAGTGGTTGAAATGCCAACATTGAAAACTCGACATACAATAATTTGGCATTCTTAAAGGCGTTTAAAGTTAATTATTTATTTATACATTGTTCTATTAAAGAGGAATAAATTATGTTAAAACAAGAGGTGTGGGAAACTTAAAACATAAGGTTAGTAAACTTATATACAGTGAAAAAAAAAGTTACCATTCTCTCTTTTTTAGTAATATGCCTTAGAAGCCATTAAAAACTAAAATTACAAAGATTTTTAAACAACAAGATATGAAGTGAGTAGAAAAGTGCCAGAAGACAATAGAGAATAAAAATTTTTTTTCGCGGCGGTGGTGGGGTTTGAACCTGCGACCTTATTGGTACGACAACTCCGCCTGGCAGGTGAGAGCGTGGCTCTACCGTGTGAGCTATCCACGAACACAAAAATATTCGTTTCAAACCCAAAGTCATTTCTAGATCCCTCTCTCACCCACTTCTTGAGATCGCCGATTTTTAAAGTCACTTTGATTATTCTCTTACTAAATTCGCATTAAAATATTTTTGATTCTATTTATACTTAGAATATGCCCGTATTAGATAACGTTCCATTAAACCTAATACAATTGACGACCCCCCCCCACCCATCACATCAAAAATAATTTTTAAAAATTAAAAAAACAGAACAAAACGCCAGATAAGTCATAAAATTATACAGCTGTATTGAATTCTTAGAAAAAGTAAACAACAAAAACTTCTTTATATCTGAATTGCATTTCTTTAAAAAGAAAAGAAAATATTGAGTACAAACTGCCATTAGAATCTTCCAACACACATAAAAACAGATCTTGTTCATATCTGTATCCAGTCTTTTTTTTCTCTTGTTTGAGGCCCCCAGAAAAACTCACATCTGACAGAAACTACTTTTCAACAACCCTAACTCATGCCCATACAGGGTAATCTTATTATCCGTGTCACATTACACAAAACAACAACAACAAAACCAACGACATTAACAAACAAACAGTCAAAAGAACAAACCCCAACAAAACAACAGAATTAAGAAAGAAAAAACAAATCAAACCCTCCCCCCCCCCAAACAAAAAAAATCCTTCCAAAAAAGCCCCCCCCCCCCCAAAAAAAAATAAAAAAAAAAATAAACCAAAAAAAATCTCATCTTCTTAGACATCATTTGAATTTCTCGTGTTTTTTTTGTTTTTTTTTGTTTGTTTAATTTTGGGTTGCTGAAAACTTACATTCAACTTCAAGGTAAGCTCTTGTGACCGCCTCTCCAAACGGATTGACAGCGATACATTTGTACTCCCCTGCATCCTGAGGGAACACCTCTGCGATCAACAGCGTACAGAAACCAGTCTCGCTATCGTAGGTCAAGTTGAAATCCTGGTTTTCTGTGATAATCTTGTCATCGTGGTACCATGAGATCTCCGGCATGGGCTCTCCAGTCACCTGGAATCAACATTGAGATGGGACCTTTGATATAAACACAAAATCCACGAAATGTGCTCAAAGCGCTTTATAGACCAAGCTAACAGCAACATTTAGAATATAGAGTAAACATGACTGAACATCATCCTCATTCTCGTCATCATCATCATCATCATCATCATCATCATCATCATCATCATCATCATCATCATCATCATCATCATCATCATTAATTTTAGTAGTAGTAGACGAAGAGAATGGGCGGACTTTCGGCATTAAGAGTGCGGGTAGCCAACGTCAATGAGGACGACGCTGGATGGTGAGTGAGTGAGTGAGTAATAGTTTGATTATCATTATTATGATTATTATTATTATTATCATCATCATCATCATCATATCATCATCATCATCATCATCATCATTATTATTATTATTATTATTATTATTATTATTATTATTATTATTATTATTATTATTATTATTATTATTATTATTAAGATCATTATTATTATCATTATTATTATCATTATCTTCTATTGTCAATGCCAATCTGTTCTGGCTGTTAGAGGCACCAATCTACTACTCCCTTGGTGACACTTGATGCAAGAGAACCAGACTGTAGTCCTTACTCACCTCACACCGGAATTTGACCTCTTCCCCATCCATAACTTTCAGGGACATGAGGCCCCACGTGAATTCCGGGGCCTTGCCGCCTGCCTCTTCCGTCGTCTGAGGAGAAATGAATACGGCGAAATACATTATCATGACAACACTGACTGACAATGAGTGGTGACTTATGCCAAGCATCAGTAGCAAATTATTTTTAGAAAAAACTTAATATTCCCTCTACATATGTGACACATCGTCTCAAAGCGGTATTATGTTGGGATCCACTCGGTTAGGGAAATTGAATTTATAGCCACCAATATCAAACTTGGGTTTACTTTCTCTACGTCATGATGGAGTGTAAATACTATTTTTTGATTTACAAAAACTTCTAAGGTCCAATTTCTCATCATTCTATCTCTAAATTCACTTTCTGGGGTCTGAATCATCCCGACATAATACCGTTTTGAGGCGGAGGGTCACATATTGGCTAAAGTGCAAAGAGCATAGAAGTTTGTATACACATTACGATAAATACTATAGATTAAAGGGAATTCTAAACTGGTAGAAACTGAAGACTGAAAAAAAAGTTTTAAAAATTTATATAACAGCTTCAAAAATCGACACAGAAGAGCCCAAAACCAGAGCTGCTTACTTGGAATCTCAGAAATTCGTATTTCCCAAGAAAAAGAATGAAAATAGCATTACTTATCAATTATCTGCCCTCAGATAATAACCCCAGTCAAAGCAAGCTAAAGTTTTGGGATTTTTTTTTCCGGTCTTGACTGTCACTGTTTCATCCACGTTTTATCATATCTTGACCATTTGTATAGGATATTAGCTATTGGAAAATTACTTTTCGCTAGATGGAAAAGACCTGGTTACTAAGCAACTAGGAGGTGAAAAGGGGGATCGTAAAATAACTGAATTCAACCCATTATGGAGATTGATGATCCTTTTGTTTCCGAGGCGAGTTCTCTATCCGCTGACCTATTTAGACCCATTGCGGCTATGTGGTCTAGTGGTATGACACTCGCTTTCGGATCGGAAGGTCCTGGGTTCGAGCCTCGCTCGGCGTATAGTTGAGTCCATTACTCACATTCTCTCAACGTACTCAGGTGTAAAATGAGTACCTGGCCGTTAACAGCGTTGTCTATGTCCGAAAAATTGTAATATTGTCTAACAGGCGGCATGTCCCGTCCTATATTATGTTAAATGTTGCTGTTGACCAGGGACCACTTTAAAGAGCTTTGAGCACATTTAGTGGATATTGCGCTATATAAAAGCTAAAAAAAGCTTATTTGCGCTCCGACGTACATACATGTAAGAGTATTACTTACTTGCTCTGTAACAGGGGCCTGCATATCAAGCACGATGACAGCTTCCTCAAACTCTTGTGGTTTTCCTTTGATTTCAAAGCTGATTTCCTCCTTGTGAGTTTCTTGCTCCTCTTGCACAATCTCGTGCTCTTGAGTAACGTTCATTTCTGAAACGACTATTTCGGTCTCCATGGGCTCTTCTTGGGGAGTCTCAATCTGAATGACGTCAGTGTGCTTCGACTCCAGAGGAATTTCCATTTCTACAACTTCCATGCTGACTTCTGGCTGAGACTTTTTGATGTCTATTTCAATCTCATCTTTGTGTAGTTCCAGTGTCGTAGACTCCTCAACAACAGATACTTCTTTTGGCTGCATGTCTTGGGTTTCAGGTGTGACAAGTTCTTCTTCAGATGTCTGAATCTGTAATGTTATTTCCTCACTGAACGCTTCACTGACCTGACTTACTTCTGATTCTACGGTTTCCAAAGGCTTTTCAGATTCTGGCTGAGTCACAAGTGTAATTTGATCTACCTGGCTTTCTTGCTCAGAATCGGGCATTTGGGTGTCCAAAACTAAAACCATTTCGGTCTCAACCAAAGAGGATTCTTCCTGAGAAGGTGTATCTTCAATCGACTCCTCGGGCTTTTCCTCTGTCACTGGTTTGGTTTCTGAGGGCATTTCAAGAACCTCTTGTGCCTCCACTTCAGATGTAGGTAATATAATAACTTCAGTCTTCTCCGATACGTCTTCCTTCAATGGTTGATCTTTTTCAGTCTCCTCAAGTTCAGAGACTTCGTCAACTTCTGATGGGAGCTGTACAACCATCTCAACTTCTTGAATATCTGTTAGCTGAAAAATCTCTTCAGGTTTTCCAACTTCTATTTCCATTTCGACCTTCTCAACAGCTTCTTCTTTCTCTTCCAACACCGTAGGCTCAACTTCAGACGACACAAGGGTAATCTCTGTGCTTTCAACTTCCGGTTGAGCAATTTCTTCTGCTGGAGCATCAGTTGTGTCAAAATCAATTTGGAAAGTTGCAACTTCAGTCTTGTCCTCAGAAATTTCATCTGCTGCCGTGGGTGTAAAACTCATGACAACAGTTTCCCGTTCTGTTTCGATAACTTCTTCAGCTGGTTTCTCTATTTGTGCGTCACTGATAACAAATTCAACCTCAGTTTGTTCCTCTTTCAATTCAGATAACTCCTCTACCTCAGAGGGAACAACAGACATTTCAATGGTCTCTCGCTCTGTTTCTATCTTTTCCTCTTCTGGTCTTTTGACTTCAGTTTCATCCAAAGGACTTGTCTCTTCAGCCGTTGGACCCGAAACAGCAAATGTCATCTGAATCTCATCAACCTGAGTCTTGGGTTTGATTTGAATTTCTTTGGTTTCCTTCACAATCACATCCCTCGACTCCTCTACTTGTTCTTCAGCCGGTCTTGGAGCTTCAGAAATTGGGACAATGTCAGGAGCCTGAGTTTGACTAATCTTTCTGATAGGAACCTTAAGTTCTTGTGTCACAGGCTCTCTTGTAAGATTTGATTCCTTGATTTCTACCTCAATTCTCTGAACTCCAGGTTTAGCCTCTACTTGCTGGGTGATCTGAGTTGTTGTGGTATCAGGTATAGTGAAAGGGACTTCGACCATCTCGGGCATAGTCTGGGTAATCTCTATCGTTTCTGTGTGACGTTCTTCCGGAAGGGACGAATCAGCGACTGGAATGGATTTTATTTCTTTAGTCACAGTTCTTGTCGCTTCTGTCCTGTGATCTATAACTTGTCCCTCAGATGGCTGCATCTGAAGTTTAATCTCGACTGGAGCTAACTGATCTTCCTTCCTCAAGGTCACGCTGGTTGTATTGATAGAACTGTCTTGAACGTCCGGTTGAATTTCTTGAGTCATCTGAGTGAGAGTGGTCGTTTGCTGAACTAAAGTGGTGCTAGTAGTACTGTCAGACTGTTCAGGGGCACCTATCTGAATCTGGAACGTTTGTTGCTGAGGTTGAATCTGAGCTGGTATTTCAATGATTTCCTTGACTGTGGTTTCTTCTGGTTTTTCCAAGACCTGTGTGGGCTTGTGTTCAATTTCAATGGTTTCCTTGTGAATCTCATCAGTTGTGATTGTCTCTTCAGCTGTGAATAAAGAAAACAAAATCTATAATACAAAGAGACAAATAAATGAAACAATAATAGCAAAATACCCCAATTCGTGTGATTTAAATTATCTAATTTTATTTGCACAGCAAAACTATCCCACTTCTTTTTCATCCGTCACACAAAATCAAATATCAATTTCTTTCACAGACGCCTTTCGAATGCACGTGTGAGATTTAGTACTGTTATATAAAGAATGAAAACTTACTCATTCTTCTTCTTTATTTATCATCAGAAATATAGCTTTGTATTTGAATGACTTAAGCACATCAAATATGAGATGCGAATGGAATAGTTTAAAGTCCTAAAACGCTGCGTGTTAAAAGACCTTTAGTCAACAAAAAAATAAAGACATTTTATAAATGAAAAAATAAACCAAAAAACAAAAGCAAAAATTAAAAACAAAAACCAATGCCAAACTTACTGATGACGGTCAGACGACAAGTAGTGATGGTTTCACCAAAGGGATTCACAGCAGTACAAGTGTACTCCCCTTCATCTTCGGGGAAAACCTCAACAATCACAAGAGTACTCTCCCCTCTCTCCACATCCATGGTGATCTGGAAGTCCATATTAGGCTTTATGACGTCACCATTGTAGAACCACGTAATCGTTGGAGTGGGGACTCCACGGTACTGTACTTTCAGCTCCACTCTCTCCGTGTCACGGACTGTTCTAGGCTGCAACAGCTCTGTGAACTCTGGTGGAAATCCTTCCATGGGCTCTTCTGGAACAGTCTTATCTTGTGGCATTTCTACAATGAGGATTTCTTCTTCTGGAGACTGGGGAGCTTTATCTGTGGTTTCATCTTTGGGTCTTGCTGACTGAGGCATTTCCTCTGGTTGGATCTCAATCTCCATACGTTGAGTAGCTGGAAAAATAGAAAATGCAACATTTTTTAAAATGCTATTAAATGAAATATATCCTTTAATTTGTTTAATTTATAAAATGCTCGGGCAACAATGATTTTGCCTTCATAATACTGTATTTATTATCAGGCATATTATTTGAGACTATAAATAGCATATGCCTTTATAACATAAAGTCCTAAAACTACAGCGAAAGAAGTTGTGTATTTTATTCGTATTATACAAACATATATAGATTTTTATTCATTCAAAGTTCATACAATGTAAAATCGGAAAAAAAATATTCTGTATTCCTTGCTTGTGTTATGCTACTCAATCGGGTCAAGACTGAGGGGGGTTAGTGTTTAATGTACGCCATTTTGCCCCGACAAACCAAAATTTGTCCCCCATAGCAAAATATGATTATTCTGCTAACTTGGATTCACCAATAACAAATCATGTAGTTTTATAATTACAAAAAAAAATATGATAACATTTCATAACAGAATATTTTGTTTCAACATAATCTGGTAAACAATAACACATAACATAACATTAAACAGAAATAGAGAGAGAAATGATTTATAGAGACAGTATGCGCTTGGCTAAGAAGCTCGTAACATTGCCATCCGGAAATATAACGGACCAACACACAAAACTATGTGTTACTATGAACTTTTATAGTCTGGTTTATACAATTAAGTGAGAATTACTCATAAATGTGGATGGCAAAAAAAAAGAAAAATAAATAAAAAGACCTGCGTGACGTCAACTTCATTCTATCTATACTTACGATTTACAGTCAACGTCGTTTTGCACACAGTCTTTCCATGAAGATTCTCAGCTTCACAGAAGTATTCCCCAGAATCCTCTGGCCTAGCATCAACAATGATCAGGATGTACGTGTTCTTTTCCTTGATGGTCTCCAGACGTTGTGTCGGCTCGATTTCAACTTCGTTCTTGTACCACCTGATTGTGGCCTCTGGTTCTGCCTGAACATCTACCTCAAACCTGGGAACAGAAGAATGAATAGACTTAACCCTCTCCTTACCACCCAAAGGAAAATCGTCACATTCGTTACGATATAAACAACAATTTTCTTGTTCTGATTTCATGTTGTTATCGTTATAGCTATAATAACTCGACACTGTGTTGCAAAGCTAATTTTTCTGAACAAAACAAGCATATACTCGTTACTATTCTGTCTGAAAAATCTATTTTTGTATTGGTATTAATTACGCCACTACCACATCATCTCATTCATCTGTGGGGTTTCATTCATCCTGATTTGTTGATAAAGGGGAAACCCGAAACGTTCATTTGATCTGTTTTTGTAATTAAATTGAAGCTTACATTCAACTTCACGTTAATATTTATAAACATCCCATAGTACGTACCTTACTGTGCTACCCTCATCAACCTGCATGGCGGGGAGAAGAGGTCGTGTGAAGTTGGGTTCCATTTCCAGGGTGGTGGTATGAGTCTCATCAACGACCTTGACCGTGGTATCGTCATCCTCCATGACCCCGAAGGTGGTGCTTGTGGTCGTGATGGTCTCAGTGGTAGTGGTTTCCTCTGTCGTGATGATCTCTGTTTCTTCATGTTCTGTTTAAACATATATTTGAGAAATACAATTTGACTATTATGTTCATGAAATTGTGAATGCTTATGCATGTAAATGATATTTTTTGTTTTTAAGGGTTTTACGGCGCTTGCAACACATTTAGGTTATATCAGTGCCAGTAAAAAGGAAGAAAATGGATAGTAAAAAGTTCTAGAATTACAATTAAAGCACCCAAGAAAAGGTAAGACAAAGGGGAACTGGGAAAAAATAGGTATCATATGTAGATTCTAAGAGCATACCACCAATGTACTTAGTTTGAGATCACCTATAAGTCTCATCCGGACACGAGCACAAAATCCAACAGAGAGGAATACACTCAAATGCTTACATTATATACTAAAAATAACAAATACCGTAATACATATGAGAGATGATTTACAAGGAAAAAAATATAATCTCCCAAAACAATAACTATGCATTTGACTGTTTCCCTCCCAGCCAAGACTCCAACCAGGGCCAAGACAAAAGCAAGTAACCTCATTCCAAAACAAAGACAGAAAGCATGTTGGAAAACAGATATAAGGGGATAGAAGACAAAGTATGGACCTCCCTGCCCGCTATGGGATGTCAGGATCCCCACCCTGAAATGATTTATTACGTCATCCTTTTTTTCAAAATACGAAAGTACAGGAAATTAGTAAGAAAATAACAATCTTCTGTTGAAGATGACTGATTTACTCTTCAATTCGTTTGAACAGCTTCGTCTTAAAACATGACACAGAACTGCATATTTGTAAAGACCAATGATTTCACATTTCTATAACTATAACTCTCCAAAAATCTACCCTCTCTGGAATTAATTATGCTTATTAAAAATAATTGATGAATAAACGCAGAACTGAACACCATCATTCTAAGGATATAGGTTAGAATAACAAGCCTCAAAGATTTCAGTTAGAAACTTTTCCTGTTCTATATATATATATATATATATATATATATATATATATATATATATATATATATATATATATATATATATATATATATATATATATATATAAATGGTGACAGCTGCTAGGCTCAGTGTTATGGTCATTGCTTGGTACCTGAAAGGTACCGAGTTCAACTACCCATCTCGCTGTGTGGCCTTGAGCAAGTCACCTAGCCTTAGCTCACTTTGCAGTGCTACACTTCAGCTGATGCCTGGGTTATTCCAGTTCTTCCCTTGGAATATCTCCTAAAGAAAAAATTACCCTTAGGGATGAATAAATGGAATTATATTATTTTATGGTACTATCTGAAGCAAGGATTTAAGATAATGAATCAAAATTGAATTGAACAAGATTGGGCAATCCTTGAATAATTTGAGCATTTATATAGCGCAATATCCACTAAATGTGCTCAAAGCGCTTTACAAGGGGTCCCTGATCAACATCAACACGTAACATATAGAACGAGACATGATGCCTGTTAGGCAATATTACAATTTTTTCGGACAGAGACAGCGCTGTTAACGGCCAGGTACTCATTTTACACGGTGAGAGAATGTGAGTAAAGAGTCTTTCCAAAGACTCAACTATGAGTCAAGCGAGGCTCGAACCCAGGACCTTTCGATCCAAAAGTGAGTGTCATACCACTAGACCACATAGCCGCAATAAAGATATTAATAGAATTACCCTGAACAATCAGTGTGGCTGACGTCATAGCCTCGCCAAACTGGTTGATTGCACGACACGTGATCTCCCCAGCGTCATCCGGGAAGACTTCAGCAAACTCCACCGTACAGACGCCCGTGTCGGGTTCAAAGGTTAGTTTGATATCCGGCCCGGCTGTGATCTCTTGGGTGTTCTTGTACCACGTGACCACAGGAGTAGGGGAGGCAATCAAACGACATGTCATAACTATATTATCCCCATCGTTGACCAGCTGTGGTGTTGAGAGAAATAGAAATAAGGCATTACGGTTTAAGCGGTCGATGTGTTGACATAAACAGAATTTCATTTAGCCGATGTGTTGACATAAACAGAATTTCATTTAGCCGATGTGTTGACATAAACAGAATTTCATTTAGCCGATGTGTTGACATAAACAGAATTTCATTTAGCCGATGTGTTGACATAAACAGAATTTCATTTAGCCGATGTGTTGACATAAACAGAATTTCATTTAGCCGATGTGTTGACATAAACAGAATTTCATTTAGTGTTATCATGATATTATAATAATATTCGAGACATCGACTATGCATACATTCAACATTCATTGAGTTGGAAAATCTATTGGAAAACAACATACACATGAATACAAAATAGACTGTGTTGTAACTGTAGTCTTGTGTTATCTCTAGTTGTATCTTATATTCATTCTTTTTATTATGATAACATCCTCCACCTTCTCTCGCCTTCTTTCTATCTTTCATATTATATACGTGTTCAAACTTTCAATTATCTACCTATCTATCTGTCTATCTAACTATCCATCTATCTATCTATCAATCTATCTCTATTTATCTATCTATCTATCTATCTCTATTTATCTATCTATCTCTATTTATCTATCTATCTCTATTTATCTATCTATCCGTCTATCCGTCTATCCGTCTGTCCGTCTGGATGGATGGATCGATGGATGGATCTATCTATCTATCTATCTATCTATCTATCTATCTATCTATCTATCTATCTATCTATCTATCTATCTATCTATCTATCTATCTATCTACCTACCTACCTACCTATCTATCTATCTATCTATCTATCTATCTATCTATCTATCTATCTATCTATCTATCTATCTATCTATCTATCTATCTATCTATCTATCTATCTACTAATTATCTATCTATCTAACTATCTATCTATCTACCTTTCTATCTGTCTCTCTATATATCTATCTATATGTTTATCTCTCTATCTATCTATCTCCCATTCAGCATTATACACTTCAACAACAACATACCTGTGGTTGAAGCAGATCCACAAATTCAGGGGCCTGTTCATTGGGTGCCTGTTCTGGGATAACTTGCTCTGGTGGTTGCTCTAACTCTTCAGGAACCAAAGTGATCAAAGTCTCCTGAGGCTCTTGTGGACCCTCATCTGGAGGAGTCAGAACTCCACTTTCTGGAACATCCATCTTGTCTTCCTCCTTAGGTGTCATCTAGAGAGAAAAAAGATTACAGTTTAGTTCATGACGCGTATTCCAAGTCCACAAGGGACATCATTTGAAGAGACAGTTCATATTTGGATAATAATCTCTAATATTGATAAGCAGAAATTAATTTAGGCTATCTGGTCTTGTGGTATGACACTCAATTTTGGATCGGAAGGCCCTGGGTTCGAGCCTCGCTCTGCGCATAATTGAATCGTTGGAAAAGACTCTACTCACATTCTCTTACCGTACTCAGGTGAAAAATGAGTACCTGACCCTTAACAGTGTTGTCTCTGTCCGAAAATAAAGTAATATCGCCTAACAGGCGTCATGTCCCGCCCTACATGTTATATGTTGCTGTTGACAGGGATCCCTTGTAAAGCGCTTTGAGCACGTTTAATGGATATTGCGCTATATAAAAGCTCATTCTTTCTCTCACCTCAATACTGTCTTCGGAGATAACAAGAGTGATTTCCTCTGTCTCAGTCTTGACTTCTTTGGTTGTGGTCGACTCTTGAAGGATGACCTCTGGTTGCGTTTCAGGTTTTGTCTCAGGCAGAACATGTTCTGGTACTGTGTTATCTCTGATGTGCTGCTGAGGTTCGACGATATCTTCCTGGATCTAAAGAGACAGAAAAAAGAACTTTTTACACATTATATGCGGCTATGTGGTCTAGTGGTATGACACTCGCTTTCGGATCGGAAGGTCCTGGGTTCGAGCCTCGGGCTCGGAGCATAGTTGAGTCCTTGGAAAAGGCTCTTTACTCACATTCTCTCACCGTACTCAGGTGTAAAATGACTACCTGGTCGTTAACAGCGTTGTCTCTGTCCGAAAAAATTGTAATATCGCCTACAGGCGGCATGTCCCGTCCTACATGTTAATTGTTGCTGTTGACCAGGGACCCCTTGTAAAGCGCTTTGAGCACATTTAGTGGATATTGCGCTATATAAAGCTCAATTTATATGTTTAACAAATCTGAGATGTTTGTTTTAAAAGATTAATCAAAAATTGAATATTGTTTTGGGGGATAACTTACACTTGTGTGGGCATTGACAAATTTATGAAGCAGCGTAGAACATTTTAAGAAAAATTTGAAGACTCATATTTTCCAGAAATTTTTATCCTAGGCATTTTCTTCTTGATGAGTGAATTATACTTTTTAGTTTTTGATTCCATTTTGTTGAATGTCAATTTCATTTTGTAAAACTTGCATAGTTAGTGTGTGCGACTGTTGTGAGTGTCTGTTTGGCTCTGTATGAGTGTGTTTATGGTTTGATAAGTATATTGTAAAGTGCTTTGAGGCTTCGGCATTTAGCGCTGTAAAAGAACACTTTATTAGTTTTATTATTATGAAGCAATCGTGCTCGTTCTTTCTTTTGAGGAATAAAAACTATAATTTACAAGATAACTGTGAATTTCAATGCAAAAAAAAAATAAATAAATAAATAGAAGATCAAAATTATTAACAAGAACCTTACAGGATTAATGATATTCCTCAGCTATAAACAAAAATAATAAAATTGTTATTTTGGAAATCATCTTTTAATTATATTTCTAAAAAAAGTTTATTGTTGTTATATCCTTGTTATAGTTTTATTAGATCCTACTCAAATACTTTGGGGTGCGGTAAGGGGATTCAATAACAAGGAGATTCTATTACTTTTCAAATATACCAATGTTTTCTACTACGAGTTATACTGGCGATCCCAGACAAAGAAAATGTACACACCTCGTCTTGAGGCTCCTCAGGTGCAGACAAAATCAAAGGCTCAAATTCCAAGACAATCTCTTTTTCTGTGAATTCCGGCACGACTTCTTTGTAGATGGACTGTAGCTTGGGCCTGTCAATGACCTTGACCTTGAGAGTTGGTTCTGTAATCTCCTCATCGACCTCCTCGACCTCCACGTCTTCGGTGGCCGTGTAGTACGTGTCGGAGGAGATGAGGGAGGAGACGGAATCGGGGGGAGGTGAGAATAGTGGGGACCGGAAGTCCGGTGACTCTGACACGGTGCTTTCTTGCTGGATCATGGGCTTGGCCTGGGAGAGGAGATTCAAGAGAATGCTCTGAAGATTGTGCTCGTCGTAGAATGTAGTAGAATAAAGGTCAGGTATAATATATCTTAGCACATTGTAGATTCTCTACTACCAATTAAGTCAAGTTTGAAACAAAAACAACAACAACAACAACAACAACAGTTAGACAATTGATAGATCCAATAAAACTATAAAATAAATCAAGACACTCAGGAACAAGCCAATATTATAAACTTTGTTAAAACAATGCAAAATAATTTCAGAAAGTACGGCTCTTTATTTTAAAATAAGAAAGAGAGAATTCACCAACAACAGACCTGCCCACTTAAAAATTTTAAAGATTCGTCGTTTTTAGGAGATAAAAATTGTAGACGTGAGTTAAATTTATAGATAAACAATTTACTTTCATAAAGAATAGATAACACTTCAGAATCCTGAAAATTATGTAGTCTGATATCAACGTTCATCTTAAATAAGTTTTAACCCTCTCCATACTAACTATAGGAAAATCGTTACATTCGTTACGATACAGCCAACATTTTCCTTATTCAAATTTCTTTTGTACATCAAAAAAATTAAAGAAAATGAACAGTGTATTGTGGAGCATGTTTAGCTAAAGAAATTGTGTATGGCAAGAACTTTACGGCTATTGTGTTTGAATGATAAAAAAAAATCTATTTTTGTGTTAGTTGGGTGTGAAGTTTTGGGGAAAATCCTGAGAATGTCTGGTAACTTGACTTGACTTAGATGCCTTTCGCGTCTCGACCGAAAGATCGGGTCGCCTTGGCTGTTTCCAGTATTTCCTGTGTGAGGTGTCTCCAATATTGCCGGTCCTCTGCTAGGGTTCTCAGATTTTCAAGGTCCCCTGCCGTTATGAGACTAATGCTTTGTCCAAGTGTTGTGAGGTTTTTGTTTAGGATCACGGGGAGTGTTGTGATCGGTCTTCCTCTGAAAAGGTTCCCGTGTTTTTGGAAGTATCCCGACATGGCTTGGTTTGCTGGTATGTTTTTGTCCCTGCGTAGTATGTGACCGAAAAGTTGCCATCGTTGTTGTAAAATGTCAAGGGAGATTGGTCTTTCTTTTGTGATCTTATAGAGTGATTCATTTGAGATCTTTTTGGGGTATTTGATGTCCAGTACCCTTCTTAGCTGTGTGCGATGGAAGGCATCCAGATGTTCTTCTTCGGATTTTGTCAACGCCCAGGTGCCGCAGTTATACAGAAGTACCGGTTTTACAAGAGCATGGTACAGTTTCAGTTTGGTTTTTCTCTTTATTTTGTCACCCCTAATCCATACATTGGTGAGGAAAGGGTTAACGACTTTGAGATGCTCATCAAGTTCTGAAATTGAACCCAAATTTGGTCATTCTACGAATGTGTCCTAGGAGTAGGCAGATCGTGCGGCTATGTGGTCTAGTGGTATGACACTCGTTTTTGGATCAGAAGGTACAGGGTTCGAGCCTCGCGCTCGGCGCATAGTTGAGTCTTTGGAAAAGGCTCTTTTACTCACATTCTCTCACCGTACTCCGGTGTAAAATGAGTACCTGGCTATAAACAGCGTTGTCTTTGTCCGAAAAATGGTAATATCGCCTAACAGGCATGTCCCGTCCTACATGTTAAATGTTGCTGTTGACCAGGGACCCTTTGAAAAAGCGCTTTGAGAACATTTAGTGGATAGTGCGCTATATAAAGCTCGTTTTCATATGCAAGAGTGTGTTGTAGTCCAATAAATAAAGTTGCAAACGAAACAAGAAAATAAATAAAAAAGGCTCACCCTGATTCTGTCACTGACAATGGGGATAACCGTGTCTTCCTCTATTTCAATCAGAGTATCTTCCCCTTCTTCCATGGGTTCAGGTTGTTGTTGTTCTGGTTGCTCCTCGTCCTTCACGACAAACTCCAAATTCTGTGGCTCTTCCGTGTCGATTACAATGACTTCCTCCTGATGGAACATTCAAATAGAAAACACGTAAAATACAAGTCGTTGTTTGATTTTTTTTTTTGAATACAAGAAAAATACAACACACTCAACATATCTAGTACATCATTAACAGGATGGTATCTTAATTTTTTTTTTTAATTGAGCTATTATATAGCGCAATATCCACTAAGCGTGCTCAAAACGCTTTACAAGAGGTCCCTGGACAACAGCTACACTTAATATGTAGGACGGGACATTACGCCTGTTAGGCGATATTATCATTTTTTCGAACAGAAACAACGTTGTTGACGGCCAGGTACTCATTTTACACCTGGTTACGGTGAGAGAATGTGAGTAAAGAGCCTTTTGCAAGGACTCAACTATGCGCCGAGCGATGCTCGAACCCAGGACCTTCCAATTCGAGAGCGAGTGTCATACCACAAGACCACATAAAAACATATCTAGTAAATCATGAACAGGATAGTATCTTTAAAAAATGTAAGAGATAATTTGCAATCACAATACGAATCATCTTAACAACGCCACTACCTCATCATCTCATTCGTATGTAGCGTTTCATTCATCCTGCTTTGTTGATAAAGGGGAAACCCGAAACGTCCATTCTATCTGTTTTCGTAACTAACTTGAAGCCTACATTCAATTTCACATTGTTATTTTCTAAGTCTACTGACAATCTCACCTCTGGTTCTTTGGTGTCCAGTTCCATGGAAGTCTCCTGGGCTTCCTGTACGGCCAGGTATGCCGAGGTGGTCGCCTGGCCAGCTGGATTATGGGCCACGCAAATGTACTGGCCTTGATCCTCGGGGAAGACTTCAACTATGATGAGGGTGACCTGGATGAGCAAAAAACAAACAATTGGTGAATTTGGGGGTTGAGGAGTTTATAATCTAAAACAGTTCCAGGATTTAAAAAGACTAGATTTTAAAAAAATATTTTTAACAAAATAGATCAAAATCATTAATAGGGAATGACATTAGCGGAAGAGTAGCGTCCCTTGATTGGATGTCACCCATAGTCTGTGACGTCACCGGTGGAAAAGTTATTAGAGAACGTCATGTTGGTTGTGCGCATGCGTCTCTCGTCCTCTTTGACTTTTAATTCAATTTTTTTTCAGCGTCTTACTCCTCTTGACCTACCTCTCCAGTATCTGGATTGTAGGAGATGACAAATTCCTCATCCTCGTCGATGTTCTTGCTGTCGTGGAAGAACGACACAGAAGGCATGGGAGTGCCTGTAACCCTGCATGTGATTGTCAGCTCCTGGCCATCTACTGCTTCAGTGTCCTTCATGGGTTCCACAAACACTGGAGGTGCCAGCAGCTGGGCAGGGGAAGGTTCGATGGCTGATGTGTCCTCAGGTCGGTGGACATCTTCTGAGGCTGGTTCTAGACAAGAAAGTTCAATGGGATAATTATTGTAGAAAGTAGATTTTTAATAAAAATGTCTGATTCGAAGAAAAAAAAAAGATTTTAAATTTCAAAATGAAATATTTATTGCCTTCTGTAATTTAACAATTTTGCAAATGCTGTTCTATTTGAAAGCAATGTAAATGATGCTGCTCTAAGCTCGAAGAAATAAATAACAATGTGAAATTGATAAATGGGAAACCTGAAACGTTCATTCCATTTTATCTGTTTTCGTATATTAAATTGAAGCTTATATTCAAGTTCACATTGTTATTAATTTGAAAGCACGAAAATAAAAGTTGCATAGGGTCTTAACCCTTTCCTTACCAGCCATTTTCAGAATTTTCCCCAAATCTTCACACTCACCCAACACAAAAACAGACATATCTTACTCAAACAGAAAAGCAACAAGCACATTCTATACATAATATTATTCGACAATATGAGCTCTATTACAGAATGTCAAGTTTTTATAGCTATAGCAAAAAGAAATGAAATCTGGATGAGAAAAGTGACGGTTGCATCGTAACAAATGTGACGATTTTCCAATAGGTGGTAAGGAAAGGTTTAATGTACAGGGACAATAACCATGAAACTAAATAATGAAAATGAATTAATCACATAACACGTGTAGTATATAATAATTGAATAATTGAGCTTTATATAGAGCAATATCCACTAAATGTGCTCAAGAGGTCGCTGGTCAACAGCAACATTTAACACGTAGGACGGGACATGACGCCTGTTAGTCGATATTACAATTTTTTGGACAAAGACAACGCTGTTAACGGCCAGGTACTCATTTTACACCTGAGTACGGTGAGAGAATGTGAGTAAAGAGCCTTTTCCAAGGACTCAATTCAACTATGCGCCGAGCGCGAGGCTCGAACCCAGGACCTTCCGATCCGAAAGCGAGTGTCATACCACTAGACCACATAGACGAGTACATAGTTACGTCTCGAGGTCTCCTTAGAATAAATAAAATAAATGTGAGTAAAGAGCCTTTTCCAAGGACTCAACTATGCGCCGAGCGCGAGGCTCGAACCCAGGACCTTCCGATCCGAAAGCGAGTGTCATACCACTAGACCACATAGCCGAACATAGCATCATAAAATATAAATTCCAGCTCTATGGGCCTCGTGGCTGTGAAGGACTATTTAAAAGACTGACTAGTATTCGAAACTCACTCACCTTGCACGTAAAGCGTTGTAGAGCTCAAAGCTTCTCCCAGCTCTGACACAGCCTTGCACGTATACTCCCCTGTGTCCTCTGGTCCAACCTCAATGATCAGAAGGATGCTCTTACCCTCCTCGTAGCGTATCTCGTAATGGGGGGACGGTTTGATCTCCATGCCGTTCACGAACCACGTGACAAGGGGGGCAGGGTGAGAATCCACTTGGCATTCCAGCCTGAAAATGTCACATGAGATAATGGGAATTACAGAAAACAAATTAAAGATCTGAGCAATATTGTCTTGTAGGTCAGATGAGAAAATGGGAAATTACAGAAAACAAATTAAAGATTTGAACAATAATGTCTTGTAGGTCAGATGAGAAAATGGGAAATTACAGAAAACAAATTAAAGATCTGAAAAATAGTGTCTTGTAGGTCAGATGAGAAAATGGGAAATTACAGAAAACAAATTAAAGATCTGAACGATAGTGTCTTGTAGGTCAAATTAGAAAATGGAAAATTACAGACAACAAATCAAAGAACTGAACAATATTGTGTGAAAGGTGCCAGACAAAGCAAGAAAGAAAAATACCAGAAAAAAGACATTCCAAAAGTCAGTCTACCTCGACTTGGGATCGAACCTCAGACCATCTGTACAAAAAAATTCCTTTTTGGGATGCAATTAATTATTATTATTATTATTATTATTATTATTATTATTATTATTATTATTATTATTATTATTATTATTATTATTATTATTATTATTATTATCACAATTATTATTATTATTATTATCACCATTATTATTATTATTATCATTATTATTATTATTATTATTATTATTATTATTATTATTATTATTATTATTATTATTATTATTATCATTATTATTATTATCATTATTATATTATTATTATTAATATTATTATTATCATTATTATTATTAATATTATTATTATTATTATTATTATTATTATTATTATTATTATTATTATTATTATTATTATTATCATTATTATTATTAATATTATTATTATTATTATTTCGCTTAATATAATAATATGATAATGTAAGTACAACCCACCTGGCAATGCCCCGCTCCCTGACGTAAATCTCGGGCTCCAGCGGGGTCTTGAAGGCTGGTTTGACCTGCTGTAGGATCACTTGTTCCTCTCTCTGGATAGTGGTCACTGTCTTGGTGACCGTCAGGATCTGGTCAGACTCGGTGGTTGGGATTTCAATCACTTTCTCGAAATCTTTATTTAGGAAGAGGAAAGAAATTTAATGAGTAAGAAATAAAGAAAAAGATAAAATGTTAGTTTGTAATGGATTGAATATTCAAGCTCATTCTTGTGATGGAAATATTCTCAAACCAAAGAAAAATATCATCCATTACAACAACGATAAATCAAGCCCATAATTCATTCGGTTATCAGACCTACAATCATGTCCACATTGGGATAAGACTTAACTTTATCGTCCTATCAAGGCAATCAACAACCTAGGAGATAAAGATAAAGGGAGTAAATCTGACTCATGAATGAACAACACAAAATGTTTATTTTGTCTTGTTCATTCACGAGTCAGATTTACTCCCTTTATCTTTATCTCCATTTTATTGACTCATTTGTGACCCAACGTCTCAAAACGGTATTATGTCGGGATGAACATGGTGCTAAAAAGTCAAATTAAAACTAAACAGGTCAAAATGATGAATGACTGGTATTCAGCACGCTAAAATATGATATTCATTCTCCTCAATAAAACAAATAAACTCAACGGAAGTCTGATATTTCTGGCCACAAATTCAATTTTCAGCAACTTAGTCATCCCGACTTAATACCGTTTTGAGACGAGGGGTCACATTTAGGCACCTCTATTTATCAATCAACTCGACCTACCTCTGACAATCAGAGTGGTGCGACACGTGACTTCCCCTAATTCATTCTCCACCTTGAGAACGTATTCGCCCTCGTCCTGACCAGAGATGTCAATCAGGATGAGAATAGCCTTGCGGTCCTCCCTCACCATCTTACGTCGATCAGTGGTTGTCAGTTCGATTCCGTCTTTGTACCACGTGATCTTGGGCTCCGGTTCTCCAACAATTTCCGCCTCGAGTCTGCATTACAATATTTTTTTTAAATGGTCAATTTTTTATATTATAAACAAAAACATAAAGGAAATGAAATGATGATGTTCACACCATAATGAATTCTCGATTTAAGTCAAATTTTTGTAATGATGGAGTAATAGAAGACAGGTATAGAGTTTTAAAAAAAACAATCATAGGCAGAAAAAATAATTATCTACATTAGTAATTCTATATTTTATTGAAATTTATATTGTGAGAGTATTTATCCATCAATGCATTTTAAGCGTATTTGTTACATGTGTGTTCTACTGTATATAAATTTAACTCACTCAATCCTAGAGATTTTTGCTTGGATTGGAAAAACTATTAAAAATGAGCATTTACATAGTTTTTTTCAACTGTCATTAACATGCAAAAACCAAAAACATTAGCTTTGATACTACGCTTGTAATTTGTCTCAGAAAAAATGTAATAAATAGGCATGGGGTAAAAATAATCCTGGGTAAACTACAGATGTAGTTGATGTTAGGGTTGAGTGGGTTAACCATATTATACTGTAAACCTAAGAAGGATTTGAAAAAGTATAATATTGTTTGATTGACATTCAAATGATTAGATCGACAGCCGCCTAATTCACTTAATGTCCATCTACAGAGCATTTCATAATATATGATTTTGGGGAGTTACGAGTAGATGGAACCACGTAGAGTGCTCGACAGTTTCTTGGAGCGGATTTTTAAAATTTAATTCTCACTTCGCGTTTTTTTTACACATTCTCCAACAACGTTGTTTCGTCCAGAATTCCTGGAGTCATCAGAGAGGTCGTTTAGCGGCGTCTGGCTGGGAAGCGTCCAGGACACATATAAACGACTTCCCTGATGACTCTAGGAATTCTGGACGAAACGTTGTTGGAGAATGTCTAAAAAAAGCGAGGTGAGAATAAAATAAATAAATAAATAAATAAAAGAGCACACACACACACACATATATATATATATATATATATATATATTATATATATATATATATATATATATATATATATATTATATGACTGCAGCAACAAACCCACGTTTTAAAGTGGTTCTTAGGAATGGAGGAAAGAAATGAGAAACAAATACGAACCTAGCCACATCTCTGAGTTTGAATTCTGAGTATGGCTGGAGAGGCTTCACAAATTCTGGAGGTTTCTGCGCCAAGGTCACGTTGACCTGTTGGGCAAGTTGTCTTGTTTCCTCTTCCGCTTTAAGAATGAGAAGGGGATGGTGATAGGTGAAGGATTAGCAAGTAAAGGGAAAAAATATCTAATTTACAAACATCTATTAGACATAATATTTGACCATTGCTGACAAGGGGAGATTGTTTAGGTAGATTTTGATTCTTTTCACCATTATCTTAACGTAATTCATATTTGTTTTTCAGCCTTTATGATTAAGTTACTTTCATGGACCAACTTTTGTGAAAGTCATGTCATGTTGTAATCTAAATGTGATTGTAAACGATCGATATGATCATGAATGAGGCAAACATATCAACTCATTTTTAACGGCCTTGACAAAGGGGGGGGGGGGAACCCCAATTTCATTAAGAGGTCAAGGACTGCGGTTCAAGGTACTGTAAAATATTTTGTTTAAAAAGTAGAGCTTATCTAATCACCAGTAATATACGAATTTAATTAAATAATGGCCCATTATGGATTGCTACATAATATATTAATGCTTTTTTATGCATCTTAACCGTAAAAAAATGGTTTATTAGTCCCTAAATGTTAAAAACTTCTTGAGATGTTTCTCTCAGAAAAGGTACCCCTGACAAAACAAAAAAAAAAAAAAACACTTTTTTTTCTCAGCTAATGAGTATAACAGATTATTTAAGCTGTAACATTTTTGAAAGAAAACTGTTTTCGTGAATAAATCCATTTATGTTCTTTTTATCTGGATTTGACCACGGGGTTTTCTTAGCTTTAGGTGAAAAAAAAAACAAAACCCAACTGCTTTTCATTATGTCTTGGGGAAAGAAGAGAAAAAAAAGATTGGGAAAGGGGGGGGGGGGGGGGGTATCAAATTCCAACTGAAAGTTTTACATTTGGTTCCATCATTCAATTGTAAAAAAACGGAACGCAGCAATCACCAAACAATATTCCCTTGTGGTCAGTCAAACATAAAATGTAATGGCAATAAGAATCATCGTAAACGATTTCATATTCATAACAATAAATTTCATTCACAATTCATATATTTTTTATTAAGTGATGCGCTGAAACATGCATCAAATGTTTTCTCATTCATTTTCCTTTTCTTTCTTTCTTTTTTTGTTTGTTTGTTTTTTTTTTTGGTGGTGGTGGAAGGGGATTCACATACTTAATAAAGGCACACACCATGCTTAACGAGATCATCTCTATGTTTATTTATCAACAATTTATCAAAATCTTGTCTTTGAATTTAGCATGCAAGCTAACTTCAGCATCAGATTTGTTTGTTTTCTTGTTTTCTAGTTTTCTACTGGTGTCGTTTGCTTTGCAATCATAAAAAATAAAGTGTGCCAAACTTTTATAAAATGAAATTCTATCATTATTTGAAAGTGGAATGTTTTTGTGGTTGCAAATCGTAAGGCCTAATGTATTGTAATTGAATTTAATTGTTGTTATTATTATAAAAAAACTGTATTTTGGAAAAATAGTATTTGATGTAATTTCATAATACAATTTGTCGAGAGTTAACATCAGTCAGCAATAACAACACAATGCTTGTTTTCCTCTACTTTGTTTCTTGGGGAGAGATTCATATTGAAAAATTGTAACAAATTGTTTTTAATAAATCATAGTCAACAAGGTTGGTTGCTTCGCAGGCCTATGAAATTGTGTTTTACAAGTGAAATCTTCTTCTTTTATCAACCATAAACTTGTCATTGCTTGTATATGGTCTAATATCAAACATGATTTCTTTTGGTATTGAGGAATATCTGTCTACATTTCACTGTTATATATTTTCAGTTTTTCATATAGTGCCTTGCGTGTACATGGGGAAAGCGTGGGTGCATATCTTATATCGCAAATTTGTGGAAAGCGTATTATGTCATATACATTTCATGGAGACAGTATATGTATAAATATATTTATATATATATATATATATATATATATATATATATATATATATATATATATATATATATATATGTATAAATATATTTATATATATATGGCTATCATCAGAACACTGTAATGATGAATTGATGCAACAACAAAAACCAATTTATTTGTTGATATTTCATTGTTTACCTCACATGAATTGCCTTTTATTTGGACAATAAAGATTATATTATTATTATTATTATCATCATCATCATCATCATCATCATCATCATCATCATCATCATCATCATCATCATCATCATCATCATTATTATTATTATTATTATTATTATTATTATTATTATTATTATTATTATTATTATTATTATGATTATTATTATGATTATTATTATTATATTTAAATATTAAAACAGTAAAACCTCAGAGTTAAAAATAAAACAGTTTTATTGACCAATGAAAATTTTTGTAATTTGATATAAAGATATACAATATGATTTGTTTGCATATTATGTAAAAAATAATTGACAGAGAAAGAAAAAATAAATTCTATGTTGGACGGATAGTTGTATAGTTGTATTTTTTTTTACTCACAATGAAAGTCTATCACAAGCTCATGCACCACAACCAGCACATCTCATATTTTTAGGGGGAAAGGATTCCACATGCATAGGACGACATAACACAGTAGTTGACCTTTTTACTTCTTGCAAGTTCAGCTGACCTTTCGTATTCCTCTGAATAGGTGAAGGGCAATGGGCAGGCAGGGCTGACCTCTGACCTTTGATAAACTCCAAATGTTGAAGAGGTTGCGGGTCCTTTCAGTATTATATTTTTTTGGGGAGAGGCATGCTTGCTGTTGCTCTTCAAAGAACTTTATCTCTCAAGGGGCTTCATGCATTTAGTCATATCTCATTGCAAATCATTTCAACAATTTGGAAAAAAATGGGTTATAACGACATGGCACGGTATTAATTAATATAACATCCAGCATGATTTTTAAAAGAACAAAACAAAAAACTTAAAAAACAAAAAAACAAACAAAAAAACCCAACAAAAAAACAAAACAACAGCAACAACAACAAAAAACAAACAAGCGTTAGTGGAAACAATAATGTTGAATATTCCATAATTCTTTATCATTGAAAGATTTACACAGGGAAGCTTGATACATGATTCTCGTGTAATAAATGTAGACTTGAATACGTTATTGTATATATATATATATATGAAAAAAAAATTAATTCACATATGTTTTCAATATAATATAAATATACTTTAAATAAAACTGGTGGATAAAAACAATAGATTATAACACAAATGGTATGGCCATGCAAAAAAAAGTTCCTAAAATAATAATTGTTGTTCCCTAAGGTAGGATTTGTAATAATTTTTTCTAAATAGTTTATGAACATAGTCTTGTGTGTTTAAATATAACTGACTGGGTTATACGATATTATTATAGAGGTTTCAAATAAATTATAAATGTCCATTCTGAAAAGGAACTGGAACGTTTAATGTAAAAAGGAATCAAGCAGGGAATTTCATTCAGGTTTTAGTGCAAGCAGCAATAATATTATTAATAGTTTTGACAAAAGCTTCAAATGCATTCAGGCCATCCACGGTCTGGCCACTGTTGCCTCTGAAAGAGAATCGTCATCTTTAATAAGGGATATTGGGAATACATGCACCTGAGGAAAAATGGCTACCAAAATAGGACATTGATATGCATGCGTAAATCATCTCATGAGACGAACAAAAATACATTATGGAAATGGTAGAAGACACATATGTTATGATCAAATCCTATATACAATACATAAACACCATTTCAATTGTAAAACGTATTGTAAGAATACATACAGAGATAGATAATACGACATATTTATGAATCGCTATCTTCATTGATAAACACATTGACTAGACGCCTCAAAATATTATATCGAGATGAATCAGACGATGAAATTAAATGTCTAGGTCTAAATATTGATTTCTGTGTTAAAATCTAAAAATATTTTGATGAGAAATTTATCTAGCTGAATGTAACTTTCTTAACTGAAAGAAAACATCGACTCAAATTCGAGTCTAATTAATAATTTTGACTTTGAATCCAATTGTCAGTATCTGATTAACCTTGAAATATTGAGGTCAAATATCATCTGTAGAGGATTTATTGAAAGGAAACGAAACTAACTTAAAACATTGGCCGATTAGAATCAATGTCTGTGTCTTTTTAATGTAAAGGATAGAGTATTAATTTCTTGTCACATGCATTTCAGTTATAAGTACTCACGTTGGACGTAGAGCTCTGCAGAACATTCAGCTGTGCCTGCTTGATTCTTGGCCCTGCATGTGATCAGCCCTGTGTCCTCTGGGAGAGGCTGGAAGATTGTGAGCTGGGATAGGCAATCCGCAGTCTCAATCTGATGTGAAATGAAGAATATAATATTGTTGAGAAGAGGCGGGAGTGAAATTTATATCATATCAATGTACAGACTATGTTATGCCTTTATATTTTCCATAAGACATTTTTTGAGCAGGGGGATTATAATTTTAGACTTTAACAATTCACATCCTTATGATTAGTAAAAATACAATGCAAATTGTGTAACATTAAAAAAAAGACAGAGCACATTAAATAGATGATATTACATATTGTACACAACGAAGAAAAGTTATTACGATCAAATATATCACATATTTAGCTCTTTTCAACAGGACTTAACTAGTCAATTTTATAATAAAACGTTCAATGAAATGACTTTTGATGGAACAAAAATTAAGTTATTTGTTTAACTCCCTCCTTACCGACGACCATTTTCTGGATGTTCCCCGAAATGTCACACTGACCCAACAGAAAAATTGATTTCTTTACACTCAAACTCAGAAGCAATAACAACATACTATAAATGTTATGTGCAGCAAAACAAACTTTACATAACAACATCAAATTCTATATAAGCTGTAACAAAGACTTTTCTTCAAATTAAAAAAAAATGCACAAAACAAAGGTGATAAAGAAATAAAATGTTCATTGAATCTTAATGAATGTAACGATTTTCTTGTAGTTGGTAACGAGAGGGTTAAATTTTATACCTGAGCAATTCTTTAAAATGAGATCATGTAATCAGCTTGGTAAAGAAAATAAAGGAGAGAGGAAGAATAAAAAATATGTTAAATCTCTCCTCACCCGACATTTTCAGGATTTTCCACAAAACTTTACACCCAAATAACACAAAAATAGATTTCTTATCACTCAAACACAATAGCAGTAAAGTTCTTGCGATACAGAATTTCTTTAGCAAAACATGCTCTACAACACACTGTTCATTTATGATGTACGAGTACAAAAGAAATTTGAATAAGAAATATGTTGGTTGTATCGTAACGAGTGTGACGATTTTCCTATAGCTGGTAGGGAGGTGGTTAAAAAGTGAAAAACAAAACATCAACTGTCGATTCTTACCCTGCAATCCCTGGAATCGTGTAGAGTCTGGATTCCATTTCTAATCCAAGAGATTTCTGGAGCAGGGTGTCCAGAGAAGACGGCCTCAAATTTAGCTGGGGTTCCTTCAGTGACCATAGTATTGGCGATAGGCTTGATGAAGCTGGGTGGTTGGGCAACCTCCTCGGGCTGACTGGCCTCGGGTTCACTGTCTGTACCTGAAAAAGATGACGCATAAGCTGCATGTGTAAATATGTAATCATCATCATCATTGCCTTTTTCACCCCGGGTCAGGGTATAGGCCACACACAAACAGTTTCCATCCTTCTCTATCATCATCATCATCATCATCATCATCATTGCCTTTTTCCCCCCTGGGTCAGGGTATAGGCCACAGACAAACAGTTTCCATCCTTCTCTATCATCATCATCATCATTGCCTTTTTCACCCTGGGTCAGGGTATAGGCCACACACAAACAGTTTCCATCCTTCTCTATCATCATCATCATCATCATCATCATCATCATCATCATCATTGCCTTTTTTCACCCTGGGTCAGGGTATAGGCCACAGACAAACAGTTTCCATCCTTCTCTATCATCATCATCATCATTGCCTTTTTCACCCTGGGTCAGGGTATAGGCCACAGACAAACAGTTTCCATCCTTCTCTATCATCATCATCATCATTGCCTTTTTCACCCTGGGTCAGGGTATAGGCCACAGACAAACAGTTTCCATCCTTCTCTATCATCATCATTGCCTTTTTCACCCTGGGTCAGGGTATAGGCCAACCACAAACAGTTTCCATCCTTCTCTATCATCATCATTGGCTTTCTCACCTTGGGTCAGGGTATAGGCCACAGACAAACAGTTTCCATCCTTCTCTATCATCATCATCATCATCATCATTGCCTTTTTCACCCTGGGTCAGGGTATAGGTCACAGACAAACAGTTTCCATCCTTCTCTATCATCATCATCATTGCCTTTTTCACCCTGGGTCAGGGAAAAGGCCACACACAAACAGTTTCCATCCCTCTCTATCATCATCATCATCATTGCCTTTTTCACCCTGGGTCAGGGTATAGGCCACAGACAAACAGATTCCATCCTTCTCTATCATCATCATCATCATCATCATTGCCTTTTTCACCCTGGGTCAGGGTATAGGCCACAGACAAACAGTTTCCATCCTTCTCTATCATCATCATCATCATTGCCTTTTTCACCCTGGGTCAGGGTATAGGCCACAGACAAACAGTTTCCATCCTTCTCTATCATCATCATCATCATTGCCTTTTTCACCCTGGGTCAGGGTATAGGCCACACACAAACAGTTTCCATCCTTCTCTATCATCATCATCATCATTGCCTTTTTCACCCTGGGTCAGGGTATAGGCCACAGACAAACAGTTTCCATCCTTCTCTATCATCATCATCATCATTGCCTTTTTCACCCTGGGTCAGGGTATAGGCCACACACAAACAGTTTCCATCCTTCTCTATCATCATCATCATCATTGCCTTTTTCACCCTGGGTCAGGGTATAGGCCACAGACAAACAGTTTCCATCCTTCTTTATGCTAACTTTAAAAAAAAAAAATCTCATTCCATTGGTTGGCAGGTATGCTTTGTGTATTGCAATATAGTGAAATGTTTTGTCTTACCACGGACTTTAAGTTGAGTGATGCAATCAACTTGTCCATGCTTGTTCCTGGCCACACATCTGTAAGTGCCGGTGTCCTCTGGGAAGGCCTCTCTGATGGACAGAGTGTGAACGCCCTCTAGCGAAGACGTCATCTGGAAATACTTGGATGGTTTGATGAGCTGGTTGTTGTGGTACCACGATATCACTGGGGCTAAAAGTTGGATTGGGTTGGAATATAATCAGGAAAATTGTATATTCACTCCATATTTAAAGGTTATCAATAATATACAGATTATAACAATACAATTGATAATAACTGTTCTATATATGTGACCCATCGTCTCAAAACGGTATTATGTCGGAACGAACCAGATGCTTAAAAGCCGAATTTAATTTTAAGACTGGTCAAAAATATAAATTGTTGGCATTATCACCCTAAAATATTGTATCCATTCTCCTGAATAAAACATACAAACTCAACACAAGTCTGATATTTCTGGCTATAAATTCAATTTTCAACATCTTAACCAGCCGGACTTAATACCGTTTTGAGGCGAATGGTCACATATACTCGTAATACAATAGTATCATACATTTTTGTAATAGGACACTTTGAGTAGCGCCTTTATGGCTTAAACTGGGCATATTGACTACTTACCTAAGGAAATAAACTCTCTAATAATGAAATCTCTTGACTCAAGAATTGTCTACAAATCCCTGAGCACGAACAGTCCCTCCTATATTAAAGACCTTCTAAACATATATGTCCCCGATAGAAACTTGAGGTCAAGCAATGACCAATCAATCCTTGTCAAACCTAAGCCATTGCGTAAAATAGGTGAACAATCTTTTTCAATTTTCGGCCCCCCATTTTTGGAACTCTCTCCCATCACATGTGAGATGCTCGGATTCGTTGACAACGTTCAAATCTCGCTTAAAGTTTTATCTTTTTACGTCATAATGTTGCAATATTATTTTCATATTTTGTTGTTGTTAAATTGAATTCGTATCACGTTTCCTTCACACTTGTCTCACTGTAATATGTTTTGTTTTATATCACCCTAAAGCGCTTAGAGCCTGTGACAACGGGGTAAAGTGCTATATAAATGCCATTTATTATTATTATTATTAAGGAAATAATGATAAATCTCACTTGACTTCACACATACGGTAAAATCAAAAGCGTAAAATGCATCACTACAGATATAAGGGATAGGTCTTACGTGGCTTTCCTCTGATGGTACATTCAAACAGGACCGGTTCTCCTTCTTCAACATCAACAGGCCTTGGCTGCTGTAAAATGTGGGGAACTTCAGATGAAGGCTCCACCTGGGGCTCAACCATGGGCTCCATGGGTTCTGAAAGAGATAAAACCAGGAATGTTTGATTCAACATTGAGGTGAAATTTTGCTCCAATGATATACAGCGTCAAGAGACCATTTCAGGTTCTTAAAATGTTCGAAGTACCTATATAATATACACTCTGACAGCAGTGTAAAAAGTTAATTACAAAATAAAATGTTTGAAAAAAGTAACAAAATATCAAAACAATTCAAAGATTTTAGACTGAATTAACGAATTGATATTGTTACCAATTTACATTGTTTTATGACAAGAGATTTACAACCTGAGATCATAGAAAAACAATTGTAATCCTTCGGCAAGTACACCTTAATAGAAGTGTGAATAACAGATAGCTCAGTTGGTAGAGCACTCGCTCCATTCACAAAGGGACCAAGATCGATCCCGGGTGCAGTTGATATTTTTTTTCTGACCCCCTGTCCACCTAGCAGTGACGGGGTAGCTGGGTCTGTTTGATTTGGTGGAAAGTACTTTGCGATAGATTAGCGTCCTATTCAAAGGTTAGCAAGCAATTGCTATTGACCATTTCACGCTATAGAAACCAGGAAAAACCCTGGCTCCATGGGCCCACTGGCTCTGAAGGACTACTTGAAATAAAAATATCAGAGTGAAAATATCAAATAATTTGATACAATCTCAACAAGGCCCATCTTATGTGTCCGAAAGAGCACACTTGGGAGATAACCATTCTTGCCATAGAGTAAAGAGAGTCTAAAACGTCCCTTGAGTAAAGATTTCCCCGGTTACATTTCTTACCAATTCAACTATTTTATGCCTACACAGATTTGGATAAAGATGATACCAAAAAAAATTACAAACTTTTCTTGTTGTAAATTAGATAACATTTCCAAATCTTTCATATTAAACATGCAAGGGCATATAGGATACATACCTTCAACAGTTAGCCTTGCTGTACAAGTAGCCTTCCCAGCAGGGTTGATGGCCACGCATGCGTAGACACCAGCATCGCTGGGTTTGACGTCAAAGATGACGAATGTGTTGTTGGGTCCTTCCTGGACAGAGTTCCATCTGGGTGACTGGGCCAGAGGTTTGCCATTCTGGTTTGGACAGGGCCGGGGGGGGGGGGGGGGGGGGGGGGGAAGGGAGACAGGATTTGATTTAACAATTGTGATAACAAAATAAATGAGACATGTTCCATTATTATGTGGCGCAAAACCTCAAAATGTGACCCATCGTATCAAAACGGTATTATGTCGGGATGAACCAGATGTTGAATGGTCAATTTTAAGCTTCACTGGTCAAAAAATTGAAATTTCGGTTTTCAGTAGTTTAACATTCTATAATTTTTCTTCAATAATATATACGGGGACTCAACCCAAGTCTGATGTTTTTGGTCATAGATTCTATTTTCAGCACTTTGATAATCCCGACTCAATACCGTTTCGAGGCGGCGGGTCACAAATGGTATTATTATGTGGTGTTGATTTAAAAGTTTAAAAAAATGAATACATGGTAAAAACCAAGTTTGTGTTTTCGAAGAAACTGGACAAAGATGCTTTCTTGAAGTGACAACACGATAAAATTCCACGTTCTAGTCATTTTGCCTTTTTTTGACCACTAGTTCATTCTGACAAAAGACCCTTATTGAGCTTTTTTTGGCTTTTATATAGCACAATATCTACTAAACGTGCCCAAAGCCCTTTACAGGGGGTCCCTAGCCAACAGAAACACTTGACATGGAGGGCGAGACATGATGCCTTTTAGGCGATATTAACATTTTTTTTCTGGATAAAGACAACGGTGTTAATGGCCGGGTACTCATTTTACATCTGAGTACAGTGAGAGAATGTGAGTAAAGAGACTTTTCCAAGGACTCAACTATGCACCGAGCGAGGCTCGAACCCAGGAGATTCCGATCCGAAAGCGAGTGTCATACCACAAGACCACATTGCCGCTATGAGATGAAATTTCACATCTATAAACATTGGATACTTAGATGTTTGAGAACAGTGATCATATTCAATCTCTCTTTAATTTTAGAAACATATGGCATGCTGCACTGATGGGACGCAGTGCTTGGAAACAGTGCTTTCTGCAGATAGCATTATATATATATATACACACACACATATACACAGACACACACATTTATATATAGATAGTATGCGCTTGGCTAAGAAGCTCACAACATTGCCATCCGGAAGTATAACGGACCAACACACAAAACTATGTGTAACCATGAACATTTATAGTCTGGATAATACAGTTAAGTGAGAATTACTCATAAACTTGGATGGCAAAAAAAAAAAAACAATAACAAAGACCTGAGTGACGTCGACATCATGCTATCTATACAAAAACAAACAATTGGATTCAATGGTCTGATGTCACGTCGCCCAGCAACGGCGAGCAGAGCAGCGTGGTTCTAAACAAAGAAAATCGGTACTTTTTATTCTTCATGCTGGCTAGAACTTTTCATATGTCATGTGATCAGAATGTATAAAAGTCAAAACATGATCATATGATCATTTATAATGATTATTTATATTGTTTTTCCTCTGGATACACTTTTATGCTCGTCGGAGAAATATTTCATAAGGGCGTCGGCCACTGTTCCGATATTTTAGAGCCAGTTACGGGCGCTTAAATGACCTAAATAGTGTCGAAAGCGCCGTTAAACACCTAAAAAAAAAACAAAAAAAAAAAAAAACAGAGCCAGTTACTAAGATACAATGCGTCATTCCGAGGGAAGTGACATCACGAATGTTGAAGCCTACTGGCACGACAATGTTCATATTCACACTGAATTCAAATATCATAATTTCAATGCCATACCTTTGTCCAGTGTACCTCAGGAGATGGCACCCCGCTGATCTGGCAATCAAAGGTGACAGGTTTTCCCTGGGTTGCTCGGGTATCTCTCATCAGGCTCAGGAATTCTGGTGGATTCTCAGCTCCTGGGCCTTCTCCCTCTGTGGAAATGAGAATTGACATTTAATAATAAAAAAAAATTGTTGAGATTTATATAGCGCAATATCCACTAAATGTGCTCAAAGAGAGGAAGAGAGAGAGAGAGAGAGAGAGAGAGAGAGAGAGAGAAAGAAAGAAAGAGAGAGAGAGAGAGAGAGAGAGAAAGAGAGAGAGAGAGAGAGAGAGAGAGAGAGAGAGAGAGAGAGAATAAGTAGGAGTGAAATATCTGTTCAATGTTATAGTTATCATATAACGTTATAACAAGTGTAACTAAATGACAAATTGCCACATTTATGGACAATAAAGATCTATTATTATTATTATTATTATTATTATTATTATTATTATTATTATTATTATTATTATTATTATTATTATTATTATTATTATTATTAAAGCGCTTTACAAGGGGTCCCTGGTCAACAGCAACATTTAACATGTAGGGCGGGTCATAACGCCAATTAGGCGATATTACAATTTTTCGGACAAAGACAACGTTGTTAACGGCCAGGTACTCATTTTACACCTGAGTACGGTGAGAAAATGTGAGTTAAAGAGCCTTTTCCAAGGACTCAATTATGCGCCGAGCGCGAGGCTCGAACCCAGGACCTTCCGATCCGAAAGCGAGTGTCATACAACTAGACCAAATAGCCGCACAGTGGGAGGACCTAAGGTAAGGTCAAAGGTCATTCAGTCTTACCTTCTACTGTGAGCTTGGCCTTGCATTGAATCATGCCAAACTTGTTATAAGCTTTGACCGTGAACAGACCAGCGTCCTCGGGGTAGACCTCTGGGATGTGAAGGCTACTGGTCGTCTCGCTGGTGGAGATTTGGAAATCCCTGGATGGGTGGATCTCGAAACTATCTCTGTACCACGTGATGACGGGTGGGGGAATTCCCTTGAAATTTACCTCAAGGCTGATAAAGAAAAAGTAAACATAAACAAAATTATAAACGACGTATATTTATTTGAAGGTCTGATGACCCAAATTTTGATAGAGCGTCTCATTATTGTAATGGAAATACTCTTAAACCAACACAAAATATTATCTATTACTTCTTCTTCTTCTTTCAGCTTATCCCGCATTTTGCAGGGTTGCCATAATGAATGCCACATCTCCACGCATCCTCGGTTCAGAGCATCATCTTCCTCCAGGCCCCGTTCTTTCATATATCGCCCTTTACCTATCCAACCATCTAATCTTTGGGCATCCCTTTTTCATTTTTCCCGCTACTTGTAATAAGTCCAATACTTTCCTTCCCACGCATTCCCTCTCTCGTCTCTTAATATGACCGAACCATTTCAATCTATCTTCTCTCATCTTTCTTGATACATTCTTCACTTCAGTCAACCTTCGAATTCGTTCATTTCTCACTTTATCTTTTCTTGTCCAACCAAGTGACCATCTCAACATCCTCATTTCTGCCACCTCAACTTCTTTATTTTGTTTCTTTGTCGTAGCTGATGTCTCTTCCATAGAAAATAATATTATCCATTACAACAATGTTAAATCAAGCCCATAATTGGATTCAATAGTCTGGTGTCACGTCGCCCAGCAGCGGCGACCATCTTGGTTCTAAACAAAGAATATCAGTACTTTTTATTCTTCATGTTGGCTAGAACTTTTCATATGTCTTGTGATCAGAATGTATAAAAGTCAAAACATGATCAGATTTATTCTTGTTTTCCTCTGGATACACTTTTATGCTTGTCAGAGAAATATTTCAAAAGGGCGTCCGCCATTGTTCGGATAGTTTAGAGCCAGTTACTAAATAACTCTGCGTCATTTTGGGGGAAGTGACGTCACGACTGTTGAAGCGTATTGCCTTCAGTTATCAGACATTCTTATATGTGCAGGTAGAAAATAGGCGATATGGCCGTAGCTTTATCATAGTAAATACATACTTACTTACTTATCCGAACCAACGACCACCTGAGCTCTAGCCCTTCGGTCTCGTGCCATGACGTAGAAGTTAGACGTCTTTTGTATAAGTTGTTCCAGGTGACTATAAAGTGTGTTACTGATGCTTGGATATGGTGGGAGGAATGTGCATCTCAGGTCTTCAAGAAGTTGATATCATAGTAAATAACATTGTAATACCTTTAGATATTTGAAAAAAATATATTTGAAACTCACGTGATAGACTTTCCTTCTGGGACTCGAACTGGCCTTAGAGGTTTGGTAAAGACCGGAGGCTCGCCACGCTGTAAGGTAATTTGTTGCTTGACCACCTGGACGAGTAAAAACGATAAATAATATAAAACATTTGTGTCATATGCGGCTATGTCGTCTAGTGGTATGACACTCACTTTCGGATCGGATGGTCCTGGATTCGAGCCTCGCGCTCGGCGCATAGTTGAGTCCTTGGAAAAGGCTCTTAACTCACTTTCTCTCACCGTACTCAGGTGTAAAATGAGTACCTGACTGTTAACAGCGTTGTCTTTGTCCGAAAAATGGTAATATCGCCTAACAGGCGTCATGTCCCGTCCTACATGTTAAATGTTGCTGTTGACCAGGACCCCTTGTAAAGCGCTTTGAGCACATTTAGTGGATATTGCGCTATATAAAGTTCAATTTTTTTAAAGCTCATATATATATATATTTAACTTGACACGAAGTTATTTGGTTGTTAATAAATACACAAATATTTACAATGACAATGAAAAATGTAGATATTCTACATTGTGTGCAAGGAATAAAAGCCAATTTTAAAAAATGCCGATTGGATTCAATAGTCTGATGTCACGTCGCCCAGCAACGGCGGTCATCGTGGTTCTAAACAAAGAAAATCGTTACTTTTTATTCCTCATGCTGACTAGAACTTTTCATATGTCTTGTGATCAGAATGTGTAAAAGTCAAAACATGATCAGATTTATAATGTTTTTTTCCCCTCTGGATACACTTTTATGCTCATCGGAGAAATATTTCTTAAGGGCATCCACCATTTTCGATAGTTTACAGCCAGTTACTAAGTTACCATGCGTCATTACGAGGGAAGTGACGTTACGACTGTTGAAGCGTATTACTCATATTTAAATTACAAGAAAACAAAACTACAGTAAAATAAACAAAAGATCCAGAAAGAAAGGGCAAAGGGTACTTTAAAAACAAAAATCAGCATAAAGCTACCCCCCCCCCCACCCAAAGAATTCTTACCTGTGTCTCTTGCTGAGGGGCGACAGCCTTTTCAATAGGTACAATCCTTTCAACGTGGACAGGCTCGGACACAACAGCGCCATCTTTGTGCCTGAGTTGGGTGTGGACACTGATGTATTGCTGTTCGGCCATGACCACGGCGTTGTCTCTTTGGATACGGATGTTCATGTCGGAGGCTTTGGAATAGGTGAATAATAATAATAATAATAATAATAATAATAATAATAATAATAATAATAATAATAATAATAATAATAATAATAATAATAATAATAATAATAATAAGCATATTTATATAACGCCTTTCGTCGAAACCCAAAGCGCTTTTTAAAAAAACAAAAAAAACAAAACAAAACAAAACAAAACAACAAAAAAAAAAAACAAAACAATTCAACCAAGGTATCAAAACAATTATGAGCATAAAAGGGCATCAATACATCATCAATATAAATGTCACAAACAATACATTTAAAATTCAATTAAGTAAATATTTCCGGAAAAGATGTGTTTTCAGGGCTTTTTTGAAAATGTTTATTGGGAACCACCTGAGCGAACCAGAAGCAGAGGCAGGCAGAATAAAACCTACATTGACTGTCTGCTAGATGACACAGGAATGGACAACACCCGGGAGCTGCGTACGCTTATGGAGGACAGGACAGAATGGCGAAGACTTGTGGCTCATGTTGGGCGCCCCAAGGGGCGGCCTAAGTAAGTAAGTTATTGAGCTCGAAAATCTCACAGATTGAGGGAGATCATTCCAAATCGTGGGTCCGAATTTCATAAGAGACCTATCGCCAAAATACTTAAGTTTAGTTTTAGGTGATGCTAACAATTTTGAATCGTGGGATCTAAGATTTCTCAGAGGTACGTATGGTTGGAGTAAGTGTTGAATGTAAAGAGGGACAGAAGGGTCAAATACACAAAAGCAGATAAGGGCTATTTTATATTCAATTCTAGCCCGGACTGGCCTACATGTTAAATGTTGCTGTTGACCAGGGACCCCTTGTAAAGCGCTTTGAGCACATTTAGTGGATATTGCGCTATATAAAGCTCAATTTTTAATAATTTTTTTAAAATACAGAAGGCACAGTCTAAATAAAGATAAAAAACTTACTTTCTTGTTTCTGACGGAGTTCGTAATCGGTGAATTTGGTTCTCTTTAGAGCTTGATCCAACTCAATAGTGCGAACCTCGAGCTTCTTTCTCCTTTCAGCCTCAATTGTAAACTCCTCTGTTATGAATTAGAGGTAAAAAAACACACACACAAATGCTACTGAAACCTTACTGTACAAGTAATAATATTCGAGAAAAACAACAACTTTAAAAATTAATTTCAGAATAATATACATCCTGTCTGTAAAAAACACACAAATGCTACTGAAACCTTACTGTACAGGTATTTATATTCGAAAACAAAACAAAACAAACAACTTTAAAAATTAATTTCAGAATAATATTCATCCTGTCTACAACTGAAAACAGTTCAAAGATTCAACAAAACTGTGCATGTATACTACAATTTGGCTCCCACTGGGTAAATTGCTAATGTCATTTTTTTCAGCTGATGAATCTCACAGATTTATTTTGAATTCTCTGTATATTGTTACATCGATCATATTACATAATTTTATCCAGAGTTTTTCATGTCATTTGCTTATATAGTTGTAAAAAATAATTTTTTAAATGTCAATTGAGTACATAAATATAGAGACTTGTTTTTGAAATTTATTTACAAAGATTGCATTTTCATATGATTTGATTATATAATTATACGGGTCAAATGTTATACCTTTTGGAGCTTTCTTCAGTCTGTCCTTAGGATCTTCCTTGGGCGAGACAGAAAGAGTGGTGGTCAACTCCTCCTCTCCTTCTGCATTCTTGGCCACAACACGGATGAGTCCACTGTCATATTCCCGACATCTGGGAATCTCCAAATGGTGCATCATGCCGTCATAGGTTACCTTGTAGCGTGAACTCTAGAGAAGATTTAAAAAAAAAAAAGAAAGTAAAAAATAAATCTTGTTCAATGTCATTACTTTCATTGACCATTAGAGTCCAGAATAAACAAATGAATTGACAGACCTGCCAACCCTTCACATTCCAAAAGTGGAATCAGAACGCCTAAAAATAGGAATTTGAGACAAAAAATAGGAATTTGAGATAAGAAATAGGAATTTACACAAAAAATAGGAATTTTACCTTTTAACCTCCCCCCTCCCCCTTCCCTTCGCTCTTTTTTTTATTCTTACCATTATCATCATGTTTGAAAATCGTAATTTTAGAAACAATGGCGGAATAGTGGAAAAAGGAAGAGTGAAATTAGGAATGACTCTGCCAGAAGCGGAAGTAGGGTTGGCAGGTCTGGAATTGGTAACATTGGCAAGACACACACACAAGCTATTGTCATTATCAAAATGGTATAAAAATCCCCATACACACACTGTTTCAATATAGAACACACCAGTAAAAAATAAAATAAAAAATAAAAAATTTTTTTTATTTGTTTTCCACGTTAAATTGTGTATTGTTGTGCTGACGAAGGGTTTGTACCCGAAACGCCCATTGTCTGTTTTGTTCCCATACGAAGCCTCTCCATTTTCACTCTTTCGTTAGCATCCTTCCTGAACATATATAGTTTATTTTCTCATATATACATAACTTTAAGATAATAAAACCCCCTTCAATGTTGATCAACCATGAAAGGATATTCAATGACTACCAGATTGGTTCAGTGCAAGTTTGTCCAAAGAATGTGATCATCTTTAACACTCTCTCTCCTTCCGATTATTTTCATTTTTTTCCCCACCCAAATGGCAGGCTTACCCAGCAGGAAAAAAAAACGATTTTTAAACTCAAACAAGCTCTCTACAAAATAACTTTATGATCTTATTAATTAAACAATGATTATTCTTCAAAGTTTATGATATACAAAATAAATTTGAATTAGAAAAATGTAAATGCTGACGATTGTGCTGCAGGTGAAAAGGAGAGGGTTAACTCACTCAAGCCTAGAGATTTTTGCTACTTTTCATAATTGAAAAAAAATGTATTGAAATGAGCATATATATAGATATGTAGTTATATTCAACTATGATTAACATGTAAAAATGAAAAAAAAAAACAAACATTAGCTTTGATATCATGCCTATAATTTGTCACAGAAAAATATAATAAATAGGCATGGGGTAAATGTAAACCCGGGTAAACTACGGATATAGTCGGTGTTAGGGTTGAGTGAGTTAATTAAACAAAGATCATTCTTCAAAGTTTATGATGTACAAAATAAAGTTGAATAAGAAAAATTTACAATGCTGACGATTTTGCTGCAGGTGGTAAGGAGAGGGTTGACATTTAGTTCACAAAACAACTCACTCCAACAATGAGAATTCCATTGATCCACCAGTTGACTCGGGGTCGTGGGTATCCGCTGACTTTGACCAGGAATTTAGCGGGTTCCCCTTCCACCGTCTGGACAGGCTCGGGCTTTAGGTCGATGGATGGCGGAGTCCTCGTCTGAGGCTCTTCAATGGTCTTCTCCTCCAGTTCAGCATGGCCTCTCCATTGTGCTTCCATTTCCTGGAGTCGGATTGCACTGTCGCCGGGTAACTGGGTGTCCATGATGATGGAACGCAAAGCTGGAGAAATGGAGTATGTGTAATGTCATCATTATTATAATATGGAATGAAAACAAAAATATTGAATTTTTTGTGCATTTCCATAGTTATGTACTCACGCAGCACAAATTTTATATGATCTTCTTCTTCTTCTTCTTTCAGCTTATCCCGCATTTTGCAGGGTTGCCATAATGAATGCCATATCTCTATGCATGGATGATGTAATGTCATCATCATTATATCGAATGAAAGCAAAAATATCGAAAAAGGGCGAATGAATTTTTTGGTCATTTTCATAGTTATGTACTCATTGAAATCGGTCTTGTTTTCAACATTTAATTAAATGAGTAACAATGTGAAATTGAATGTAAGCTTCAATTTAATATACGAAAACAGATAAAATGGACGTTTTGGGTTTTTTCCCTTCATCAGAAAAACAGGATGAATGAAACACTACAGACGAATGAGATAATCAGGTAGTGGCGTTGTTAAGATGAATACACAAAAACATTGATGGGCAGGAAATAGTACCTATCCTCCTTTGTAAGGTATTGTTCTATTTTAATTCGTGCTTCCTTACAAAGGACATCAAGAAACAGGACTATCTATGACCAGCGCTACAACTAAACACTAAGAGGTACACGTATTCCTATACAAAAATTCCAAGAAGGAAAAATCAATTATCTTTATATATTTAAAACAGAAGAGTAAAAAATATAGATAAGTAATCATCAGAAAATAAATGTAAAAACATTAGAAAAAGAGAAAAGATATATTTGCAATAGGTTTCTTGTAAAGTTCTTTGAGCACAGTTAGTGGATATTCATCATCATCATCATTGCCTTTTTCACCCTGGGTCAGGGTATAGGCCACAGACAAAGTTTCCATCCTTTTCTATCCCGAGCTAACTTATTTTTATCTCATTCCAGGTCTTACCACTTCTCTGTATATTGGTCGCCCAAGCTAAAAAAAAAAAAAAAGGATTTGGTTTGTCCGTCTGCGTTTCTGTAACGGTTTGAGGGGGCGTTAACCCTTTGCAAACCCCCAACCTGGAGGACCAGGTGACTCAAAGATGGGGGACTCACACACCATTAGTCGCCTTTTACGACACGCTGGCTTGGCGTTGGGCTATTCTTGACCCTCTCAGTTGAGGGACACCGGACACCACACGGGGATTAGTGGATATTGCGCTATATAAATGCTCTAGTATTTTTTTAGTTTCGTAAGTTTCATAAGGGAGACTACTTACGTCTGCAAGTGATGGTGGCCGAGGTGGATGTTTGTCCATAGTCATTGGTGGCACGACATTCGTATACACCTGAGTCCTCGGCATACACCCACATGATGTCAAGGGTCACGAAGCCAAAGTCGTAGGTTGGACGGTATCGGGTGCCTGGGCAAAACATTTCATCATAAAACAGGTCAGTTTATTTTTAAGGGGGGGGGGGGGGAGCAACACTAAAAATGATGAATTTTGACCCAGTTTGCTAAAATTAGATTTTGGTGGGATGTTGTCATGTGACCATTTGTCTGCATAAAAAATTGCATGAGAACTTCATCTTCAGTTTTTTTCTACTCAAAATAAGGTATTTTGTGATCCATAGTATGGTTAAATCCTGCCCATTTTTACTTTCAGTGGACTGATTTCATGAAAGAATATCAATTAATTGATTTCACTATTAGGTGTGTTATTTCTTTTTTTTTTTTTAATTCACAAATGTTGTTATATTAAGTTGTTTCCACAATTAAATGCTGTCAACAAAAATGAATATAACAGCTTCAAAAAAAAAAAAAAAAACCAAACACGGAACGTTTCGGGCTCAAAACCCTTCTTCAGCCAACAACAAAAAACAATAAACACATAAATGCATTGCTAAATTCCATATGCCTTTAGCCTGCTTTTCAATGCCTCCAGGGATTCTGAATTTCTAATCTCAAAAGGTAATTCATTCCAAACGGAGAGACCAGATGATGAAAAAGCTATTTCAGTTAACTTTATCAATAGGTATTACTTGCAATTGGAAAAATAATTTAATTTATAAACCAACAGCAGATGATGTAACATTTAATAAATATATGTATATTTCTTTGTACGTCAAATGACGTCAATGATCGCCTATTTTGGATTACTTCAGCTCAAATCGTGGGCCATAAACAGGAAATGACGTCCATTGGTCTATTTTGGATTACTTCAGCTCAAATCGTGGGCCATAAACAGGAAATGACGTCCATTGGTCTATTTTGGATTACTTCAGCTCAAATCGTGGGCCATAAACAGGAAATGACGTACATTGGTCTATTTTGGATTACTTCAGCTCAAATTATGGCCCATAAACAGGAAATGACGTCACTGTTTGATTTAGTCCCCGTCAGTCAAACAACAGTCTTATCAAAAGTCTTGTCGAAAAACCAACTGTCGCTTAAAGCTCTATAACAAAACCAGGCCTAATATTTCGAATCACTAATTCAGCGACCAAATATGTGACCCTTCGCCTCAAAACGGTATTAAGTCGGGTTGGTTAAGATGTTGAAAATTGAATTTATAGCCAGAAATATCAGACTTGTGTTGAGTTTGTATGTTTTATTGAGGAGAATGGATACCATATTTTAGGGAGCTAATACCAACAGTTTATATTTTTGACCAGTTTTAACATTAAATTCAGCTTTTAAGCATCTGGTTCGTTCCGACATAATGCCGTTTTGAGACGATAGGTCACATATTCATGTAGTTTTATAACTAAGATTTTATATTAGTTTCCATCCTTACCGTGATGCATCGGTTCTCCGTCCTTGAACCATTCCACCGTCATGGTAGGGTCTCCCAAAGGCAGAAGCTTGCAGTCGAAATGAGCAGCGTCATTCTCTACAAGACTCAGGTCGTTGAGGCCAGTCTTGAACACGGGAGGCTTGTGGGTATCGGGATGATAGAGGTCTTCAATGGGCGGAGCTTCGCCCTCCCTACGGATGTGTTCTCTCACAGCACTCTGCTGGTCTTCTCTGTGATGGCGTGTAATGATAAGAAAGTGATGTCATGTCATGAAAACTGTATTATCGTAGAGTAAGAGTTAAAATGGTTCCACACATTAATTTTAACGAGAAGTTTAAGATTATGAAAATAAAGGTGAAAATTTGTTTTCATAAATAGATGAAATTGTCTTAGCATGTTATGCAAATGGGTTAATAAAGCATTATTTTTTTAGTGTCATTTAATTGCAATTTGTTTTGATGAAAATATTGAATGTCGTGGATAAGTTGAATTCGATACATATAGGCTGTTTTTAAATGTTGTAAGTTGTTAAAGAATACACGTTATAACAACCCTGTAAATAGTATTTACATATTGCCATGGCGATTAAGCAATTATATTTTTTGGTCACCTGTTTTCAGTTTTTTTTAAAGAGAAAGGGGCGTGGGGGGGGGGGGGGTGATGATATCACATAAAAGGCGAGATATTTTCAGATCTAATGTAAAGATCAAGGAAAACATTATATATAAAAGATTTTATAAAGAGGATATATGTATTTTGCAAATGCATGCAATTTTCTCAGTCAAGTAAATATATTAATTGATTCATATATAAAGTGATTTTACACAATAAAGTGTATATTTCAACTCATAGGAAATTTGTCTTTATATATGTAGATGAGTCATAACATTAAGAAAATAAGGAGTTTTTCGAAGCAAGGTCAGCAAATCTGAGAAATACGCATTCAAGGCTATTAAGAAAAAGTCAACATTTCTAAAATAAAAGCATTCAAACACAACGTTGATAAAAGGCATTATAAAGTTAACTAAAGCATTTCATGCATTTTAAACCACATTTGGTCCACAAGAACCGAAGTTTCTTATATTTTCATTCAAGATAAAACAAACAAATTGCAGAGGGAATGTCTAACATATCATTATCTAAAAAAAATAATTAAAATAAAATAATTCATAATTAAAAAAACAAAACAAAAAAAAACCAAAACAAAACAATGGGAAATACAAACTAAAATCATAAATGATAAAACGTGGATGTTAGATTCCGAGAGAGTCAAATTAAAATCAATTGTTAGTTTTTGTGCTTTTTTCCTTCAAATAGTTGCATAATAAAATCAAATTGATGTGCATCTGTGTCCCTCTTGGTTTGGTGGTGCTGAAAACAAAAGTCCATTCTCCACAAGTATAAATGAAAGAACAACGAAAAAAAAAACCCAACAAAACAAACGAAAGTAGACTTGAGTTCACGTGACATCCAATCATAGAACCGTTCACCATCCTAGCGGTTTGTGTTAATTGTTCAAAGCATGTTCAAAGCTTGGCGTTAACTCCACATGTTATTCAATATCATTTCCCACACAAACGTTAAAAATAACAACCTTAGTTTAGACATGAGTTCAATGGAAGCGACAGAAATCTTGCGAGGCATTTCTTCTCTTGGGGTTTCGTCAGGGCTGAAATAGGCAGGATAGTGATAGTCCAAAAAATGTTTCACAAATATTTCGCTGAAATTAATTCTATTTGACATACACTCCAAACACTTATCCCTTAACCCTGTGACTGTCAACACAAACATTTTATATTCCCAAACTATAACAAATCGTGACTTTCAGCAAGACCAGATATAACTTTTGTTCGTATCGCTTAGGCAGTAAAAAGCTAGTTCTTGACACAAACACATTAGCAAATGTAAATCTAAAAAGAAATTTGACTTTATAACAGTTCTGTAAGCCGGTTTTCAAGACGATTTTCACATCACGTCATTTTGACTTTAGATTTATTCTGATCTGTTATTTAAAAATAAGACATGAATCTTAATATATCTACTAGAAAGTTGTTGTTTTTTCTTCTTTGTGTTGACCAATTATTACTTTTGTCCAACAGAGTTTTTGGATTAATGTTTTGGAGTGTATCTAGTTTGCATGAAAACTAGGCTTCAAATAAGTTACAGACGAGGCAGCAAAATGGTTCTGAGATTGACATGCGTTTTAAGACCTTGATAAATATTTATATTATCTACAACATAATCATAGACAGAAAGGTATTTGAAATAAATAAATATATTATATTATACTACTATATCAGCTTTAATTGAAATTGCAATGCAAGGTTACCATGGTTACAAATTTGTTTATGACATCCATGCAATGTTTTTTGTTTTAAGGACTGCAATAGCAAAGCTGTCACTTAAATGAGTTCTTTCGGTTTTTGGTCAGAGTTTGTTTGTTAAACTTGTATCAATAAAAATTATCATTCTTTCTGTTTTCTCTTATTCAGTGCATGCATTTATATGGGGAATGAGATTAGCGGAAGAGTAGCGTGCCTTGATTGGACGTCACCCATAGTCTGTGACGTCACCGGCGGAAAAGTTATTAGAGAGAGAACGTCATGTGCACAACCAACATGACGTTCTCTCTCTAATAACTCTTCCGCCGGTGACGTCACAGACTATGGGTGACGTCCAATCAAGGGACGCTACTCTTCCGCTAATCTCATTCCCTATACGGCAGATAGAGAAGGTAAATATCAAGAACAAAAAAAAAGAAGAGCTTATTATGAAACTGTAAAAGCGATACAAACGCTTCTATTAGACAGACTATCTACCAAAGCAGTTGCACCTCAGCAGTAAAACCGCAATGTGTTTAACAAATTTACGAATCCGTTTAGAAGCCAGAAAAAAAAAAGTAAAAATATAAGTATTCGTGGACTATTTATAAAATGTAACTCAGATGGCAGCAAGGCTCATAGTGGGGGGGGGGGGGGGGGTGTTTACTTGTTTTTTTTTTTAACTTTCGAAACAAGAATAATTTGCATAACAGTGACTACCTTAGGATTCATATGTGGCCGATTGTATCAAAATGGTTTTATGTAAGGGCAAACATGATGCTTACGATGAAGACATTATATAGTATGGTTAATGTAGTCAAATTGACACTATACTGCTAGAATGTTACGGACTGTAAACATGTAATGTATAAAGTGAATATAAATTGAATATAACAGATTAGATAAATAACAAAATACCATACACGGAACATTTCGGGGTCAAAACCCTGTTTCAGGCAAAAAACAAACAAACAAAAAACAATAAAAACATTAATACACATTACTTAAAATCAAGGTCTGGGTTTTAAGTAATGTTTTAATGTTCTTATTGTGTTTGTTTTTGGCTGAAGAAGGGTTGTGAGACCGAAACGTTCAAAGCATGTTACTTTGTTATTTTTTTCGAAGCTGTCAACTTTCATTTTTATCCATATGTATAATAAAGAGAATTTGAATCAAGTTCAAGGCCTTCATTCAGGGGAGTGAACTTCGTTTTTTAAACGGCAACCCCCCCCCCCTCCCCCCAAACAAATTAAACCAAAGAAAAAACCCAACAAATGTCTTTTATCCTTCTTTACTTTATATTAAATGTAATTTATCCAGTCCACCCCTTCATAATTCCATACTGACGAGCTAGGCCACAGTTTTTTTTTTAGGTTTTCATAAGCACTAACAATATATAATATAATATCATTATCATAAACAAACAAACAACTAATGAGGGTAAAAGCACTGCAAGTCCAGGCATCAAACTGTCTCAGACCTGTGTTCGAGATAGCTGGTCATCAACGGAACGTCTATCTGTGTAGGAGACAACTGTCTCGGGGGTTCCTGTCTCAGAACGATGGGTTTGGTTTCCGGTGGAGTCGGTGGTTTTCGCACCCTAACCCTCACTGGGGCTGGGGCTGGGGCTGGGGCGACCGCTACTGGAGCAGCTGCGGTTGGTGTGATCTGCATTTGGGTGACAGCTCTTGTAGGAGCTGCTGGTTTGTGTGGTGGAGGCGGTGGTGGGATTGGCTCGCTGTGTGGACAATTAAACCATTTTGATTCAAATTCATATAATATTCGACATTCATATAAATATTTTTGATAACATATACCTATAAAAAAAAATGAAAAAAAGTAAAAATAAAAGTAACTTATTTGACCTTGCTGTGAATTCAAAACATCTATTTGCACCTAATGGTATAATATACTGAAATGATGTTGGAGGTACTGAGATGCAGACAATATAACGTTAAATAAAACATACTTTTGAAATTTCATTCTTATATTGTATTCATTCCAATTGAATTACGCTTCACAATACATCGATGAGAATACAATAATTCAAAGGCCAGTAAAATTATGCCAAATTCTGAAAAAGGGAAATCATTGTTTCCTCTTTTGAACGAACAAACAATAATGTTTTAAATATAACACGTTTTTTCTTCTTCTTCAAAATGAGTTACTGTTGACATTGTTTGAAACATAACTTATGCAATTGTTAATCACGTACAAAAAGTCTGGTAAAATTGATTTCTAAGATCTATTTAAAAGATAAATTACAACAACGGAATAAAAGGGGGGAAGGGTGGTACAGAACTAAAAGATAAAAGCTTTTTAAAAAATCAACATGATTATAAAAGGAGAAGTAGAAAACACAAAGGCTGCAGTTTTTAAAAATACTCAGATAGAGCTTAAACTTGATATGACTGAGTCCTGCTCATTTGCAATCTTGAATCGATTAAATCAATCTCTATAGTAAACAAACAGAAATAATTTGTTTTGACATCAAGATGTGTTTGAAAACGAGAAAAAAATTTGGTAAGAGAGAGGGGAGTCTAGAGAAAAAAAATCCTGAAAATAATAAACTAAATTCATGGAAGAAAAACGATTCATCTCTATTTTACAAGATGAAATTATTTTTTAAAAACGGTGTCTAACATAAGACTTAATAAATAACAATGTGAAATTGAATGTAAGCTTCAATTTGATATCTGAAAACAGATAAATTGGACGTTTCGGGTTTCCCCTTTATCAAGAAAACAGGATGAATGAAACACTACAGACGAATGAGATAATGTAGTGAACGCCACTACCACATTATCTCATTCGTCTGTAGTGTATCATTCATCATGTTTTGTTGATAAAGGGAAAAATCCGAAATGTCCATTTTATCTCTTTTCGTATATCAAATCGAAGTTTATATTCAATTACAAATTGTTATTAATTTCTTCGAGCTTCGAGCAGCAACATTTACATATAACATTAAGACTTATAAAATGGCAGAAAAGAGGATTGTGAAAGCAAGAAGAATCACTGGGCAAATCGCATGCAAGATGCAAATCACCTCGGTGGCTTCACAAAGATGTGTGCCTTCTTGGGCTCAGCCTTGGGTGTTGGTGCTTTGACAGGCCTGGTGTGGAGGTGAACGGTGTAAGCATGGTATTATGTTTATCATATTCATCATACATTCATTCACATGTGAGGTAATACAGTACAATACGTAGACAATAAATGTCACAGTGATGACTGACATAATCAGTCGGATGGTGAAAAGATTTGAACTGAGGTATTTGTCAAGTTTAGTTGGAAGGTCAATTTTTATCAAAAATGTGATCTATTATTATTATTATTATTATTATTATATTATTATTATTATTATTATTATTATTATTATATTATTATTATTATTATTATTATTATTATTATTATTAATAATAATAATAATAATAATAATAATAATAATAATAATAATAATAATAATAATAATAATAATAATAATAATAATAATAATAATAATAATAATAACTCCATATTGGCATAGAAATGATAGTTTTCAGTACGATTTGTTAGTAGCTAAATTCGTGTTTTGTGCTTTGTGGACTGTGACATAGAAAATATCCTTCACCAAAACATTAAATATACAATAGACAATATTATCGTAGATGTCAATGTGTGAGAATCATGTTGGTACTTAGTCAAAGAAAAGAAAGAATATAGTATAATATGTATTTTATAATCTGAAATAGATATATTTATCATACTAAATTTAAAAACTTTTCATTTGATAATAAAAAATCTTTTAATGTCGCAAAGTGATATCATGAAGAGGGTGGAAATTAGTTTCAGGAATAAGGAGGGCTTGGGTTTGTAATTTCGCTAGTCTAAAATTAACTCTCCTTAACCCCCCCCCCTCTCCACAATAAAATTTAAAAAATAATAATTACAAGACTTATAGGAGACTAAGAATATAAAACATACGTTTATCACGGCCAAGCTACTTCATTGACAACTAAGTATAAGATCTCTCTATCTTATAAACGTCTCTAACACCCATGTGATAATAGAACGTTGTCTTATGATAGGAACGAAACACAAATTGCATTATGTACATTGCTAGATATTAAACAATGTCCAATTATATTTCAAACGAGATCTAATTTTAAGAAAAAAATAGATATAGATCAAATGGCAGCTTCTAAAAAACAAACAAGAAAACAAACAAACAAACAAACAAACACCCCAAAACAACAACAACAACGCAACATAAAATAAGCATCCAAAAACAACACTATGCAAATAACTGAAACAAACATTATTGTAGCTAGTATGTTCATTCACATGAATTTACCTTTAAGAAAAAAAAGATATGCTGGCAGCTTAGACAACAATAAAAACAAAAAACATACTCCCTCCCCCTCCAAAAAAACAAAAACAAACCAACAACACACACACACACACACACACAAAAACAAGTGTGTCAAATGAAAACATATAATTGTAGCTTCTATGTTCAATTTTAGTCATATGTAACATATTCTTGCAGTGTAGTATAGTATTACATTCAATTTATCTTCATGTTTCCTGTGGAATTATCTTTAAAATACAACGGATATATTCGTCGCTGGTATATATATATATATATATATATATATATATATATATATATATATATATATATATATATATAAATATAAATATATATATATATATATATACATATATATATATATATATATATATATATATATATATATATATATATATATATATATATATATATATATATAAATAGATAAAGCACGACGATTATTGTCAACATTTTTTTCTCACCTATACTCTTTCTCCTTGGGCTTCAGGGTCACAACCAACTCAACGGGCTTCAGTCCAGATTTGGGCCCTGTAGCCAAGGGGGTTGCTCTGGTGGGGTGGAAATAAATAATAATAATGATGATGATGATGATAATAATAATAATAATAATAATATAATAATAATAATAATAATAATAATAATAATAATAATAATAATAATAATAATAATAATAATAATAGATCTATATTGTCCACAAATATGGCAATTTGTCATTTAGTTACAATTGTTATAACTTTATATGATAACTGTAACATTGAACATATATTTCACTCCTACGTATTCTCTCTCTCTCTCTCTCTCTCTCTCTCTCTCTCTCTCTCTCTCTCTCTCTCTCTCTCCCTCTCTCTCTCTCTTCCTCTCATTCTTTCACGCGTGCGATATACACATTTCATTCAGTCAACCAGTCAAAGAATGAATTTATATCAAATAAATACAAGCCATTTAGATATTTTTGATACATTTTTGTCATAACCACTGCGTTGATACATCTATCTCGTAGTAATATTATCTTAACTCAAAAAAGAATGTCCTCTTTAGTTCTTTTAACTTGCAATTTAATAATATTATGATTGTGTTGGTTTTATTCATTAGTAATTATGTTTGGATTTTAATTCTGTATTAGCAAACTGTCTAAACAAATTTTGAATTTTGAATCTCAAATCTTTTTTCATTCAGCAAACATGATATAAGATTTTAAAAAACTGAACAAGTATATATGAACTGTGTCAGAAAAAGCAAGGAAAATACAAGAAGAAAAAAAAACCATCCCAAAAAAATCAGTCGACCTCGACTGGGGATCGAACCTCAGACCTTCTGGTTACCTGGTCGAGGTGGACTGATTTTTTTGGGATGTTTGTGTTTCTTGCTTTGTCTGTCACCTGTTCATCAACACTTGTTTAGTTCTTTATCTTACACCGGTGCCTGCTCCAGAATTTCTTACTTATTTAAACATGATCTAAGATTGATGCAAAAATGTAAGATGCCAAGTTATTTGACTGAAGTTAACTGTTCAATATATGTGACCCTTCGCCTCAAAACGGTATTAAGTCGTGTTGGTTAAGATGTTAAAAATTGAATTTATAGCCAGAAATATCAGACTTGTGTTGAGTTTGTTTGTTTTATTGAGGAGAATGGATACCATATTTTAGGGTGATAATGTCAACAATTTATATTTTTGAGCAGTTTAACATTTAATTCAGATTTTAAGCATCTGGTTCGTTCCGACATAATACTGTTTTGAGACGATATGTCATATATATATATATATATATATATATATATATATATATATATATATATATATATATATATATATATATATGGAAGTATTGACGTATCAACAATTTAAAGAATGAAAGTGAGAAATGATAGCACAATGAGGCATGAAATGGAGATAATATTTTTAAAAATAGGGGAGAAAATGTTTTTTCACATCAGAGCGGTTGTATATATTGAGTTTTATGTGTTGGAATTGCAAACGTCATGCAAAATGATAATACTTCAGCAAATAAATGGCATTCGGATGAAGATGGGGAGAGAATGGTAAAGAGAGAAGGCAAATGAAAAATAAGAGAGAGAGAGAGAGAGAGAGAGAGAGAGAGAGAGAGAGAGAGAGAGAGAGAGAGAGAGAGAGAGAGAGAGAGAGAGAGAGAGAGAGTAAGAAAGAAAGAAAGAAAGAGAGAGAGAAAGAGAAAGAAAGAAAGAAAGAGAGAGAGAGAGAGAGAGAGAGATAAATAGCTTGATGAATTGATAGATAATTATGCAGAGAGAAATACAGATAGATAGATAGATAGATAGATAGATAGATAGATAGATAGATAGATAGATAGATAGATAGACAGATAGGTAGATAGAAGGATAGAAAGAAAGATAGATAAAGAGATAGATAGATAGACAGAGAGAGGGAGACATAGAGAGTGTGGATGAGACAGGCAATGTTCATGAATGCACACACAAGCCCGCAGAATAAAAAAAATTCCAAGATAATTAATATTATGAGAAAAGTAATCCCCAAATTTCCTCTCTAAAACCAATACACTTTATTTGGCGTTCAGTTCACTCTGGATCTGATAACATTACCAGATTCAGGCGAGGGTCAAAGCTCATTCTTATTATGGGAATACAGAGATGAACAAATAAATAAATAAATAAATAAATAAATAAATAAATAAATAAATAAATAAATAAATAATTATTTTTTTAAAAATATCTGAAAAAGTAAATAAATAAATTGATAAACAAACAAACAGACAGCAAGAAGAGAAAAGAATATCAAAAAGCACATTTCAAAATGATGACATTAATGATAGATAGATAGATAGATAGATAGATAGATAGATAGATAGATAGATAGATAGACAGATAGGTAGATAGAAGGATAGAAAGAAAGATAGATAAAGAGATAGATAGATAGACAGAGAGAGGGAGACATAGAGAGTGTGGATGAGACAGGCAATGTTCATGAATGCACACACAAGCCCGCAGAATAAAAAAAATTCCAAGATAATTAATATTATGAGAAAAGTAATCCCCAAATTTCCTCTCTAAAACCAATACACTTTATTTGGCGTTCAGTTCACTCTGGATCTGATAACATTACCAGATTCAGGCGAGGGTCAAAGCTCATTCTTATTATGGGAATACAGAGATGAACAAATAAATAAATAAATAAATAAATAAATAAATAAATAAATAAATAAATAAATAAATAATTATTTTTTATAAAATATCTGAAAAAGTAAATAAATAAATTGATAAACAAACAAACAGACAGCAAGAGGAGAAAAGAATATCAAAAAGCACATTTCAAAATGATGACATTAATGGGGATGTGCATGCTTTACATTGTGTGAACGGCAAGAATGAAAAATGAATTCGGCGAAAATTTAATAATAGACTATTTGTAATTTTCAATTTCGAAACCACTCCATATATTATTGGGTAACTAAAGCAGCAAAAGGTAAGTAAGCAAATAAAGTAAGGAGAGGTTTAGACGTCGTAAACTGGGTGCATAGCAAATCATAAAATCCATATCACCAACTGACTGAAAAAAGAGAGTTTTCATTAACACGTGTTGTTGGGGAAGAAGCCAAGTACAAGCCAAGACAGTTTAGTACACGCTTTGTGAACTAGAATTGCAGTTTTGAGGTCAAAGGTCAGCGACGCGACAGCAGTGACGTAATTTCTATATTGGGTGCATGACACATTCCGGAAGTGGAACACGTTTTGGGGATACCTGGACACCATGCTTTCCGGTTGAGGTGATGGCGTTGGTTTGGGCGCAACTGGAGGTGGCACTGGTGATTTTTTGGGTGCCGTAGGAGGCGCCACTTTAATCACGGCGGTCACTGGTTTTGGTTTTGCGTCAATGTCTTTCCTGGAGTGATGATGATGATGTCGGGAGTTGTGAATTGTTTTTGGTAGGAATTGGATGAATATTTTAAAGAAGGGGTTTAATCAAAATAACATAGCGGGATTTATGAAGGTTTGGAGAGTGAGATTTTAATTTGTACAAAAGATGATGGATGTGCGGCTATGTGGTTTAGTGGTATGACACTCGCTTTCGGATCGGAAGGTCCTGGGTTCGAGCCTCGCGCTCGACGCATTGTTGAGTCCTTGGAAAAGACTCTTTACTCACATTCTCTCACCGTACTCAGGTGTAAAATGAGTACCTGGCCGTTAACAGCGTTGTCTTTGTCCGAAAAATTGTAATATCGCCTAACAGGCCTCATGTCTCGTCCTACATGTTAAATGTTGCTGTTGACCAGGGACCCCTTGTAAAGCGCTTTGAGCACGTTAAGTGGATATTGCGCTATATAAAAGCTCAATTCAATATGTGTTGATGATGATATTGATGATGATGTGGAGTATAATGCCATTCTTATTTTAGTAACAACAAGAGATGAAGTGAGTAGGAAAGTGCCAGAAGACAATAGAGAATAAATTATTTTTGGGGCGGTGACCTTACTGGTACAACTCCGCCTATTCTCTATTGTCTTCTGACACTTTCCTACTCACTTCATTTCTTTTCGTTATCAACATAGGTGCCTGCTCCACTCACTTTTCTGAATTAAACATTCTTATTTTACTTGAGGCGGTGTGTTAACATCGAGTTAGAAAAGACAATTCCGAGTACTGTAGTATAAATGGAATGCTTGCTAGACGTGATGATCAAGTCTTCAAATGGTTGATTTAAAGAAGGCTTTATTTACCAATATCCATGTTCTATATCTAAAATCACCTATATAATCATATCTATTGAGCGGTCTTAAATCTATCTGCATTTTATTTAAAATTACGTCCAATGCTATGGAAATTTCTTGTTTGGAATAAACCCTGATATTGCGATGTGTATTAGCTATTACAATGAAATCAATGCAAGTAATCTCCTAGATCATAACATTTTTATATCTATGATACTTACTTCACTTGAGAAACAAACGTCTCAGGCTCAGTTCTCTCAGTTGGTGTTTTTCTGTGAAAAGTAAATGACATAAATTATTATTTTTGATAGAATGGAATTTGTCCAAGACGCTTCAGATGTCATCTGACATCATTTAAGACCATGCAAGCTTATTTAAATAAACCTGTGTATTTCGTATTGGACACTTTTTTTGACTTATTAAAAATGAACAGTGCATAAAGAATATTTATCTGGGCTAGTTGAGATACTAAATTATAGAAGGTCATAAGCACAATACATAAAATGTTATGCGTGGTAAAGAATAATAATACAAGTCCAGCTATTTGTTTGTTTGTTTGTTGCTTTAGGTCTCTTCCAACACAATTGAGGTTATATGAGAGACCGCTGAAACAAAAAAACAAGCAATCTAACAAAAATAGTACAAATGGAAATAAAAATCATAACCTAAAGATATCATAAGCTAAATTATAAATAACCAAGGACAAACAGGCAGAAGATTTACAGAAAAAAAAATATCCCCTGTCAAAAATACAATCACAAACCAAAGAAGCAGGATAGGCTAGTAAAGAGAAGAAGAAACGACATCACTATCGGATCGTACACCCATGCGAACATCATAGGTATATGATTCAAGGGTGATGCTCCCATCCAACCACCCGCAAAAGTCCAGCTATCGATCTTTCAATTCAGAATTATTTCTGAGAAAGGCAACGCAAAACAAAACGAATGAATAAATTGCAGATGAAAAAAAAAATCATTTCAACATTTGAAACAGATCTAAATCTAAAAATCTATGTTTTCTTAATAAAATGTATACAGATGGATTTAGTTTTACAGATTTTCCTGCAGTCATATTTGAAATCTTAAAAACATATTCTATAAATGAAATCAGATGGCCAATGGAGGATATATTGGTTCAATGCACTAACAAATTGGTGACAAGATATACATTACATGGAAATATGAAAAACAAGTCTTAGGTAAACCAAGCCAAATAGCGTCATTGGTTTAACTGAAATTCATGATTACAAACATAAGAGGGAAAAAAGGCAAAATTGATGATGGACAGAAACAATACAGTTTTCAAAAAGAAGAAACAATAAACAGAAAGCAGAAAAATCTCCCGGGTAATCATGCCATTGAACAAATCTACAAATGAAATTGGAAATCGCACGTACAATATTCTACATGACCATGCTGGAACAATATAAAATATACACATTTCACAATTAATTAATCATCAACAATAAAATAGTAACACACAGACTAAGCGTCTATATCTGGTAACAGGAATGTTGAAAATTATCTCAATTCATTTTCATTCGTTCCTCCATTTTCTCAGCTCTTCGTGCATTTATTATTCTCATCAAATCTCTTTATTCATGAAAAAAAATTCATGCTAAGGCTGACAACAACAAATTAAAAACATTCAAAAATGAATATGAAAAGAAAGCAAAGAAACAAAACACACACAAAAAATAACAAAAAACCCCAAAAAACAAACAAACAAAAAAACAAAACAAAACAACAAACAAACAATCAGAAATATCATGCAAATTCATTTATCTAGTAAAATCATAATACTTATAAAGAAAGTGTTTGAAGTTGTATTTTAAAAAATTGGAGAGGACAAAAAGTTAAATCTTGAGATCAGCACAAAACAAATCTCTGTCCGTGGCATGCTGTAAAAATTATGTCTTGATGAGAATTTTCCTTTTTTAAACAAGTCCTTTTATTCCAATCAACACAATGTGTTAAATTTTACACTGTCAAGCAATGACAAGTTAGATTCCATCGAGTTCATGCAACATTTCCGGGTCATTGCCAGGGGCAGCACAGACACACACTCAAAATGCCAACCTTGGCAAGTCTGCCTCATCCAGCAAACGTAAGTAGCCTCTCTCGTGGTCCGATGCGTAGCTTATCAGTTGCACTGGACCAGTTTTGTGGATGTCGTAGCTAGTGGAGAAGGATCAGTTCAAGAGTTGGCATCAAACCAATTTGGTACATAATATTGTGATCCATAATGAATACATTCGAAAAAGAAATAAATCGTGTATTTTCTACATTGTGCAATAATGTAAAAACCTGAGATAAAATATATAGAACAAAATATATATTTCTGGAGTTGATTTCCCCCCCCCCCCCCCCCCCCCCCCCCCCCCCCCCCCATTACTATGTAGAATTCCAGCTACATCAAGCTTAGCTAAATCAATTCAATAAAATCAATTGTACAACTCATGATTAAATGGATATCGCTTGGACATTGAGCACTGTAAATGGTTAATGGAGCTATAAAAATTTCCCATTAAATTACTTTACAAAATTATTATAAATCAGTATAAAAGGGCTAACCCTACCATATTCAATTTAAATATATAGTTTGAGTCATAGGCGCATGGATTTTTAAAAACTTAAATCGTAGCTTGAATGTTTGAAAAACCTCAATTATATCTCTTAGCGTTTTTCTTATTTCTTATGATCTATTAATTTTTTTACAAGGAAAAAGTATACCATATCATATTATAATAAATATGGGTTGAGCAGTTCATTGACCTTTGACCCTGTAATGGTTTTTAAAAAGTAACATATCGCTCCGAATCTCAATCAAGTCATAAATAAAGGTAATACCTAAATACTAAATATTAAAAAAAAAAAAAAAAAATCTCCATGCAAATAATAAGCACCTTGGAGACGGTTCTCTTGGCTTGAATAGAACGGTGATTGGTTTCGTGGGCCGTGCCATTTTAGATGGAGGGGGGTGAGGGGTGGTGGTGGTGTCCAACACGTAAGGCTTGTTGAACAACATCCGGGCTTCGGCCACCGACTTGGCCTTGTAATCCTCCTCGTCCTCAGTTTCCATGGGAGTGATTTGTTCAGGAGTCGGCATAGGAGGTGGCGGGGTGGCCACAGCAGGCTTGGGCGAAAATTTGGGGGCTGGGGCGCGAGTCGGTGTCAGTTTTGGCGCTGGTTTTGGAGATATCGGAGGTGGCGGCGGCGGTGGTGGTGGTGTCAGTTTCGGTGGTGTTGGCGCCATCCGAGGAGATAGTGGAGCCATTTTAGGCTTTGGGGCTGCCACGGGTGCGACTGGTTTAGCCGCCACTGGGGCTTTTGAGGGTTTGAACATCGTCTCTTCAATTGGCTTTGGAGACTTAGGTGGTGGTGGTGGTGGTTGTTGTTGCCTAGAAGTTTCATAATGTCATAGAATGATAATGAAAATGACCATAGTTATTTAATATAAAGACAAAACTTAGAAAGTGTTATTAGAGAAATATTTAATATTCAAAGTGCTTAGTTTACCTTTGAGCATATTTAATACATATAATATTGTTCTCGATTTAAAGGAAATACCTTATGTTTTGGCAACATTTTAAATAATTAGGTATTCATTTTGATATTTGCTACAAGATCAAAACAATTGAATCATTATATTTCCTGTGGATCACACATTTTTAACAAACGAGACATCAAAATAGCATTCAATCAAAATCCAATGTACGTATTTCAGCATAACACAATTCTTTCCCCATAAGCTTATGCTACAGTTCATTTCCTACAACAGACTTTTTATTTAAACAGTCAGTTAATCTTCATTTCTATTCTATATGTAACCATCTTGCATTGAACATCAATAAAAGAGAAACATTATCAAAATGAAACACACATACGTACACACACACAAAGACACTAACACATACACACACACATACACACACACACACACATACTTAAAACAGTAGATATTGAATGGAGAAAAAGAAAACATCATTACGAAAATCAACTTGGTCGAAAAAAACCAACATCACTGAGTACAGATAGATGGAACGAAGATGACGTTACTCAGATCTTTGTTATTGTTTTTTTTTTTTTTGTTTTTTTTTTTCCATCCGTACAAATGAGTAGTTCTCACTAAAAATGTATTAACTAGACTATAAACGTTTATGGTTACACATAGTTTTGTGTGTTGGTCCGTTGTATTTCCGGATGGCAATGTTGTGAGCTTCTTAGCCAAGCGCACACTATCTACTGGTCATATAGATAGAATGCGCTTGGCCAAGGAGTTCACAACATTACCATCCGGAAGTATAACGGACCAACACACAAACTCTGTGTAGCCATGAACTTTTATAGTCTGGTTAATACAGTTTAGTGAGAACAACTCACAAACGCGGATGGCAAAAACAATAACAAAGGCCTGAGTGACGTCATCTGCATACTATCTATTGATAGTATGCGCTTGGCTAAGAAGCTCATAACATTGCCATCCGGAAGTATAACGGACCAACACACAAAACTGTATGTATCCATGAACGTTTATAGTCAGATTAATACAGTTCAGTGAGCATTACTCATAAACTCGGATGGCAAAAAGCAATAACAAAGACATGAGTGACGTCATCTTCGAACTATCTATAGATAGTTCGAAGATGACGTCACTCATGTCTTTATTATTGTTTTTTTTTTTGCCATCCGCGTTTATGAGTAATGCTCACTGAACTGTATTACCCTGACTATAAATGTTCATGGATACACACAGTTTTGTGTGTTGGTCCGTTATACTTCCGGATGGCAATGTTATGAGCTTCTTAACCAAGCGCATACTATCTATAAGGCGACTTGTACAGATAATCACATGTTGTGTAACAGTCAAGCTAGAACCTCTCTTTCTCACAACAACGTCGCCCAAAAAAAAACCCCAAACAACTAGACTAATATGAGCCTGCGTTCATCTTCACCCATTCAATCAGTTGAGACAAAAATATAGATAGAATGAAATTGACGTCACTTGGGTCTTTGTTATTGTTTTATTGCCATCCATGTTCATATGAGTAATTCTCACTAAACTGTATCAACCAGATTATAAACGTTTATGGTTACACATAGTTTTGTGTGTTGGATTGTTATATTTCCGGATGGCATTGTTGTGAGCTTGTTAGCTAGGCACACACTACCAACAGATACTGTGGGCTTGACTATCAAACTCACAACATTGCCATCCGGAAATATAACGGACCAACGCACAAAAATATGTGTAATCTTGGTCCTTTATAGTGTGGCTAATACAGTTTAGTGAGAATTACTCATAAAAACGTGGATGGCCCAAAAAACAAAAAAACAAAACAAAAAACAAATACAAAAAAAAAACAAAAAAAAAACAACAAAAAACAAAAAAACAAAAACAAAATTAAAAAAAAAAACAAAAAACAAAAAACAAAAAACAAAAAACAAACAAAAAACAAAAAACAAAAAAAAAAACAAAACAAAACAAAACAAAGACCTGAGTGACGTCAACTTCGTTCTATCTATAACAGAGACAAAGTGAAGACAGACAGCGAAGGCAGTTCATGCAAACACAACACATTATGATGCATGCTCCACCTCTTCAGTTGTTCTTCCTTGATGAGTCGCAGTGTAGCACTGTCGTGTTCTGTGACGTATGTAATCTGTTGTACTGGCCCTTCTGATTGGATCTCATAATGGCTGTGTCAGGGGGGATGTGTTGTTTGATGATGTGTGTAATAATAATAATGATAATGATAAAAGTAATGATCATAATGATGATAATGATGATGATGATGATGATAATAGTAATAATACTAATAATAATAATAATAATAATAATAATAATAATAATAATAATAATAATAATAATAATAATAATAATAAGAGTAATAATAATAATAATAATAATAATAATAAGAGTAATAATAATAATAATAATAATAATAATAATAATAATAATAATAATAATAATAATAATAATAATAATAATAATAATAATAAATATGGCCACAATACTCATAACAACAAAAAATACAAATTCATCATCAACAATGATGACGACAACAACAACAACAACCATGGTGATAACTATTTTGATGACAAACATATTTGAGGAGAAAAAAACAGGTTGCAATGTATTCAAAATAAATATTTGTTCAGTCCATAGTTGCTGTTAACATCATACCAGTAGTACAAACTGGCCTTTTAATTTTCGAGTATTTGTTTATATTCATATAACATCATGTTTTAGTGCAATGATAAATCAAATTAAACGATTGACCGATGCCACGCCTTATAAGGTCACCAGTGTAAAAAAAAAAAAACCCGACGGATATTGATGCTATGCGTTTAAGCAAAATACTCAAAAGACCTGCCAGTCAGATCAAACATAAAGGGACTTAATCACTATGGAAACTCATTCACCGAAAACCAGTCACACTCACACTATAATAAATTTACTTACGGAGAGACGACATCAGATCTGGGTGGAGGTGGAGCCTGTCTTTGTACGGGGGCAACTTGTTTCTGCATGGGTTCTACCTTGGTTGGTTGGACCAGCAGCTTGGCTTTGGTGGTAGCTGTTCCGGCAACATTCACGGCTGAACATTGGAACCAGGCGGTGTCCGAGAGTTCGGCGTTGTCCACTGTCAAGGTAGATCTGCCACCGTCAGTCTCAACCCTGGAACGAAAATGATATCAGATTGGTTTTCTTTTTTGACTAACCCTCTCCTTACCACCTGCAGGAAAATCGTCACGTTTGTGATCCTTCGCCTCAAAACGGTATTAAGTCGGGATGGTTAAGATGTTGAAAATTGAATTTTTATAGCCAGAAATATCAGACTTGTGTTGAGTTTGTATGTTTTATTGAGGAGAATGGATACCATATTTTAGGGTGCTAATGCCAACAATTTATATTTTTGACCAGTTTAACATTAAATTCGGCTTTTAAGCATCTGGTTTGTTCAGACATAATACCGTTTTGAGACGATGGGTCACATTTGTTACGACACAATATACATTTTTCTTATTTTCAGATTTATTTTGTACATCACAAACTTTGAAGAATGATCTTTCTTTAATTAATAAGAACATAAAGTTGTTTTGTAGAGAGCTTGTTTGAGTTTTAAAAATAAACATTTTTTTCTGCTGGGTAAGCCTGCCATTTCGTGGAAAATACTGAAAATGATCCGCAAAGAGAGAGTTAAAATTGTCCTTCAGTGTCATGAGGCCCATGGAGCTGGAGTTTATTTACCCAGTGTCTATAGCGTGAAACGGACAATAGCAATTACTTGCCATCCTTTGGATAGGACGCTAGTCTATCGCAAAGTATATTACATTCCGCCAAGTCTAACAGACTCAGCTACCCATTCACTGCTGGGTGGACAGAAAAATAATCTCGACTGCACCCGGGATCGATCTCGGTCCCTTTGCGTGTGAAGCGAGAGCTCTATGGAGCCCCAGATTGCTTTAAATTATGCTATTTAAATACAAGCTTTATGTTTCTTAGCACCTCTTTGAGGTATCATAGTAGATCGAAAATAGAAAAGATAAGATAAGATAATACTTTATTCATCCCATAAGATCATTAAAAAAAAGGCTTCTTCCGGAAGATCTTGCAAATTACTCAACGCTCAAATCCAGTGAGAGAGTTTTTTAATTATCTATTCTTCATGTTGTATTTTTTTTTTCCTCATACCTATAGTCAAATTGACTGAGCATTTTGCCATCCTTCTGCCAGCTCATCATGGGAATGGGAACACCAGTGGCCTGACAGGTCAAGGTCACTTGTTGACCTTCCGGTACGGTGTAATTCTGCATCCGGTCAATAAATCGAGGAGGTTGCATTTGTTCTTTCTCTGTGGATTAAAACCCATTGGACGTAGTTAAAATAAATCACAGAGCTGCCAACCTGAAATGTCAAAAAATCGTAGTTTCCAAGGGAAAAATAGAAAAATTAACTTTAAATAGCTTTAGAAATAAACAATTTGCCCTCAGCAAGCACGATCCAAAATCGGTTCAAAGTCCTGAATATAGGATTTAGAGAATTTAACTTTCCTTCTCAACTAGATTAATTGAGTCAAAGTGGTTTAATGCAGTTCTGTAGCTGGAGCCAAAAAATCGTATTTCTACAACTTTTTCGTATTACTAGGCAGGTCTGAAATCATCAATTATTCACGTTTTAACTGTTCTTTAATTGCTGAAGAAGGATTTTGAGCTAGGAACGTTCCGTGTTTGGTATTTTATTGTTTTTTTTTTCTTAAGCTGTTATGTTCCTATTTTTATACATTTATACGTTTATGATGTTCATTATGTTCATTTCAGGAAATGTCTGAAGACTGAGTTGTTCCGCGAGGCTTATTTTTCATAAAATAGATGTTGCTTTGATTTTGTTTTTTGTATGCATGCTTATTATGTATCATGTCGTGTCGTGATTTTTAATTTTGTTGTTTTTAAACATTTTTATTTTTATTTTTATTATGTAAAGCGCCGCAGAGCACGATTAACGTGGATGTTTAGGCGCTATATAAATTCATTATTTACTATTACTATTTACAATTATTTTTTTATACGGATGATGTAAAAAGATTGGCATTGTGCAATGTAATGCTAAGGATCAACGTATTCAAAACAAATTAAATTGATTCATGTTAACAAACTGGAAGGTCAGCTGGAAGGTCTTGTTTACCTGAAGAAGGTCAAAGACCGAAACGTCGTTTACTTTGTTTCGTATCTTTTATAAGAGTCATTTTTACTCCCTTTATTTTTACTATAGAAGGCCAGCTGGTATGGTTGCTTAGGCATGTATAGATAGAATGAAGTTGACGTCACTCTGATCTTTGTTATTGTGTTGTTTTTTTTGGGTTTTTTTTTTGCCATCCATGTTTATGAGTAATTCTCACTAAACTGTATTAACCAGTCTATAAACGTTCAAGGATACACATAGTGTGTTTGTGTGTTGGTCCGTTATACTTCCGGATGGCAATGTTGTGAGCTTCTTAGCCAAGCGCATACTATCTATTGAACATAGCTATGTTCTTTTTCCATCCCTCACCTAGGACAAAGGAGCATAGTATTTCCTGCCCATCGATGTTTTGTTTATTCATCTTAACAACGCCACTACCACATTATCTCATTCATCTGTAGTGTTTCATTCATCCTGTTTGTTGACAAAGGGGAAACCCGAAACGTCAATTTAACCCTCTCCTTTCCACCCATAGAAAAATCGTCACATTTGTTACGATGTAAGCGACAATTTTATCATTCTGATTTCCCTTGTATATCACAACATTTTTTTTAATGCTTTGATTACAGTTATAGATAATAAACATGGTGTTGTAGAGCTCACTTGTTCCTTTTTGTTTGAGAAAGAAAAGTCTATTTTTATGCTGGGTGGGTGTGAATTTTCGGGGGAAATTCTAAAAATAGCTGGTAAGGAGAGAGTTAATCTGTTTTGGTAATTAAATTGAAGCTTACATTCAATTTCACATTGCTACTTATCCCTTACCTAGGACGTTAAGATCAACGGAGAACGTGGCCTCTCCTCCTCTGTTTTTGGCCACACAAGTATATTGACCAGTGTCCTGTCTGGCAGCGGACATAATGAGTAGGGAGTTGACCCCATCTTCATTCACGACAATCTGGTGAGATATAAAACAGTTATAATTGGATGGAAAGCAATGAAATATTAATAGTCAGTACATTCAACACTCACTCCAACCGTACGTACCTCTGCGATTTTTATTTTTTTTTACTAGTGTGCATCTTGTGTGAGTGTGCCTATGTCAATATTGTATTGTCATAAATGTGTAACCAAATGACAAATTTCCACTTTTTTTGGGGACAATAAAGATATAGTATTAATTAAATCTTAGATCCCACGGTTTAACATTGTTAGCAGCTCCTAAAACTAAACTTAAATATTTTGGTGATAGGTCTCTTATGAAATTCGGACCCACGATTTGGAATTATCTCCCTCATTCTGTGAGATGTTAGAGCTCAATAGCTATTTTTTTTTAAACACAGAAAATATATATTTTCACAAAATATAAACTGTTGGCATTAGCACCCTAAAATATGATATCCATTTTCCGGAATAAAACATACAAACTCAACACAAGTCTGATAGTTCTGGCTATAAATTCAATTTTCAACATCTTAACCAACCCGACTTAATACCGTTTTGAGGCGAAGGGTCACATATGAAAAAGTTCTAGCTAGCCAGCACGAAGAATAAAGAATACCGATTTTCTTTGTTTAGAACCAAACTGCTGGTTGCTGGGCGGGCGGACGTGACATCAGACTATTGAATCCTATTATCACAAAATCTCTTATATGAAAAAGTTCTAATTCGCCAGCACGAAGAATAAAGAGTAACGATTTTCTATGTTTAGAACCAAACTGCTGGTTGCTGACATCAGACTACTGAATCCTATTATCAAATAATCTCGATTTGAAAGAAAAGACATATTATTATTCCAACATCACAGAGACAAAATATAATTACCTTGTGGTTGTCGTTATTGTGGACAGGCACGTCGTTCTTGAACCAAAACAGTTCAGGGGCCGGTCTGCCCGTCACAAGGCATTCCAGTCTAACAGGGTTGCCTTCTCGTACTTTCATATCTTCTGGAACTTTCTTGAACTCTGGAGGGGAAACTGTTTCGTAGACACCTCCCTCACCCTCTGGTCTGGCCTGGGACCCTCGCACAGAATCTCTGTTTTATAGAATATATCATCACCATGTCAATGGCTTAAATCTTCTTAACTTAACGACATGTTCCAAAAAGATTGAAACCGATTACTTATTGAGCATTGCATTGCATCTTGTCTTTAACTTTATTTATCTTTAGTTGGTCAGAATTTGTTTCTAGAATTTTTAGGATTAGTGCGGCGATGTGGTCTAGTGGTATGACACTCGTTTTCGGATCTGAAGGTCCTGGGTTCGAGCCTCGCGTTCGGCGCATAGTTGAGTCCTTGGAAAAGGCTCTTTACTCACATTCTCTCATCGTACTGAGGTGTAAAATGAGTACCTGGCCGTTAACAGCGTTGTCTTTGTCCGAAAAATTGTAATATCGCCTAAAAATTATTTTTTTTAAAAGAAAGAAAGAAAGAAAAAAATGGCACTGGACCATTCTCTAAAGGATGGTTTAATGTTAAATGTTAAATGTTGCTGTTGACCCCTTGTAAAGCGCTTTGAGCACATTTAGTGGATATTGCGCTATATAAAGCTCAATTAAAAAAAAATAAATTAGAAGATGATATTAAACATATACAGATCTTCAGCCTGAATCTTTGGCCTGAATGGAAGATGAAAAAGAAGATTATTTGACACACAATGTCAAAATTCGTGCCTGATTTCATGGACCCAATAGGGAGTGAAATTAGCGGAAGAGTAGCGTCCCTTGATTGGACGTTACCTTACAGAGAGAATGTCAACATGGTTTTGCGCATGCGTCTCTCTCGTCCTCGCTTTCGGTGAAGTGTCTCATGCCGCTTTCACCGGAAGCGAGGACGAGAGACGCATGCGCAAAACCAATATGACGTTCTCTCTCTAATAACTTCCCGCCGGTGACTTCCAATCAAGGGACGCTACTCTTCCGCTAATCTCATTCCCTATAGTAGTAGATACATAAAATATGACAATGATTTTAAAAATTAATCTAGATACTCGAATTTTCTATCGCTCTATCAAAAGATTAAGTTATGGGGGATACTAAAACGTCTCGGTTCAAATCTTTTTGAAAAAAAAATGAAAAGGTTTATATATTAATACTTTTTAGTACACTAAGAATTATTTCAATTTCTAAAATGGTTACAATTAATAAACTCTTAAATCTAAGCTATTCATTCATTTAAATTGTCTTTGAGTGGAGTGAATTAGAATCAAAACATTTATCTAAAGACAGAACTTAATTTACGTACCTATAATATAACATAAAACAACATTATAATGATATCAATTATCATAGGCCTGAATTAATTATCATATCAATGTATGCTCACATCAAAGCACGCCATAAAAAGTTACAAATAAGATCGTGTGTTAAAGATTAGAATAAAAAGCTAAGAAAACTATCAGTCCACAACAAAAACAAAAAAAAAAACCAAAAAAAAAAAAAAACCCAAACAAACAAACAAACAAACAAACAAACAAACAAACCAATAAAACAAAACAACTACGGACTATTTTCTGAAGTATGAGTTTTTCATTCAAAATTCAAGTCTGTTCTTCGAAGGGTTTGGGGACAGGTTGCAAGTGGATAGAGGAGGAAAGAACAAAATGTTCAGGAATGGGAATTCTTGTTTTATCGATTTGACACACTTGGAAGGGGGGACAATTTTAATTCATAACAATTTGCTGCTGGCGGGCATATGAAAGTAGGGTATAGATAGAATGAAGTTGACGTCACTCGGACCCTTGTTATTGTTTTTTTTTTTTGCCATCCACGTTTATGAGAAATTCTTATTTAACTCTATTATCCTGACTATAAAAGTTCAAGGTTACACAGAATTTTGTGTGTTGGCCCATTATACTTCCGGATGGAAATGTTGTGAGCTTCTAAGCCAAGCGCATACTATCTATATTGTTTAGAATTGACAGTTTTTTTATTTTAGAAAATGTACTGATCTAAAAAAAAAAACCCCCAAAAAAACGTATTGTTTGTTTCCGACAGAGCTATCAAAGGTCGGTTTAAATATTTAAAAAACGTAATAATTTTAATTTGTTATGGTCACAGATATCATTTTTATTTTGAAAAGTGGACTGAAATCACTTGTAATCGGTTTAGATCCATTTCTTTGTTACTACATTATGCAAATCAATATGTGACCCCTCGTCTCAAAACGGTATTAAGTCGGGATGATTAAGATACTGAAAATGGAATTTGTAGCCAGAAATATCAGAGTTAAGTTGAGTTTATATGCTTCATAGAGGAGAAGGAATATCATGTTTTATTGTGCTAAATACTAACGTTTCATTTTTTTTCACTAGTTTAACTATAATTTGACTTTTTAGCATTTGGTCCATCCCGACATAATACCGTTTTGAGACGAGGGGTCACATATGTACATTTCTAAAGGCAAAACACGGAATGGGTAATTTTTAGAGGATATATAACGTATCCAAGAGTAAAAAAAAACAGGAAGTAAACAAAAGAAAATAAACATTAGATTTTCCTCACTTTAAAAAAAAAATAATTTATTTAAAAACATATGAAAAATTATTTCCTTGAATTAATAAGAATAGCTTAAAAAGTGTTGGAAACAGAGCCTATCAAAAACAGGAGTATTGATATTCAAAAGCAAAATCTGTTGTTGATCCAATTTATTTATTAATGTCATCGGCACATCTTGTGCTATCGAAGGAACAAACTTGACGCTACTCAGTTCTTTGTTATTGTTTTTAGACAACCATTTCTATGATTAGTTCTCATTAAATTCTATCAATCAAACAAAAAGCGCTCAATTGATAGAATGAAGTTGATGTCACTCAGATCTTTGTTACTGTTTTTTGCCATCCGCGTTTATGAGTAATTCTCACTAAACTGTATTAACCAGACTATAAACATTCATTTAAGGTTATACATAGCTTTGCGCGGTGTTCATTATATTTCCGGATGACAATGTTGTGAACTTTTTAGCCAAGCGCATACTATCTATATCTGCCTGGCGGATGTTGTAATTATTTTACATACACGTATAGCATAAATATAAACCACAAATCACTCGTGAGAATTAATAAATCTACTTGATTAAAAATAACACACGATAGGTGGATGGGTAAGGTGGGAGGAGGGGAATGGGTTGGTGGGGGGGGGGGGGGGGGGGGGGGGAGTGAGAAGTGGGAGGTGCTAAAAGGTAACAAAGACAGGTGCTTCGAGAAAGATAAGTGTTGGGGTTGAGGGGGTTGCAGCCTACTATCCAATGTGATGTAATACAAATCTTCTCCTCCCAAATAATTATGTCACAGTAAAATGCGTTCAGTAGTGTTCAGGTTAAAGATCTGAATAGGCGTGTATAATACAATGTCAGACAAACCAAGAACAAAGCAAGAAAAAAAAACAAACAAAACAACATCCCCAAAAATGAGTCTTCTCGATGTCAAAGAAAAGTTATTCTTTGGGATGGTTTGTCTCTTTTTTTCTTGTATTTTTCTTCCTTGCTTTGTCTGGCACCTTTCATACACACTTTTTCAGTTCTTTATCTTACACCAGTGCCTGCTCCTTCATTTCTCAATTTGATAGTTGCTCAAAGTGTCATAACAATAGATAGAACGAAGTTGACGTCACTCGGGTCTTTGTTGTTGTTTTTTTTTTTGCCATCCATGTGTATGAGTAATTCTCTCTAAACTGTATTGATAGTTCGAAGATGACGTCACTCAGGTCTTTGTTATTGATTTTTTGCCATCCGCGTTTATGAGTAATGCTCACTGAACTGTATTTACCCGACTATAAACGTTCCTGGATACACACAGTTTTGTGTGTTGGTCCGTTATACTTCCGGATGGCAATGTTATGAGCTTCTTAGCCAAGCGCATTCTATCTATTAACCAGACTAAAAACCTTCAAGGTTACACAGTTTTGTGTGTCGGTGCGTTATACTTCCGGATGGCAATGTTGTGAGTTTCTTAGCAACGAATGAGTGAAATTGGAGAGGCTTTGTATGGGGACAATACAGACAATTGTTCCCAAACGAAGCCTCCCATTTTCAGGCAATCCCTACCGTTTCCTACTGAGTTTCTTACCCAAGTGTACAGCATCTATACGTTTAATCCCAAAGATAACACTAATAGTATAGTGACTATTGAATACAAGTTAGAGATAGGTTTCATTTGGTGACTGGGAAGGAGAAGTCTGTGTATATCACTATGGCTATAGTTAAGGGGTTGAGGGGAGAGGGGGGTCGAAGGGATAGGGGGTTGAAGGGACAGAGGGAGGGGGGAAGGTGTGTTGTTTAGAGAGAATTCCTACTTAGACATGGATCTATCATGAGAGGTTCTAGCACTAGATAGGCTAGACACATCGGGGGTCCTGAAGCAAAAATATCAATGAAAATGAAAAAAGCTACTATTTTTTGCATAACAAGTTAACAAAATAAACAATCCAGTCCAAGAATAATGACAGGAATAATCAACATAAACTAATATACAGACAAATAAATGTAAGATAAGCGTTTTGTGTTTGGAAAAGAGAAAGCAAGAGCAAGAGAATAAAAAAATAGAGCTTTTGCGAAAATGAAAAGATAATGGGCATAACGACTGAACATAAATGACTAAAATGGAGAAAAAAAGTTTAAAATATAAATAAAAACAAAATTAAGAATTCTCATTTGTGACCCTTCGCCTCAAAACAGTATTAAGTCGGGTTGGTTAAGATGTTGAGAATTGAATCTATAGCCAGAAATACCAGACTTGCGTTTAGTTTGCATGTTTTATTGAGGAGAATGGATACCATATTTTAGGGTGCTAATGCCAACAATTTATATTTTTGACCAGTTTTAACATTTAATTTGTCTTTTAGGCATCTGGTTTGTTCCGACATAATACCGTTTTCAGACGATGGGTCACATATAGGAAAAGAAAAAAAGCAAGAACAAGATTAAAGAAAATAAATCCCAAAACTTTTGCGAAAATTGAAAGAAAATGAGTAGATCTGTAACAATTGAACATAAATGACTAAAATGAAAAAAAAAAGTTTAAAATACAAATAAAAACAACATTATGAATTCTCATTCGGACAATCATGCTAAAAGCAAAACGATATAAAAGCAACATATTAATTTAATTTTACAACAAAATCAAAAATGCTTATTCTAATTGCTACGAGTACTTATAAATAAATAAATAAATAAATAAATAAAAGCTGGAAGATAATGTTAAATATAGGAGATCTAAAATGTGACCCAACGCCTCAAAACGGTATTATGTCGGGATGAACCTGATGCTAAAAAGTCAAATTAAAACAAAACTGGTCAAAATGATGAATGACTGGTATTCAACACTCTAAAATATGATATTCATTCTCCTCAATAAAACAAATAAACTCAACGGAAGTCTGATATTTCTGGCCACAGATTCAATTTTCCGCAACTTAGTTTTCCCGACTTAATACCGTTTTGAGGCGAGGGGTCACAAATGTTAAAAAAAAAACAAAAAAAAAAAACAAAACAAATCTGAATTCCATACCTTCTGAGAATCATTTGTAGAGTCTGAGGTGACACAAACGACGACTGGTCAATGTTACCCACACTGTCCACAAACAGCTGACCAGAGCAGGTTGTCTTGCCCACGGAGTTGACCGCTAGGACGGTGTAGTGACCGGTGTCCGAGGGCAGTCCGGATTTGATACGGAGTGTACAGTAGCCATCTTGGCTGTACTTGATGTCGTAACGATTGGAGCGCTTGATTCGGTTGCCATCTTTGTACCAGGCAATCTGGAGGAGAAATAATAAAGACGAACGCATTTCATTTGAGATTTACATAATAATATTGTGAATCAATCATTTCAAATTGATAACTGTTTTTTTTTTGGTGTGAATATTGGAATTTCCATCGTTTCACTATGATAAATTATATTTTCATTTTTTATCGGGAGTCAACAATTCATCAACAAATGTAAAGCAACATTTGTAAAGTAATTGTAAATCATTGCAACCAAGCGGGATTTCATCAGATCTTTGTAAATCAATAGGATTCAATAGTCGTAATGTCACTTCCTTCCTAATGACGCATGGTAACTTAGCAACACTGGCTCTAAACTATCGGAACAATGGCGGACGCCCGTATGAATATTTCTCCGGCGAGCATAAAGGGTATCCAGAGGAGAAAAAAAAACCATACATTTGATCATGTTTTGACTTTTACACATTCTGATCACAAGGCATATGAAAAGTTCTAGCCAGCATGAAAAATAAAAAGGAATGATTTTCTTTGTTTAGAACCAACATGGCCCCCCGTTGCCGGGCGGCGTGACGTCAGACTATTGAATCGTATTGTCAACAGTCAACAACATGTCACCATCTCCATGTGGTAACTCAAAGGTCTATCATGAGAGAGTCCATCAGATGACGGCTTGGACCAGTTGATTCCAATGGCAATCGGAGAAATAACAGTGTAAAATTGAATGTACGCTTCAATTTAATAATATACGAAAACAGACAAAAATGGACGTTTCGGGTTTCCCCTTTATTTATCAACAAAACAGGATGGATGAAACGCTACAGACGAATGAGATAATGTGGTAGTGGTGGCATTGTTAAGATGAATCGTCATAAGATATATATCAAGGCTTAGAGCATTTCAGTTAGTGACAACAAGAGATGGAGTGAGTAGAATAGTGCCAGAAGACAATAGAGAATAAAAACTTTTTTCACGGCGGTGATGGGGTTTGAACCTGCGACCTTATTGGTACGACAACTCCGCCTGGCCGGTAAGAGCGTGACTCTACCGTATGAGCTATCCACGAACACAAAAATATTGGTATCAAACTCAAGTCATTCATTTCTAGAGCTCTCTCTCACCGACTTCTGGAGATCGTGGGTCCAACACACACAACCATCGCGAAGTTACCTGGCCAGCAGTTAAGCTTAATAGCCAATATTCTCAACACAAAGCATTTCAATTAGTGGAACATTACCATAAATGTGTGACATAAAGACAAATTTGGCCTATTCTAGTAGATACCTCTTTTCCCTCAATACTTGATTCTTAGAATACCCCGGGTTGGCTTGCTTAAATGTGACCCTTCGCCTCAAAACGGTATGTATTAAGTCGGGTTGGTTCAGATATTGAAAATTGAATTTATAGCCAGAAATATCAGACTTGCGTTGAGTTTGTATGTTTTAATGAGGATAATGGATATGATATTTTAGGATGCTAATGACAACAATTTATATTTTTGACCAGTTTAACATTAACTTCAACTTTTAAGCACCTGGTTCGTTCCGACATAATACCGTTTTGAGACGATGGGTCACACATTATCAGTCTTCCTAGAGGCCGAAGAAGACTAATTCTTTGGGATGCTTTTTTCACGTGTATTTTAATTTTTTGCTTTGTCTGACACTGATAAAATTATAAAATATCAATATCTTACACCATATGTATAAATGATATTCCTATCTTTTTTCTACTGACCTTGGGTCTAGGTCGTCCAATGACCTTGCAAACAAAGGTCACGTCTGATCCTTCCATCAGGCGGAAGTCCTTGAGAGGTTGTACAAATTGGGGTGGTTGGATTTGGGATTCCGAGACTCTCTCTTCCGGTTGGTCTGTGTCATATTCTGTCTCGGTCTCACTCTGCAGACGGACTTTGCCTTCGCGGTATTCGATTTCTTGTAGGAGACGATTCTCAAAGTTGGACACGACAAAGTCTTGCCCAGCAGTCTGCAGATTCAAACAAAACAGACTCGGGATTTTAATACTGTATTCATCTAAACATTCTAAAACTATTGGGTTTTAAAAAGAATGAGCTTCTGATGTGCGTCAATGTGGTCTAGTGGTATGACATTAGCTTTCTGATAGGAAGGTCCTGGGTTCGAGCCTCGCGCTCGCCGCATAGTTGAGTCATTGGAGAAGGCTCTTTACTCACATTCTATCACTGTACTCAGGTGTAAAATGAGTACCTGGCCGTTAAAAAAAATTATAATAATGCCTAACAGGCGTCATGTCCCGTCCTACGTATTAAATGTTGCTGTTGGCCAGGGACCCTTGAAGCGCTTTGAGCACGTTTAGTGGATATTGCGCTATATAAAAGCTGAATTTTTTTTAAATCAATATTTTTAACAAGATGGGGCAGATAAATGATGCATCACATGATATCATGATTATAGACAATGGTTCTTTTAAAACCCACGGTCTTTTATCATTTGGAAGAGCAAATGGATGTTCAGGTCAGACGCAGAAAGTGGCAATTGGTTGGCCGTACCCTGCGGAAAGAGCCCTGTAATATAACGAAGCAGGCAAGAGGAAACGGGGTCTTCCAAAACAGACTTGGAGGAGAAGCCTTCACCAAGATTTGTGTGTCTCCAACCTTACCTGGAGTGAGGCAAAGGTCTGTGCCAAGGATAGAAGATGGAAGATTGCTGTTTTGAGGCCATATGCTTAGCTAGGAGCCAAGAGGCATTAATTAGTCAAGTAAGTCAAGTCTTTAACCCTCTCCTTACCAACTATAGGAAAATCGTCACATTCGTTACGATACAACCAACATTTTTCTTATTCAAATTTCATTTGTACATCGTAAAACTTAAAGAAAATGAACAGTGTGTTGTAGAGCATATTTTGCTAAAGAAATTGGGCATAGAAAGAACTGTACTGCTATTGTGTCTGAGTGATAAAAAACAGATTTTTGTGTTAGTTGGGTGTGAAGTTTTTGGGATAATCCTGAAAATGGCTGGTAAGGAGAGAGTTAACCATTTAAGCAGCGTTGAGGTCGTTTAATCCATCAGCATTCGTGTCGTATTTCATGCGATCTTCAAGTGCATTTGAAAGACAATTTAATAAAGAAATTCGATTTTGAACTTACAGAGTCTTCACTCATCCTTCTATCCACGCTCTTTGACAATTGTCTCTCCATTCTTGGAACAAAGAAGGATTCAGATTCGGGCTTTCCTCCTTGTTGCTCTTGAAGGAGTCTTTCCACAGCAGACAGTTCTCTGTCTTTGGCCGGCTCTGGTTTGCGAGCTGGCGCTGGGGGTTCTGGTTTGCGTGGTGGAGCTAAAAATAGATGATAATTAAACATGCATATTTATATTTATAAAAGACCCAACATTTATTGGTGAAAAAATTAAGAGCCTTTTGTTTAAATTGCCATGAGAGGTGAAAAACGCTTATGTAAGACAATATTGCAGGCTGCCGAAAAAGAGGAAGACAGAGGAGTGTGGCAGGATAACATGAAAGATTGGACAGGATTGACGTGGAACAATCTAATGAGGAAGGCCCAAGAACGTGATGAGTGGCGTCGAATCGTGAAGTCTGCATCCCGAGAGTCCCCCCGACGACCAACCGGTCATGGGATAGAGTGAGTGAGTGAATCTTTGTCAAATGATGGATGTAACAAGTACAAACCTTGATAGTGAACTCCACAAGTGGTGTCAAATGATGGACGTAACAAGTACAAACCTTGATAGTGAACTCTACAAGTGGTTGCCGCCTCCCCTGCTGGGTTCATGGCAGTGCAAGTGTAAGTACCGGCATCCTCTGGCTGGGCATGGGAGATAACCAGCTTGCATTTTCCAGTCAAGTCGTTTACAATGATTCGGTGTCTGGAGATGGAAGGTGAAAATAATGGAAGAATATAATAGCTTTGCTCGTTTTCAAAAGCAGGGGTAAACTAAATTGTGACCTATCGTCTCAAAACGGTATTATGTCGGAACGAACCAGATGCTTAAAAGCTGGATTTAATGTTAAACTGATCAAAAATATAAATTGTTGGCATTAGCACCCTAAAATATGGTATCCATTCTCCTCAATAAAACATACAAACTCAAAGCAAGTCTAATATTTCTGGCTATAAATTCAATTTTTAACATCTTAACCAACCCGACTTAATACCGTTTTGAGGCGAAGGGTCACAATTTAATTTCATTCTTATCTAGAAAAGCTGGAGAGAGGCGTGGAGGTGCAAACAATAGCATTTTCGACAATAAAATCCAGAGACACATTAATATTCTCTCTCTCTCCATCTCTCTCTCTCTCTCTCTCTCTCTCTCTTCTTTTCCTCACTCTCTCCCTTTCTCCACCCCCCCTACCACTCCACCTCACTCTCTCTTCTCTGCCAATCTATATATCTATCTGTCAACCTGTCAGTCTGTCTGTTTATCTAACTGAAATCAAAGACAATATTACCGTTTTGAGGACATATATATATATATATATATATATATATATATATATATATATATAAATATATATATATATCGTTGTAGTAACACAAGAACAATTCTCACCTCTGTCCATCAAGTATAGGCTGTCCACCCTTGGTGAAGATGACCTGCGGGAATGGCTTGCCCAGGACCTTGCATTCCATCTGGATGTTGGTCCCCTCCCTCATCTGTACATCTGACAGAGGCTGGACGAACGACGGAGGAATGCTGGCCACGGGGGGTGGCGCTGGAGGAGGAGGTGCAGGAGATCTTGATGATGGTGCTGCTGCCTGTCGGGCTTTGGCAAAGTCTGGAACGATCGTCTCTGGTTGAATGGGAGATGGTGTTGGCTTTGGTGGTGCTGCTGGTGGTGGTGGTGCTGATGTTGGCAGTGGCGGTGGTGCCATTGTTACTTCAGGTGTCGGTGGACCAGCTGGGAGAATAAATTAAAAGAAATTTTATTGAATATAAATTATACGCAAAACACATAAACAAAAGAAGCACAATCAGCAACAAAAAACATAAAAATTGCAAAAAATAATAAAATAAATAAAAAAAATAAATAATAAAATAATAATAAATAATAAATAATAATAATATAATAATAATAATAATAATAATATAATAATAATAATAATAATATAATAATAATAATAATAATAATAATAATAATAATAAAATAATAATAATAATAATAATAATAAATAATAATAATAATAATAATAATAATAATAATATAATAATAATTAAATAATAATAATAATAATAATAATAATAATAAATAATAATAATAATAATAATAATAATAATAATAATAATAATAATAAATAATAATAATAATAATAATAATAATAATAATAATAATAATAATAATAATAATATAATAATATAATAATAATAATAATAATAATAATAATAATAATAATAATAATATAATAATAAATAATAATAATAATAATAATAATAATAAATAATAATAATAATAATATAATAATAATTAATATGATAAAACAAAACAACCCCCAAACAAGCAAAAACCCTTTATATTCTCCAAAAGTCATTTTCAATCAAAGAATTCGAAAAAAAAAAAGAATAACAATCTGAAGTTATTTTAATTTTTAGATAACAACTTTGTATGTGTATTGATTTGTATTCTGTATAAATATTTTTTAAAGAAAATAGTTGAAGATAGGCAGTTGTTGTGTGACATATTGACCATGGTACTTGTTGGAGTTCATTTTGGATTGAGATAAAAGATCTTCTTTGACCATCAGAAAAAAAAAAATTGCCATGTTTTAATCCAGTTTGCAATACAATGCGTGGACTAATGCTCGTATGTGAGTCTTGCATATTTCACAACTCACCTTCAACAAAAAGCCTGGCCTCACAGGAGGTTGAGCCTTCTGCATTGGTGGCAATGACCTTGAACATTCCAGCATCTTCTGGGAAGACTTCAAGAATAGTCAGTCTGTATGTCTTGTTGCTGCGAGACAATTCGTAATCAGGGGAGCTGAAGATTTCCACTTCCTCTCTGTACCACTTGATGATGGGCTCTGGGTGACCTTCAACTATAACCTCAAAGGTCACCGGCTCACTTTGCTTGGCAAAAGTGTCGTGTAATGGCTGAACATGAGGACAACATGGAAACAAATGATTGCGTCTGTGTTAGTAGAATAAATTTTATTATTAAGAATACAAAAATGTGACTCATTGTCCCAAAACGGCATTATGTCGGAACGAACCAGGTGCTTCAAAGCCGAATTTAATGTAAACCTGGTCAAAAAATATAAATTGTTGGCATTAGCACCCTAAAATGTGGTATCCATTCTCCTCAATAAAACATACAAACTCAACACAAAGTCTGATTTTTCTGGCTATAAATTCAATTTTCAACATCTTAACGAACCCGACTTAATACCGTTTTGAGGCGAAGGGTCACAATTATCAGTTTTTTATCTGCCCCATTTAAATAAAGAAAGGCTAAGGAAATACATCAAGGTCTATATAAATAAAACACTGTGAATATTAAAATTCTTAAGACAAATGTTTTATCCATGAGAGTCTCTTTTACTTACTGATGTCAGGACAAGAGAGTGTTCACTACTTAGACTCATTATTGAGCTTCACTTTGAATTAATATTATCCTAAGAAAACTAAAATTATTGTTAAATTATTTCAATGGATTTGAATAAAATGTGACCTGCTGCCTCAAAACGGTATTCAGTCAGGATGATCAAAGTGTTGAGAATAGAATCTATGACCAAAAACATCAGACTTGGGTTGAGTCCATGTATGGATTATTGAAGAAAAAATATAGAATTTTAAAGTGACGAAAACCAAAATTTCGTTATCTTGACCAGTTAAGCTTAAAATTGACCTTTCAGCATCTTGTTCATCCCGACATAATACCATTTTGCGACGGTGGGTCACATAGGTTGTTGGTACGACCTGTCGACTGAATGATTGAGGATAACAGATAACTCATGAATGTCATTGATTTTCGAAAGATTCACCCTTTCCTTACCAGCCATTTTCAGAATTTTCCCAAAACTTCACACCCACCCAACACAAAAATTGTTTTTTCCTTACTCAAACAGAAAAGCAAGAAATACATGCTTTGCATAATATTGAAAAAGGAATAAAGAATACTTTTTCATACTATGATGGAGACAACAAATTCAGAGATGAAGTCATGTTGGCATGCTAATAATTTTTTCATTTCGAAGGAAATGGGATCAATTTATTCTGATCATTTATGTTATGTAAAGGTTCAAATAGGGGTCCCGATAGCTCAGTTGGTAGAGCACTTGCTTCACATGCAAAGGGGCGAAGATCGATCACGGGTGCAGTCGAGATTTTTTTTCTTCTGACCCCCTGTCCACCCAGTGGTGAATTTGGTAGCTGAGTCTGCTATATTTGGCGGAAAGTACTTTGCGACAGACTAGCATCCTATCCAAAAGATATCAAACAATTGCTATTGTTCGTTTCACGCTATAGAAACCGGGATAAACTCCGGCTCCATGGGCTGAATGGCTCTGAAGGACTACTTTTTAAAGGGTCACATGATGATAGTTGTTCGCTTTGCAACTATCGGGGTTGAGCCTCTAGTGTTTCTCTAACAAACAGTCGGCATGTACCTACTGTTTTAAAAATAAATCTAATAAGAATTTACCTTAGAAAAGGATGGTTTGACTTTATCCATGACAAAAGGCCTGCGTGGTGCCACATCAGGCGGCATGGGAACAGGCGGGGCTCCGAAGAGAGCAATTCTCTTTTCAAAGGGAGGCAAGTCTGGTTGTCCTTCAATCTGCATCTCCAGCTCCTCCTTGAACTTCTCCTCGGCAATGGATGGAGACAGAACTGGAGAATCTGGGGATGCTGGAAGGGTGAGACCAAAAAAAGTGTGAATATCAAAGTCAGTTATTATTTCTTTTCAAAATCAGCAGATTGAAATTTAGCTCAATACGCTTCAACAGTCGTAATGTCACTTCCCTCTTAATGACGCATGGTAACTTAGTAACTGGCTCTAAACTATTCGAACAATGGCGGACGCCCTTATGAAATGTTTCTCCAAACGAGTATAAAAGCGTATCCAGAGGGAAAACCCCCATTATAAATCTGATCATGTTTTGACTTTTACACATTCTGATCACAAAACATATGAAAAGTTCTAGCCATCATGAAGAATAAAAAGTACCGATGTTCTTTGTATAGAACCACGATGGCCGTCATTGCTGGGCGAGGTGACATCACACTATTGAATCCAATTGTTCCGTAGTTATATTATGTTTATTCCACGATATTAGTTAATTTTAGTCTACAACAAATTCTTTTTCATAAGATGTGGTCGACAAAAAGAGATGTTGCTCTTTTTACAAATATAATAAATGTCAAATAAAAAAAAAGACACTTTCAAAAAATAATTTAGGTAAGAAAAAATACACGCACACGCACACACACACACACACACACACACTCACTAACCCATTCATCCATCCATCTGGACACACACACACACACACACACACACACACACACAAACATAAACACACATGACACTATAAAGTACAAAAATAAAGAAAAAAAAAAGAAAGTAAAAAGAAAAGAAAAAGAAAGGACATCATCATCTTACGCTGGACATAAAGGTAAGCTTCAGTTGTTTCAGAGCCAATCGCATTGTTGGCCACACACGAAAACTTCCCAGCATCCTCAGGGAAAGTCTCACTAATGGTCAGTCTGTAGACATTGTCAGATCTGGAAAGTTCGAAGTCTGGTGAAGACGAAATTTCAACGTCCTCTCTGTACCACTTGACGATCGGTTCGGGGACACCCTCGACCTTGACCTCAAAAACTATTCCGTCACCTTGGTTGGCTTCAATGTTGGTCAAAGGCTGAAGGTCAAAGAAATAGAAAGATGTAAAGCGTTTTATCATCTGGAAGAGAGACATATTTGTTACTTACTTACTTACTTATCCGAACCAGCGACCACCTGAGCTCTAGCCCTTCGGTCTTGTGCCATGACGTAGAAGTTAGACGTCTTTTGTAGTTGTTCCAGGTGATTATAAAGTGTGTTACTGATGCTTGGATTTGGTGGGAGGAATGTGCATCTCAGGTCTTCAAGAGACATATTTGTTAAAGAAGTCTTTGAGAGACATAAGACATTTGGAGACTGGAGTTAACCCTCACCTTACCAACCATAGGAAAATCGTTACATTCGTTAAGGATCCATTAATCTCGATTTTCGTAGCATTAAACGGATAGTAAAAAATCATCTACTATTATTTGATGACACGAGACTAATTGTCAAGTTATTCATATTTTGCCAATTTTAAACATTACCTTTGGGAAGAAAAGATTGGTTATTTGAGAAGTAAATGTTGATTATAAGTCGAGATTTTAAACATTACCTTTGAAAAGTAAATGTTGAGTATAAGTCGAGATTCTAAACATTACTTTTGGGAAGTAAATGTTGATTATAAGTCGAGATTTTAAACATTACCTTTGGGAAGTAAAGATTGGTTAGTCGAGATTTTAAACATTACCTTTGAGAAGTAATGATTGGTTACTCGAGATTAAAAATATTACCTTTGAGAGGTAAATGTTGATTATAAGTTGAAATCTTAAACATTACCTTTGGGAAGAAAAGGTTGATTAGTCAAGATTTTAAACATTACCTTTGGGAAGTAAAGGTTGATTAGTCAAGATTTTAAACATTACCTTTGGGAAGTAAAGGTTGATTAGTCAAGATTTTCAACATTACCTTTGAGAAGTAAGGCTTTTTCTTCTCTGTGACCAAGGCAGGGGGCGGTCTCTTCACTGGCTTGGCAGCCAAGGGTGGGGGTGGAGCTCTGCTCTGTGGCTTCTCGGCTTTCTTGGGCATGACCATTGGCTCATCGACCAGCATGGCCACCTCGTCGCGTGGTAAGGGTCTGCTGGGTTGTGAAGGCATGGGTGGTGGTGGTTGTCTGGGCAGGGGTGGGGCTGAACCTGTGGAAATATAGATAGAACGAAGATGACGTCATCAGGCCTTTGTTATTGTTTTTTTTTTTGTTTTTTTTTTTGCCATCCGCGTTTATGAGTAATTCTCACTAAACTTTATTAACCAGACTATTAGAAAATGGTAAGGGCTGCATAGAAGCCGGTGATCGTAAAACAAATAAAATGGAACAAAACAGACAATGGACGTTTCAGGTACAAACCCTTCATCAGCACAACCGTACACAAATAAACGAGGAACACAAATAAAATATATATATATTTTACTTGTTTTCCTCGTTTATTTGTGTACTGTTGTGCTGACGAAGGGTTTGTACCCGAAACGTCAATTGTCTGTTTTGTTCCCATACAAAGCCTCTCCATTTTCACTCTTTCGTTAGTATCAACCAGACTATATACGTTAAAGGATACACACAGTTTTGTGTGTGTTGGTCCGTTATACGTCTGGATGGCAATGTTGTGAGCTTCTTCGCCAAGCGCATACTATCTATATTTATACCTCTGTATGAGAGTGAAATCTTAACAACAACAACAGAAACAACAACAACAATAACATTAATTTGAGTAGTAATAATATTAAAGAGGGGGGGGGGGGCTCAATAGCTCAGTCAGTAGAGCACTTAAAAATTTGAGTAGTAATAATATTAAAGAGGGGGGGGGGGGGGGGCTCAATAGCTCAGTCAGTAGAGCACTTGTTTCATATGCAAAAGGGACCAAGATCGATCCCGGGTGCAGTGAGATTTTTTTTTTTCTGACACCTCCCCCCCCCACCCCACCCCTGGTTCACCCAGCAGTGATTGGGTAGCTGAATCTGTCAGATCTGGCAGAAAATACTAGACTAGCGTCCCATCCAAAGGGTGTCAAGCAATTGCTATTTTTTCCTTTTCACATTACAGAAACCGGGATAAACTCCGGCTCCATGGGCCAAATGGCTCTGAAGGACTACTTAAAAATGCTAAAAATTGCGGTGTGCCATTGGCTCCTCAGAAGGGATTAATATTGCTGTGTTTTTGGTAATAACTACTTCTAGTTTCTACGTTTTGTCCTAAATATAACTAACTATTCCCTCACATTTATCAAGATTATATAGCTCATTGAACCCTCTCCTTACCAACCGTAGGAAAATCGTCATATTCGTTACGATACAACCAACATTTTTCTTATTCAAATTTCGTTTGTACATCATAAAAAAAAAAAATGAATAGTGTACAGCATGTTTGGCTAAACAAAATATGTATCGCAAGAACTTTACTGCTATCTATTGTGTTTCAGTGATTAATATATATATATATATATATATATATATATATATATATATATATATATATATATATATATATATATATATATTTGTGTTAGTTGGGTGTGAAGTTCTGGGGAAAATCCTGAAAATGGCTGGTAAGGAGAGGGTTAAGAAGATAGTAAAGGTAATGAGACATACTTTCCATAATGACGTTAGCTCATTGAAGAAGATAGCAAAGTTAATGGGACTTACTTTAACAATGACGTTAGCTCAGTTAAGAAGATAGTAAAGGTAATGGGACTTACTTTCCACAATGACGTTAGCTCATTTAAGAAGATAGTAAAGGTAATGAGACTTACTTTCAATAATGACGTTAGCTCATTGAAGAAGATAGCAAAGTTAATGGGACTTACTTTAACAATGACGTTAGCTCAGTTAAGAAGATAGTAAAGGTAATGGGACTTACTTTCCACAATGACGTTAGCTCATTTAAGAAGATAGTAAAGGTAATGAGACTTACTTTCAATAATGACGTTAGCTCATTGAAGAAGATAGCAAAGGTAATGAGACTTACCCTCCACAATGACGTTAGCTCATTGAAGAAGATAGTAAAGGTAATGAGACTTACTTTCTACGTTAGCTCATTTAAGAAGATAGCAAAGGTAATGGGACTTACTTTCTAAAATGACGTTAGCTCATTTAAGAAGATAGCAAAGGTAATGGGACTTACTTTCCACGACGAAGTTAGCTCATTGAAGAAGATAGCAAAGGTAATGAGACTTACCCTCCACAATGACGTTAGCTCATTTAAGAAGATAGTTAAGGTAATGGGACTTACTTTCCACGACGAAGTTAGCTCATTGAAGAAGATAGTAAAGGTAATGAGACTTACTTTCCACAATAACGGTGGAAACGGATCGGACGGACCCTTCAGCGTTGGTAGCAACCACCTCATATCTGCCCGTATCCTCGGGGAAGACCTCAGCGATAATCAGCATGTACCGGTTGCTGTGTTGTCGAAGCTCGTAGTCTGGTGAGTTCCTGATCTCAATGGTTTCCCTGTACCATTTGACTATGGGTTCGGGCTGAGAGTTGATCAATACTTCCAACACAAGGCGGTCTCCCTCGGTGACTCTCAAGTCTTCTAAAGGCTGTGAACATATATTGTAAATGTTCATATTATAATGACTCATGATGTTTAGGATTATTACAGTAAGACATTAAGTTCTATCTTATAATGGTGATATTTTTATTTTTTCATTGAGCTTTTATATAGGGCAATACCCACTAAATATGCTGAAAGCGCTTTACAATAGGTCCCTGGTCAACAGCAAAATTTAACATTTAGTACTGGACATCACGCCTGTTAGGCGATGTTATTTTTTTTTTTCGGACAGCTATGTGGTCTAGTGGTATGACACTCGCTTTCAGATCGGAAGGTCCTGGGTTCGAGCCTCGCTCGGCGCATAGTTGAGTCCTTGGAGAAGGCTCTTTACTCACAATCTCTCACGTACTCAGGTGTAAAATGAGTACCTGGCCGTTAACAGCGTTGTCTCTGTCCCAAAAAAATTGTAATATCGCCTGACCAGCGTCATGTCTCGTCCTACATGTTATGTGTTGCTGTTGGCCAGGGACCCATTGTAAAGCGCTTTGAGCACGTTTAGTGGATATTGCGCTATATAAAAGCTCAAGTTAAGTTAAGACAATGCTATTAACGGCCAGGTACTCATTTTACACCTGAGTACGGTGATAGGATGTGAGTAAAAAGCCTTCTCCAAGGACTCAACTATGCGCCGAGCGAGCGATGCTCGAACCCAGGACCTTCCGAGCCGAAAGCGAGTGTCATACGACAAGACCACATAGCCGAACATATGTCACGTATGTGACCCATTCACTAGTTCAACCACTGATATCATTGTTTCCTCGAGCACTACTCACTAGGCGGTGCTATAACCTAAAAATCCGTTACACTGCAAAAGGCTATAGATAGTTCGAAGTTGACGTCACTCAGATCTTTGTTATTGTTTTTTGCCATCCGCGTTTATGAGTAGTTCTCACTAAATTGTATTAACCAGACTATAAACGATCATGATTACACACAGTTTTGTGTGTTGGTCCGTTATCCTTCCGGATGGCAATGTTATGAACTTCTTAGCCAAGCGCATACTAGCTATAAGTTAACAAGGATAAAATATGAGATTGGTTATTGTATTTTTAAAAAACATATTGAATTTTTTTGTTGATGTTAAAGAAGCAATTAATCTTTTTAACCCTCTCCTTACCAACTAGACATCTAAAGGAAAATCGTCACATTCATTACGATACAACCAACATTTTTCTCATTCAAACTTCTCTTGTACATCATAAAGTTTAAAGAAAATGAACAGTGTGTTGTAGAGCATGTTTTGCTAAAGAAATTATTTATCGCTAGAATTTTACTGCTGTTATGTCGGAGTGATAAGAAATATATTTTGTGTTAGTTGGGTGTGAAGTTTTGGGGAAAATCCTGAAAATGTGACCCGTCGTCTCAAAACGGAACGAAGCAGATGCTTAAAGGCCGAATTAAATGTTAAACTGGTCAAAAATATAAATTGTTGGCATTAGCACCCAAAAATATCGTTGCCATTCTCCTCAATAAAGCGTATAAACTCAACGCAAGTCTGATATTTCTGACTATATATTCAATTTTCAACGTCTTAACCAATCCGACTCAATACTGTTTTGAGGCAAAGGGTCACAAATGGCTGGAAAGGAGAGTTTGTTTTTGTTTGTTTTTAAGGGTTCTACGGCGCCTGCAACACATTTAGGTTATATCAACGCCAGTAAAAAGGAAGAAAATGGGATAGTAAAAAGTTCTAGAATTACAATTAAAGCACCCAAGAAAAAGTAAGACAAAGGGGAACTAGGAACAAATAGGGATCAGATGTAGATTCCAAGAGCATACTACCAATGTACTTTGAGATCACCTATAAGTCTCATCCGGACACAAGCACAAAATCCAACAAAGAGGAATACATTCAAATGCTTACACTATACATTAAAAATGACAAATATAATAATACATAACAAAGAGATGATTTACAAGGAAAAAAATATCATCTCCCAAAACAATAACTATGCATTCGACTGTTTCCCTCCCAGCCAGGACTCCGGAAAGGGCCAGGACAAAACCAAGTAACCTCATTCCAAGACAAAGACAGAAAGCATGTTGGAAAACAGCTATAAGGGGATAGAAGACACAGTATGTACCTCCCTGCCCACTATGGGAGGTCAGGAACCCCACCAAGTGGAAAAGAGAGAGTTAAGGTTTCATAATTTCTACCTTGTCAAAACTTGGCTTCTTCTTGCTTGAGACGAATGGCTTCTCTACGGGTTTAGTTTTCTTCTCCGTCATGGGCGGAGCGGACACTGGTTGCTGTTGTTGTGGTTGTTGCATTGGAGGTTCCTGCTGCATGGGTTGGTGTTGTTGTTGGACTGGGTGTTGCACCTGGATCCTTGCCTCGAATGGAGGAAGTTCACCTTCTATCTGCATATCAAGCTCTTGGCGGTATCTCTCCTCTGGAGGAACAGGAGCTGGGGCAGCTGAAAATTGGGATGGTCGTTGTAGTTTTGGTATTTTGGCACTAGGCTGTTCTTCCCTCTCTGTGGGAGGTCGAGGTGATTTGACTCCTGGAGATTTGGTTGGGGTGATCGGTTCGTAGATTGGTCTCTGGTCTGGACCTCTGATAGCCAAGGGTGCTGGTTTTGCTGGAATGGCTGAAGATGGGGAAACAAAAATGTATTGATTCTGATGCTTGATATGTTGAACAAAACATTTTGAAATTAGCAGATAGCGACGAGCACTTATTTGCAGGTCTGATAACCCAATTCCTTATGGGCTCATTGTTGTTATGGAAATGTTTAAAAAATGACGCAAAATATTGTCCATTACAACAATGTTAAACCAGGCACATAAACTGGTTTGGATGTCAGACCTGTATTTATGTACACGTCGGTAGATAGGCATAGAAAAAAATAATCAGAATATAACCATCTAAAGAGTAAATTACAAACAATATTATACTTACATATCACCTTGATTCAAAACCAAATTTTTGTCATTAACGAATTCAATATATATGAAAGACTATTCTTCAATTCTTAATGCTCATGTTTAGTTGAAAAAGCATGTCTTGTCACAACTGATCATATCATGTAGGAAAATGGGATAACAGAATATGTACGCCCCAACCCGTCAAAAAAACAAAAACAAAACAACTAAATCAATTAATTTTTCCCTCCCCAACCTATGTCAAAAAAACGTTAAGATCAGAAAGCTGAAACAATCAACTTTCTATAGATAGTTCAAAGATGACGTCACTCAGGTCTTTGTTATTGTTTTTTGCCATCCGCGTTTATGAGTAATGCTCACTGAACTGTATTAACTAGACTATAAACGTTCATGGATACACACAGTTTTGTGTGTTGGTCCGTTATACTTCCGGATGGCAATGTTATGAGCTTCTTAGCCAAGCACATACTATCTATCGGTAATGTACAATATTTGTTTGCAAAGAACAGATTTTTTAAAAAGCGTAGATTAATAATCGAGGATAGGACTATAGGTCATAGCAATCAAGAAAGAAATCTAAATTTAGTAACAGATCATTGACTTGAAAATAGTATCTGAAATAACCAGGCAACTCACGTTCAATAGACAGTTGTGCTGAACAGATGGCCTCTCCAGCCGGGTTTTCAGCCCTGGCACTGAATTTCCCAGAATCCTCGTAGAAAGCTTCGGGGATGTAGAGGGAATGCACACTGCCCTCTTGTGTGATTTGAAAGTCTGGGGAGCTGACCAATCGCCTGCCTTCTCTATACCACGAGACTTGTGGGGGCGGGTCACCTGTCACCCTGACGACCAATCGGATTGGTTCTTTCTCGTAGGCGTGGACCGTCTTCAGTTTTTCAGTAAATCCGGGAGGAATCATGTTGGCTGTGATAGGATAGTATAAATAATAGCACGATAATTATACAAAAGAATCTTAACACCGTGCACTATTTATCATCTCCTTTTTTTTATAAAACCCACAAAAAAAACAAACAAAACAAAACAAAACAACAAACAAACAAACCAGCAAAATAAAACAGAATAAAAATAAAAACAAATGATAACTAAAGCAAATGTTTAAAAAAAAATATCCACACAACATAAAGGACATAAATATAAAAAGTAAGAACATATTTTTAAAATTTAAGAAAACAAAAAGCAAATACAATTTATAAACAAAACAAACAAACAGCATCCCCCCCCCCCAAAAAAAAAAAAACAAAAAAAAAAAAAACAAAAAAAATACCCCAAACAAATAAAAACACAACAAACAAAACAAAACAAAACAAACAACAAAACAAAAGAAACAACAAAACAAAACAAAACAGATACAGAAAATTAACACAAAATAATCTATAAATAGCAACAGCTAACTAACCTCTGACGACCAGCTGGGCCGTTGTGGCAGCCATACCGGCCTCGTTCTCGGCTGAGCACGTGAACTGCCCAGAGTCCTCGGGGAAGGCCTCGGGAATGGACAAGGTGACTCGGTTGTTGCGGTAGGAAATCTCAAAGTCTGGTTTGTCGGTGATTTCCTTGTCCTGTCGGTACCAGCGTACAACAGGCTCTGGTTTGCCTGGAGGAGATGGATAGATAGTATGAACATGACGTCACTCAGGTCTTTGTTATTGCTTTTTGCCATCTACGTTTATGATTAATTCTTACTTAACTCTCTCCTTACCAGCCATTTTCAGGATTTTCCCTAAAGCTTCACAACCAACATAAAAATATCTTTTTATCACTCAAACACAATAGCAGTAAAATTATGCGATATATAATTTCTTTAGTAAAACATGCTCTACATTAAACTGTTCATTTTCTTTAAATTTTATGATGTACAAAAGAAATTTGAATAAGAAAAATGTTGGTTGTATCGTTTTCCTATAGTTGGTAAGGACAGGGTTAACTGTATTAACCAGACTATAAACGTTCATGATTACACATAGTGTCGTGTGTTGGTCCGTTATACTTCCGGATGACAATGTTGTGAGCTTCTTAGCCAAGCGAATACTATCTAAACAATTTTTAAAAGTGATCTTTTATATAGAGCAATATCCACTGAACGGACTCAAAGCGCTTTACAAGAGGTCCCTGGCCAACAGTAACATTTAACATTTAGGACGGGGCATGACGCCTGTTAGGCGATATTACATTTTTTTGGGACAGAGACCACGCTGTTAACTGCCAGGTAATAATTTTACACCCGAGTACGGTGAGAGAATGTGAGTAAAGAGCCTTCTCCAAGGACTCAACTATGCGCTGAGCGAGTCTCGAACCCAGGACCTTCAGATCAGAAAGCGAGTGTCTTAACACATAGCCGCAATTATTAAATTAAGTAACGACCACTTATTATTATTATTATTATTATTATTATTAATAATAATAATAATAATAATAATAATAATAATAATAATAATAATAATAATAATAATAATAATAATAATATAATAATAATGAAATGTATTTATATTGCGCCCAATCTTCTATACAATAAAGCTCTAGGCGCACAAAAACAACATCAATCCATTAAAATTTCTCTCTCTCTCTCTCTCTCTCTCTCTCACACACACACACACACACATACACACACACATACCCTCTCTCTCTATCTATATCTATCTCTCTCACACAAACACACACACTGTCTCTCCGTCTCTCTCTCTCTCTCTCTTTCTCTCTCTCTCTCTATATATCTCACTCTTTCTCTCTCTTATCATTGTCTACCTACCGGTTAGAACTCCTTCAAACGTAACTCTAGTTCCTTCCAGGGCTTGGATGTTCTTCAGCGTTTGCACAAACTGCGGGGGGACGGGCACCTCAATGTGCAGGTCCACGGGCTGGAACTGAGGCGCCATATCGGCCGTCAAGGTGGTGGCATAATGCTCCAGGCTGGAGCTGATCTGCCTGGGAAGGACCTCCCTGGTGATGGTGGTCGAATGGGTGTGGCTTTCACCCCCGGAGGACATGTAGCGTTCTTCTTGGGTGACAGTACGACTCACGCGTTTTTCTGTTTTGGTCACAGTTTGGGTTCTGGTTGAGAAATACAGAAATAAATAAATAAATACATTAATAAATTACCGAAATAAAGTAAAGCTTGATATGAAAGTCCGATTTAAAAAAAAAGATAATTAACAACAGGAAAAATGAAAAAAAAGAAAAGAAAAGAAACTCCTTTGATAATGTCTTCACCACTCTAAAAAATAAAATAAAACAATACAAAAAAACAAAAAAACAACAACAAACAAACAAACAAAAAAAAAAGAAAAAAAAAGTTTAAGTTAATGAGATCAGACAGCTGAAATATCCAGCCAGTCGTATCTAATAAAGAGTTAAAGAAGAACAGGTGGCTAGATGGTTGGCCACAGGGATCAAGACAGACTTAGGTCTATGTATGAATGAGAAAGATATCATCATTATTCTTCACGCAATTCATAACTTGAAAACCAGCTTTGCCAATTTAGCAACATCGTGATAAAATCGGACATATACTAGAATATATTATAATATTTGTCATCATCATCATTCTTGCTGTTTAACATCAGGATAAATCAAGGTGTCAAATTAATGTTTTAAAATGAGCTTTTATATAGCGAAATAGCCACTAAACATGCTCAAAGCGCTTTATAAATGTCCCTGGCCAACAGCAACATTTAACACGGACGAGACATGACGCCTGTTAGGCGACATTACAATTTGTCGGACAGAGACAACGCTGTTAACGGCCAGGTACTCGTTTTACACCGGATTACGGTTAGAGAATGTGAGTAAAGAGTCTTTTCCAAGGACTCAACTATGCGCTGCTGAGCGAGGCTCGAACCCAGGACCTTCCGATCCGAAAGCGAGTGTCATACCACTAAACCACATAGCCGCAATATTTCTTACATTTCGGATTCAGACCAGGAAGGATAACCATCATTGTATTCAGCAGGGGGGTGTGCGTGTCTTCTCTTGACGTTCGCTGGCGTCATGGGTGCCTCGTGGACAGGCTTCACGCTCTTGGGCATGGCCTCCACGACAGGCAGAGGTGCTTGAGTGGGGGCTGTGGAGGCAGGAGTCGCGGGTTCGTGCGTTGGCATAGAGTCCACTTTGAGCTGGGCGGAGCAAACGGCTCTGCCGCTGGGATTTTCGGCATGGAGCGTGAAACGGCCGCCGTCTTCGTCGAAGACTTCTGGGATTGTCAGACGGTGAACGTTTCCTTCCATGCTGGTGACGTAGTCTTGGGATACGAGAGGCTGTCCGTTGAATTGCCAAGATACCTGGAAGTAAAGGAAAAATGATGAACATAGAAATGGTGACTAAAACTATCTATGCACATACTCATTTTTAATACAATTTGTTTCCAATTGAGAAAAGCAGCAAAAATCTCTAGGATTGAGTGAGTTAAGAGTTGGGATTTCCGAGAAAATAATTATTCTCTAGTATTTAGGGCTTACTTTTGGTTTAGGAGATCCAGTGATCTCAGCTTCAAACACCACAGAATCTCCAGGCTTAGCTGTCACATCCTGGAAAAGACGTTTGAATTCAGGTGGAGTCTGCGTCATCTGCGGCATCTGCTGACGTCTGCTGACCGTCTTCTTCTCCATGGCCTCTTCCTGCGGCAAGGGGGCGACATTGAGTTTGGCTGTACAAGTTGCCTCCCCTGCTGGGTTGGTGGCCTTGACCATGTAGTTTCCGCTGTCTTCGTCGAAGACTTCAGGAATAGTTAGGGAATGAACGTCAGCAAAAGCTGTGATCTGTGAGGAGAATGAAATGGAATGATGCTTTTATAATAAGTAACATTATTAAATATTTCTCTTTCAAATGGAACATTTATGAACAAAGATTGCGCCTCCCTCACGCACGTGTCTGAACAGTTTCCAT
>NC_088372.1:6012001-6014501 GCF_034508935.2 Berghia stephanieae | reverse complement strand
GTAGTCACTGGCATTTCTAGATTTAAAAAAATAATAAATAAATGGCATTTATTAGCGCATCACCCCGTTGTCACAGGCTCTAATACCTTTTCAGTGATTATAAAAAAAAACATATTACGGTAGGGGCAAGTGTTAATGGAAAAGTGATACGAATTCAATTTAACAACAACAAAATATGAAATTTGAATTTTATTGCAACATTATGACGTAGGAAATTTTAAGCGAATTTGAAAGAAAACAAAGTTTCCAGCAAAATCTGTCAGAAATTTTAATGATTTATAATAAAACTTGTATGATATATGTTAAAAGAAGATTAAAATTTCTTCTAGGACTATTATCCTAGGTGAATTGAGATCGTATAACAATAGCAAACAAACTTCTAGGCAATGTCTGTATTCTATGAAAAGATAGTTTTAAATTGAGCAAAACATGTCAGAAATGTAAGAATTTATAAATAAAACTGTATGAATAAACGTTACAAGAAGATTTTCTAGGCCTATTATCCCAGGTGAATTGAGATCATATAACAAGCGAAACGAACTTCTAGGAAATGTCTCTCTTCTATGAAAAGATAGTTTTAAATTGAGCAAAATCTGTCAGAAATTTAATGAATTATAATAAAACTTGGTGTGGGAAATATGTTACAAAAAAGATTAAAATTTCTTCTGGGCCTATTTCCCTGTTGAAGTGAGATCATATAACAATAGCTAAACGAACTCCTAGGAAATGTCTGTCTTCTATGAAAAAAATTGAGAATAACTGTATTTAAATACAAGCAAGTAGCAGTTTTTAGCAAAATTATTTCCCTTTTTTTAATCATACACATTCAGGAACAAGACAATGTTGCTTTGAAACTTGAAATTCAAAATAAATAATATTTCAAATTTGAAACCCCAAAGCTCAAAACGGTATCATGTCGGGATGGATCAGATGCTACAAAGTCAAAATTATAGTTAAACTGGTGAAGAATATAAAACATGGGGATTTAACACAGTTTAAAAAATGATATTTCCTACTCCTCTATACAGCATAATAAAATCAACTTAAGTCTGAATTTCTGGCCACAAATTCTGTTTTTCAGCATCTTAATCAACCCGACTTAATACCGTTTTGAGATGAGGGGTCACATATTGATTTTAATTTTTTTTTTTATTGGGTGACATGAAGATTATAATTATAATTATTTTAATTAATGATAAATAATTTTTTCAGATTCATTCACTCTAAATATTTGTTTACATATTTGATAATATTTATATGGGGATTCATTTTCATAATATTAAAGTTGGAATGTACTGAACAAATAAGACATGGGAGAAGGGTTTGAAGAGTAAAAAGGGAAAAACAACAGATGTCCATTTTTAAATGTTTGTGACTGCCCTCTTTGAGTGATAAACAGGGCATTAACTATACACTTTCTTTATAAATAGAAACTACAACCATAACTCTTTAATGGGTGCATTTTTTTTTTTTGTTCGATGTTATTTCTGTAGAAGGGAGGGAATTTAGACGCCTAACATCACTCAAGGTGGCAAAATCACGAAAATTTAAAAAACTGGACATCTGTGGGTTTTTCCCTGTACTCTTCATTAGGGAATGGGGATTAGCGGAAGAGTAGCGTCCCTTGATTGGACATCGCCTTACAGAGAGAACGTCAACCTGGTTTTGCGCATGCGTCTCTCTCGTCCTCGCTTTCGGTGAAGTGTCTCCAGCCGAAAGCGAGGACTAGAGATACATGCGCACAACCAACATGGGCGTTCTCTCTCTAATAACTTTTCCGCCGGGGATGTCCAATCAAGGGGCGCTACTCTTCCGCTAATCTCATTCCCTTTTGGATCGTGAGGGAGACTTTATGATGCAGGGAGTGACGATACATGCAGGGGATAGAAAATAACCTTCAGGAAAGGAGGCGAGATTATCTTTTTTTTAAATATTGGACAGGGGCGAATCATTACCGCCTTTAGGTCTTGTGTTTAAAAGGGACAGTGTCAATCCTTATTTTTATACAACTAAAGACAGAAAGAGAGGAGAAAGAGAAGAGAGAGAGAGAGAGAGAGAGAGAGAGAGAGAGAGAGAGGAGAGAGAGAGAGAAAAGAGAGAAAAAAATTAGGAGTGAAATATCTGTTCAATGTTATAGTTATCATATAAAAGTTATAACAAGTGTAAATAATGACAAATTGCCATATTTATGGACAATAAAGATCTCTTCTTCTTCCTTCTTCTTCTTCTTCTTCTCTTCTTCTCTTCTTCTTCTCTTCTTCTTTTTCTTCTTCTTCTTCTTCTCTTCTTCTTCTTCTTCTTCTATTATTATTATTTTTTATTATTATTATTATTATTATTATTATTTTTATTATTATTATTATTATTATTTTATTATTTAATTATTATTATTATTAATTATTTTTATTATTATATTATTATTATTATTATTATTTTATTATTTTATTATTTTTTTTTATTATTATATTATTTTTAATTTTATTAATTAAATTTTTTTTTT
>NC_088372.1:5995344-6007844 GCF_034508935.2 Berghia stephanieae | reverse complement strand
CAAGCCAGGCCAGCCACCCGCTCCGCCGACCGCCTCCGCACTCCTACACGCCGCCGTCGCCCCTCTCCGCCCCGCCGCCTCCGCCCGCTACCCGCTCGCCTCTCCCCTCCTCCCACCCTCCCTAGCCTCGCCTCCGCCTCCGCCCTGCCCTCCCGCTCCTCCGCACCTCCTCCCGCCACCCCGCCACTCCCGCCCCCCCCGCCTCCTCCTCCTCCGCCTCCTCCCACCCCTCCTCCTCCTCCTCTCTTCCGCCTCCCTCCCCTCCGCCTCCTCCTCCTCCTCCTCCCTCCCCCTCGCTCCCGCCTCTCCGCCTCCTCGCCCTCCCCTCGCCTCCTCCCCTCCCCATCCTCGTCCCCTCCTCCCGCCCTCCTCCTCCCTCCTCTCTCCTTCCTCCTCCGCCTCCCCTCCTCCGCCCCTCCTCTCTGCCTCCCCTCCCCTCCCTCGCCCCTCCCCCCTCCCCTCCTCCCCTCCTCCTCCGCCTCCTCCTCCTCCTCCTCCTCGCCTCCCGCCCTCTCCTCCCCTCCCGCCCTCCTCTCCCCACTCCCTCCTCGCCCTCCCTACTCCGCCCCTCCTCCTCCTCCTCCCCTCACTCGCCCCTCCCTGCCTCCTCCCCTCCTCCGCTCCCGCCTCCTCCTCTCCCCCCTCTCTCCGCCTCCCTCCTCCTCGCCTCCCCTCTCCCTCTCCCCCCCTCCTCCTCCTCCTCCCCCGCCTCCCTCCTCCTCCCCTCCACCTCCTCCCTCCTCCTCCTCCCCCCTCCCTCCCCTCCTCTCCTCTCCCTCCCTCCTCCCCTCCTCCTCCTCCTACTCCTCCTCCCCTTCCTCCCCTCCTCCTCCCTCCTCCTCTCCGCCTCCCTCCTCTCCCCCCCTCTCCTCTCCCTCCCCTCCCCTCCTCCTCTCCTCCTCCTCTCCTCCTCCCCTCCTCCCCTCCCTCCCTCCTCTCCCTCCCTCCCTCCTCCCCTCCTCCCCCTCCCTCCCTCCCCCTCCTCCTCCCCCCCTCCTCCTCCCCTCCTCCCTCCTCCTCCCCCCTCCTCCTCCCTCCTCCTCCTCCTCCCCTCCTCCTCTCCTCCTCCGCCTCCTCCCCCCCTCACTCCTCCTCCTGCCCTCTCCCTCCTCCCCTCCTCCCCCTCCTCCTCCTCCTCCTCCTCCTCCCTCCTCCCCCTCCCTCCTCTCCTCCCTCTTCCCCTCCTTCCTCCCCTCCTCCGCCTCCTCCCTCCTCCCTCCCCCTCTCTCCTCCCTCTCCCTCCCTCCGCCTCTCCCCTCCTCCTCCTCCCCTCCCTCCCCCTCCTCCTCCTCCTCCCCCCTCCTGGCCTCCTCCCCCTCCTCCTCCCTCCCTCTCCCTCCCTCGCCTCTGCCTCCTCCTCCCCCCCTCCTCCCTTCCCCCCTCCGCCTCCTCCTCCTCCCTCCTCCGTCCCTCCCCTCCTCCTCGCAGCGCCCTCCTCCTCCTCTCCTCCCCCTCCTCGCCTGCCTCCTCCCCCTCCTCCGTTCCGCCTCCCTCCTCCTCCTCCTTCCTCCCTCCTCTCTCCCTCCTCCTCCGCCCTCCCTCCCCCTCCTCCCCCTCCTCCCCTCCCCTCCAGTCCCCTCCTCCTCCCCCTCTCCTCCCTCCCCCTCCTCCTTCCTCCGCTCCTCCTCCTCCTCCTCCCCTCCTCCTCCCCTCTCGCCTCCTCCCCTCCTCCTCCTCCCCTCCTCCTCCTCCTCCCTCCCCCCCTCCGCCCCGCCCCTCCTCCTCCTCCTCCCGCCCCCCCCTCCGTCCTCCGTCCCCCCCTCCTCCCCGCCTCCCCTCCTCCTCCACTCTCCGCCCCCCTCCTCCTGCCGCCCCTCTCTCCCTCCTCCTCCCTCCTCCCCTCCTTGCCCTCCGTCGCCTCCCCCCTCCTCCTCCCCTCCGCCTCCCCGCCTCCTCTCTCCCCCCTCCTCCTCCCCTCCTCCTCCACCTCCTCCCCTCCTGCCCCTCCCCTCCCCCCTCCGCCCCTCCCTCCCTCCTCCGCCTCTCTCCTCCCTCCTCCCCCTCCTCCGTCGCCTCCCCCTCCTCCCTCCTCCGCTCCGTCCCCTCCTCTCCTCCTCCTCCCCGCCCACTCCCTCCCCTCCATCCTCCCTCCTCCACTCCTCCCCTCTCCTCTCCTCCGCCTCCTCCTCCCTCCTCCGCCTCCTCCTCCCCCCCTCCTCCCCTCCTCCGCCTCCCCCTCCTCGCCTCTCCTCCTCCTCTCCTCCCTCCTCTCCCCTCTCGCTCTCCTCCTCCCCCCTCCTCCTCCGCCCCTCCCGCTCCTCCTCCTCCTCCCTCTCCCTCCTCCTCCTCCTCCCCCTCCTCCTCCTCCCCTCCTCCTCCTCCCCCCCCCGCCTCTCCCTCCTCCTCCTCCTCCCCCTCCTCCCCTCTCCTCCCTCCCTCCCTCCTCCTCCTCCTCCTCCTCCCTCCTCCCCCTCCTCCCTTCCGCGTCCCTCCGCTCCTCCTCCTCCTCCCTCTCCCTCCTCCCTCGCTCCTCCGCCTCCTCCTCTCCCCCTCCCCTCCCTCCTCCCCCCTTCCTCCCCTCCTCCCCTCCTCCTCCGCTCCTCGCCCTCCCTCCCCCCCTCCTCTACCCCCTCCCCCCTCCCCCTCCTCCCCTCCTCTCCTCCTCCCCCCTCCCTCCTCCGCCTCTCCCCTCCCGTCCTCCTCCTCCTCCTCCTCTCCCCTCCTCCTCCATCCTCCTCCTCCGCCTCGCCCCCTCCTCCTCCTCCTCTCCCCTCCCCTCCTCCCCTCCCCTCCGCCTCCTCCTCCCTCCTCCTCCCTCCTCCTCCTCCTCCTCCTCCTCCTCCCGCTCTCCCCTCCTCCTCCCCCCTCCTCCTCCCCCTCCTCCTCCCTCCTCCTCGCTCCCCCCTCCTTCCCCTCCCTCCTCCTCCTCCCCCTCCTCCCTCCCTCCTCCTCCTCCTCCCTCCCTCCGCCCCCTCCTGCCCTCTCCTCCTCCTCCCCCTCCCCTCCTCCGCCTCCTCTCCCCCTCCCTCTCCCTCCTCCGCCCCCCTCCCCTCCTCACTCCCTCCTCTCTCCCCTCCTCCTCCCCTCCTCCCTCCGCCTCCTCCTCCTCCCTCCTCCTCCTCCCCCTCCTCCCCTCTCCTCCCCTCCTCTCCCCTCCTCCCCTCCCTCCTCCCTTCCTCCTCCTCCCTCTCTCCTCCCCTCCCGCCCCTCCTCCCCTCCCTCCCCTCCTCCTCCCTCCTCCTCTCCTCGCCTCCTCCCTCCTCCTCCCCCTCCCTCCTCCCCCTCCCTCCTCCTCCCCCCCGTCCTCTCCCCCCCTCCCCCTCCTCCTCCCCTCCCTCCCCCCCCTCCTCCTCCTCCTCCTCCCTCCTCCTTCCTCCTCTCCCCTCCTCTCCTTCTCCTCCCCCCTCCCCTCTCCTCCTCTCTCCTCCTCCCCTCCTCGCCTCTCTCCTCCCTCCTCCTCTCCCCCTCTCCCTCCTCCTCCTCTCTCTCCGCCTCTCCTCCTCCCCTCCTCCCTCTCCTCCTCCCTTCTCCCCTCCCCTGCTCTCCCCCTCCTCTCCTCTCTCCCTCCCCACCCCTCCTCCTCTCCTCTCCTCTCCCTCCGCCCTCCTCCCTCGCCTCCCTCCTCCCTCCTCCTCTCACGCCTCCCTCTCCCCTTCACCTCCTCCCCCTCCTCTCCCTCCTCCCTGCCTCTCCTCCTCCCTCCTCCTCCCCTCCTCCTCCAAAACTAATATTTCTCTTCTCTTTCTTTGTCACTCAGCTGTTCAAACTATTCAAATATTCACTAATATATTCACTAAACGTGCTCAAAGCGCTTTACAAGAGGTCCCTAGCCATCAGAAACACTTAATAAGACATGATGCCTGCTAGGCGATAATACAATTTTTTTTCTGGCAGAGACAAGGCTGTTAACGGTCATGTACTCATTTTAAATCCATGAACGTACGGTTAGACAATGCGAGTAAAGAACTTTTTCAAAGGACTTAACTATGTGCTGCTCAAATTGGGACGACTCGAATCCATGGCCTTTCCGATCCAAAGGCGAGTGTCATTGCACTGGACCACAAAGCCGCTAAATACGTGAAATGGGTACCCTGATGGTAGGACGGTTGTGTCTCAGTAGGACAAAGTGTGCTATACCGACCGAGGGGCGATATGTTTAGTCATGGATTTAGGACCAATTGTAAAGCTCTTGAATTCTGAATTGTTGTGGCGTTGTTAAGATGAATAAACAAAAACATTGATGGGCAGGAAATAGTATCTATGCTCCTTTGTAAGCAACAACAACATTTACATTATGGATATTATAAAGCGTAAATTTTACCTTGTACATGTTATTAGGGATGATGCGGTTGCTTCCCCTGAACCAGATGACTTCCGGTTGAGGGTTGGCGTGGAATCGGACCTCAAGGTGGAGCGTGCGGCCCTCTGGGGAAACCACATCCTGTAGGGGCTGCTGGATGGTGGGGGCTTGAGTGGCTGAGAGAAGATTTGGTGAGAAAGAGAGCACATGAAAGGTTATTATGTAGAAAAAACAACAAAAAAGAAATACAAAAACAAAACAAAAAAACAAACATATATATTATATATATATATATATATATATATATATATATATATATATATATATATATATATATATATATATATATATATAAATATTGTTGATTCTGTAGTCACTGGCATTTCTAGATTTAAAAAAATAATAATAATAAATGGCATTTATATAGCGCATCACCCCGTTGTCACAGGCTCTAATACCTTTACAGTGATATATAAAACAAAACATATTACGGTAGGACAAGTGTTAATGGAAAAGTGATACGAATTCAATTTAACAACAACAAAATATGATAATAGAATAGTATTGCAACATTATGACGTAGGAAATTTTAAGCGAGATTTGAAAGACACAAAGTTTCCAGCAAAATCTGTCAGAAATTTTAATGATTTATAATAAAACTTGTATGATATATGTTAAAAGAAGATTAAAATTTCTTCTAGGACTATTATCCTAGGTGAATTGAGATCGTATAACAATAGCTAAACAAACTTCTAGGCAATGTCTGTATTCTATGAAAAGATAGTTTTAAATTGAGCAAAACATGTCAGAAATGTAAGAATTTATAATAAAACTTGTATGAAATAATACGTTAGAAGAAGATTTCTCCTCGGACTATTATCTCAGGTGAATTGAGATCATATAACAATAGCGAAATGAACTTCTAGCAAATGTCTGTCTTCTATGCAAAGTTAATCTTAAATTGAGCAAAATCTGTCAGAAATTTAATGATTTATAATAAAACTTGGTGTGAAATATGTTACAAGAAGATTAAAATTTCTTCTGGGCCTATTATCCCTGTTGAAGTGAGATCATATAACAATAGCTAAACGAACTCCTAGGAAATGTCTCTCTTCTATGAAAAGATGGTCTTAAATTGAGAATAACTGTGTTCAAATACAAGCAAGTAGCAGTTTTTAGCAAGAATTATTTCCTTTACTTAATCACAAAATTTCAAGAAGAAGACAATGTTTCTTTGAAACTTGAAATTCAATATTGAATAATTTCAAATATGTGACCCAACGTCTCAAAACGGTATCATGTCGGGATGGATCAGATGCTACAAAGTCAAATTATAGTTAAACTGGTGAAGAATATAAAACATGGGTATTTAACACAGTAAAATATGATATTCCTACTCCTCTATACAGCATAATAAACTCAACTTAAGTCTGATATTTCTGGCCACAAATTCTGTTTTCAGCATCTTAATCAACCCGACTTAATACCGTTTTGAGATGAGGGGTCACATATTGATTTTCTATTTTTTTTTTATTGGTGACATGAAGAATATAATTATTATAATTAAAATTAATGATAATATTTTTTCAGATTCATTCACTCTAAATATTTGTTTACATATTTGATAATATTTATATGGGTAATAATTTTTATAATATTAAAGTTTAGAATGTACTGAACAAATAAGACATTGGGAGAAGGATTTGAAGAGTACAAGGGGAAAACAACAGATGTCCATTTTTGAAATTTTTGTGACTGCACTCTTTGAGTGATATCAGGGCATTGACTATAAACTTTCCCTTTATAAATAGAAACTACAACCATAACTCTTTAATGGTTGCAATTTTTTTGTTCGATGTTATTTCTGTAGAAGGGAGAGAAATTTAGACGTCTAACATCACTCAAGGGGGCAGTCACGAAAATTTAAAAACTGGACATCTGTGGGTTTTTCCCCTGTACTCTCATTAGGGAATGAGATTAGCGGAAGAGTAGCGTCCCTTGATTGGACATCGCCTTACAGAGAGAACGTCAACATGGTTTTGCACATGCGTCTCTCTGGTCCTCGCTTTCGGTGAAGTGTCTCCAGCCGAAAGCGAGGACGAGAGATACATGCGCACAACCAACATGACGTTCTCTCTCTAATAACTTTTCCGCCGGTGATGTCCAATCAAGGGACGCTACTCTTCCGCTAATCTCATTCCCTTTTGGATCGTGAGGGAGACTTGATGATGCAGTGACGATACATGCAGGGGATAGAAAATAACATTCAGGAAAGGAGGAGAGATTATCTTTTTTTTTTTTGATATTGGACAGTGGGCGAATCATTACCGCCTTTAGGTCTTGTGTTAAATGGGACAGTGTCAATCCTTATTTTTATACAACTAAAGACAGAAAGAGAGGAAGAGAGAGAGAGAGAGAGAGAGAGAGAGAGAGAGAGAGAGAGAGAGAGAGAGAGAGAGAGAGAGAGAGAGAGAGAAAATAATTAGGAGTGAAATATCTGTTCAATGTTATAGTTATCATATAACGTTATAACAATGTAACTAAATGACAAATTGCCATATTTATGGACAATAAAGATCTCTTCTTCTTCTTCTTCTTCTTCTTCTTCTTCTTCTTCTTCTTCTTCTTCTTCTTCTTCTTCTTCTTCTTCTTCTTCTTCTTCTTCTTCTTCTTCTTCTTCTTCTTCTATTATTATTATTATTATTATTATTATTATTATTATTATTATTATTATTATTATTATTATTATTATTATTATTATTATTATTATTATTATTATTATTATTATCATTATTATTATTATTATTATTATTATTATTATTATTATTATTATTATTATTATTATCATTATTATTATTATTATCATTATCATTATTATTATCATTATTATTATATTATTATTATTATTATTATTATTATTATTATTATTATTATTATTATTATTATCATTATCATTATCATTATCATTATTATTACCATTATTATTATTACTTTAGACATATTTGTTTATTTCGCAAGAAAATAAACGCTTGATGTTTCTTTCAACTTGAGAATCAGTAAAAAAAAAAAAGAAGAAAAAAAAAAAAGAAAGAAAAACAAACTTCAAATGTACAGAAGGCTTTTAATATTATTTTAGAAAAAGCGATAAATGAAAAAAAAAAGTCAATATAAATTAACAAAAACACTTTGGTGGTTAAATCAATGTATGAAATTTCCTCCTTTTTAAAAATCCAGTCCAATCCTTATTCGCTTACATTCTCAGTTTTAATATCATTCAATATTATAGATAGTTATGAAATGAAATAAACGGTATTAAGTCGGGTTGGTTAAGATGCTGAAAATTGCATTTATAGCCAGAAATATCAGATTTGTGTTGAGTTTATACGATTTATTGAGGATAATGGCAACCAAATTTTAGGGTGCGAGTGCCAACAATTTATATTTTTGACCAGTTTAACATTAAATTCGACTTTTAAGCATCTGGTTTGTTCCGACATAATACCGTTTTGAGACGATAGGTCACATTTACAATAAAAGCTGACAAAAAAATGAGAGTTACGTAAATTTAACACATCAACATAGCACGGTAGCTGGTATGGTTGAGGTCAACACAGAGCTGATAGGGACATAGAACACAAAAAGGATTAAAAGAAGGCTGGTAATTGGATTCAATAGTCTGATGTCACGTCGCCCAGCAACGGCGAGCAGCGTGGTTCTAAACAAAGAAAATTGGTACTTTATATTCTTCATGCTGGCTAGAACTTTTCAAGTGTTGTCTTGTGATCAGAATATGTAAAAGTCAAAACATGATCAGATTTATAATGTTTATTTTTTCCCTCTGGATACGCTTTTAAGCTAGTAGGAGAAATATTTCATAAGGGCGTCCGCCATTGTTCCGATAGTTTAGAGCCAGTTACTAAGTTACAATGCGTCATTACGAGGGAAGTGACGCCATGACTGTTGAAGAGTATTATGAAACCAAATTGGGAGGTGAACAATTTGAAGATTTTGATGGTGCCGCTGATACTGACATAATTTGGGAAGGTCTTAACAAAAATGTACAAAGAGACAATAAATAGAAAAACATAAAGCTGATAACAGATTTATCATGTTTATCTATAATATTAGACAAGATTATGTTCTGTCATTGCTAATTTTTTGTTTTCTTTTAGACAGTCTTATACATCATCATATCTAATATTAGTTATTCCAAATGTAAACCGACAGGTTTCAAATTCTTTAAATGTTGTTTTATTATTATTATTATTATTATTATTATTATTATTATTATTATTATTATTATTATTATTATTATTATTATTATTATTATTATTATTATTATTATTATTATTTTTATTATTATTGTACGTGGTTATTAATGGTATCAGTTTATTTGTTGGTCCATTTACCATTGTTTCCCACTTTCATGTATGTTGTCATCAAATTGTGTGATTTTACTGGCAAAAGCCTAAGATTGAATAAACTATGAAGCTCCTTTGAAGTTAAGTTGTCTAGTTTTTTTGGTTGGGTTCAAATGTAAAATTAAAAAAAAACACAGAAAAATGCAACAATATACTTCATACTTAAGAAACACCAAATATACGTTAGTATCTCACTCAATGGCTTATTTGGCAAGCATTAAATAAAAATGTCTTCTGGGCGGCAATGGACAATTAGCTTGTTGTATAGATAAAAACATTCAAAGGCCCTCATCAATAAAGCATGCAGCACAAAAAAAAGAAAATTAATAGGTTCCATTTTTGGGGTAGGAATAGTTGCATGCCAGGGTCTGGGACAGACGCGTCACAAGCCGTCACATGCCAAAGCTGTTCACGCCAATCCTTACGTGTTACGGTCAGCCTAGCAGACGACGCTGCCTCGCCACCGGGGTTAAACGCCCTGCACGTGTAACGCGCACTGTGACGCGTGGCCACGTGACGAATCTTGAGACAGCACGCGCCGTTGATTTTAGTGATGACGAAATCGGGCGAGTTGTCGATGTTGATGTCGTCCTTGAACCAGGAGACGCTCGGGGGTGGGAGTCCGACCACGTGACATTCGAAGGACTGCTGTGATCCTTCCGGTAGGTCCAGGGACTTGAGGTTTTTGGTGAATTCAGGCGGTATGATCTGCTGGTGTGTTTCTGCATGATTGTGTGAATTTGAATGGTGAATGGGAGATTTTAAAGCTTTAGGAGCGATTGTAAACGTTTCTTGGACTTACTAGAGCCAAAGAAACGGCATGACGTTAGCAGATTTGAAAAATGAGGGAAAAAAAACCCAGACTAGCTAGTGAAATAGAAAGCTAATCATAGCTAAGTGATAGAAGACCAGTTTGTAAATATATCATATAAATCAATAAAAAAAGCAAGAGAAAAGAGCTAAATATTTAGACAATTTTAAAATGAATGTATTGCAATCCACCGTGATTTAAATCTAGAAAATACAAATGTTTTAAGAAAAAACTGGCCCCTTGAAGTAAATGCATCGACAGGTAACATGTAGTTACTCTATAAGGAAGGTGGAAAAAAAATCTGACATTTTATGTTTTCCTTTATGTTAATACAATAGTCACGTTGACCATAACATAATGAGAGTAAAGTGTAAAGCTGTCTATCAAGCAAAAATAACATAAGTAGTAAATAAGTGACTTTAACTGTAGTTGTTTTCTTTAAGTAGCAAATAAGTGACTGTAAAACGATAACACATAGTTTTGTGTGTTGGTCAGTTATACCTACTTCCGGATGGCAAGGTTTTGAGTTTCTTAGCCAAGCGCATTCTATCCATCTATAGGAAAGAGAAAATTTTTAAAAAAGGAATTCATTTGCCTGATGCACCTACCTTTGACGGTGAGGTAAGCAGACGATTCGGCCATACCGGCCTCATTGGTGAAACGACACGTGTAGCGTGCTGTGTCCTCTGAAAACGTCTCCTCGATGGTCAACGTAGCCGTGCCATTCTGGTAGTGTGTCTCGTAGTCTGGACTGGTCAAGGGGAGGTTGTCCTTGTACCAGCGAATCTCTGGGATCTGGTCACTCTCCACTCGGCACTCGAAGGTCACTCTGATAAATGGAATTGTGAGAGATATGTGACCTATCGTCTCAAAACGGTATTATGTCGGAACGAACCAGATGCTTAAAAGCCGAATTTAATGTTAAACTGGTCAAAAATATAAACTGTTGGCATTAGCACCCTAACATATGGTATCCATTCTCCTCAATAAAAACATACAAACTCAACACAAGTCTGATATTTCTGGCTATAAATTTCATTTTCAACCTCTTAACCAACCCGACTTAATACCGTTTTGAGGCGAAGGGTCACATATATAATTTAAAAAAATAAAATAAAATAAATAAAATAAAATCCCCTTTATTCATCTCATAGGGGAAATAATTTGTCTTTAGGGTCTATTCCAAGGGAAGACTGAAATAACCCAGGCGTCAGCCGCAGCGCAGCGCCGCAAATTGAGCTAGGGCGAAGTGACTTGCTCAAGGCCACAAAGAGCAGCGGCGGATGATCGAACTCGGTACCTTTAGAGTAAGAAGCTATGGTTATACCACGGTGTAACGCTCCCCCCCCCCTCCCCCTCCCCCTCCTTGATGAAGTTTAAACTGTAATGCCTTGATATATAATATAAAGAACATTTTATAAATTTGGTCATTAAAAAGTTATAAACAAAATATGAATATTAAAGCTTCCAAAGAAAAAGGAACAGAATAAGAAATACAGACCGTTTCGTGCTCAAAACCCTTCTTCAGCCAAATAAAGCAATAACAAAATCATTAATTTATCTCTTAAAATCACGAGAGACGGCAGACAAATACTTTTCTTCTGTCTGACTGGATTGTAAGTGAAACATCAATGTTTTTATTGTTATTGTTATTAACTGAAGAAGGGTTTTTAGCCCAAAAGTTCTCTTTTTAGTATTATGTTCTTTTATTTTTTTGAAAGCTGAATTATTCAATTTTTGTTCATTTGTGATTATCGTCTCGAAACGGTATTATGTCGGAACGAACCAGATGCTTAAAAGCCGAATTTAATGTTAAAACTGGTCAAAAATATAAATTGTTGGCATTAGCACCCTAAACTATGGTATCCATTCTCCTCAATAAAACATACAAACTCAACACAAGTCTGATATTTCTGGCTATAAATTCAATTTTCAACATCTTAACCAACCCGACTTAATACCGTTTTGAGGCGAAGGGTCACAAATTTAGTCCCCGAGGATATCTCTGACTTACTTGTCTCCTTCAGTAACTTCGGCGTTCTTGAGGTGTTGGATGATTTTGGGGGGTCTGACCTTGGGCATGGGGGCAGCTGCTTTGGCGGCCACTTCCTTGTCCATCGTCTCGTCCACGGGGATGGGCTGGGGACGTGAACGAAGTTGAGATGTGGATGTGGATGTTTTAAAATTCTCTTTCAATGTTTTAAAAAAAGTATTTAAAAATTGAGCTTTTATATAGCGCAATATCCACTAAATGTGCTCAAAGCGCTTTAACGGAGATGGGCTGGGGACGTGAACGAAGTTGAGATGTGGATGTGGATGTTTTAAAAATAATCTTTCAATTGTTTTTTTTTTTAATATTTAAAAATTGAGCTTTTATATAGCGCAATATCCACTAAATGTGGTCAAAGCGCTTTACAAGGGGTCCTGGCAAATGCTTTAAAGGGGATGGACTGGGGACGTGAACGAAGTTGGGATGTGGATGTGGACGTTTTAAAATAATCTTTCAATGTTCTGCTTATTCTTATGATTGTGTACCGTCAACTGGGGTAACTTTGCCTAAAGGGGAAACTTTGACTCTTGACCGATAATAGAGTAATAGAGTGAAGGATTGCAACGAAAAGGAAGGTTGTTGTGATGATGATGATGATGGCGACGATGATGATGATGATGTTGTTGTTGATGCCGTTTTTTTTTTTTTTTTTTTTTTTTTTTTTTACGATAACTACTACATATGTTACTAGTGTGCATCTTGTGTGAGTGTGTCTATGTCAATATTGTATTGTTATAAATGTGTAACCAAATGACAAATTGCCACTTTTTGGGGGACAATAAAGATATACTATTATTATTATTATTATTATTATTATTATTATTATTATTATTATTATTATTATTATTATTATTATTATTATTATTATTATTAGTTCCGTGGCAATCATTTCCTTTGATAAAAATTCAAGTCTTTTAATGAGTACAATAACTGCAACGAAGCTGAGATTATTCAAAATGCTCCAAATTCACAGAGGCA
>NC_088372.1:5970344-5990344 GCF_034508935.2 Berghia stephanieae | reverse complement strand
CGTTTGCCGCACACGTCGAACAATATTTTCGCCCTCCTCGGCGGTGAATCGAATGAGTTGGGAGACCTCAGTCTTCTTGCGTTTGTGTTGCTCCAGCATGAACTCGGCCTGCTGGAGGTCGGAGGGAAGGGAGGAATGGAGGAATTCCTTCTCTGTCTTCTCAATCATCTCGTCCAGCTGAAATAGGTGGAGATGAAACAAAAATGGTTGAGTTTTAAAGCAATATTATAGATAGTAAGAGTTTTGGCTAGTAGATAAGTGGTAACTGGAATCATTTTCCCGTCATGCTAGTGCCAGAAGTATGATGTAATAATAATAATAATAATAATAATAATAATAATAATAATAATAACAATATTAATAATAATAATAATAATAATAATAATAATAATAATAATAATAATAATAATAATAATAATAATAATAATAATAATAATAATAATAATAATAATATTAATAATAACAATATTAATAATAATAATAATAATAATAATAATAATAATAATAATAATAATAATAATAATAATAATAATAATAATAATAATAATAATACTGCACACTTATATAGCGCCAACATCTCATGCGATATGAGCTCTAGGTGCTTTACAAAAATAAAATATACATCATTAATTAAACAATGACTATTATTAGATACAGACATATTATTCAATATCTAAAACGCTATCAACTTAGAAATACATTTAAAAAGAAAAGCAAATCAAGCAAAGAAGTGTTTTCTAAAGGCTGGATGGAACCCATGACCTCCAGATCCGAAAGCTAGTGTCATACCACAAGACCACACATTGCGGCTATGTGGTCTAGTGGTATGACACTCGCTTTCGGATCGGAAGGTCCTGGGTTCGAGCCTCGCGCTCGGCGCATAGTTGAGTCCTTGGAAAAGGCGCTTTACTCACATTCTCTCACCGTACTCAGGTGTATATTGAGTACCTGGCCGTTAACAGCGATGTCTTTGTCCGAAAAATTGTAATATCGCCTAACAGGCGTCATGTCTCGTCCTACATGTTAAATGTTGCTGTTGACCAGGGACCCCTTGTAAAGCACTTTGAGCACATTTAGTGGATATTGCGCTATATAAAGCTCAATTAAAAAAAAACCAAAAAAACATAGGCGCACGGAATGTGGATTTTCGGTTCACCCACCTGTCCGATGTGTCTGTAGAATTCAATGGTCATCTTAATGAGTATCTGGTACTCGTGGATTCTGGCTGAGAATCTGTGTCGGACCTTGATGAGCTCTTCAATGATCTGTTCCTTCTGGCCTTTGGTGTCTCCCTTCAGGGACAGCAACTCGGCTGTCTTCAAGTGCTCGTCTATCTTCTCCTGAGCCTCCTGTGTTGTGTGAGAATAATGGGACATGAATAATAAGGTTATGTTGTTGTTTTTTTTTTTTTTGTTTTTTTTTTTTTGTCGTCGTAGTCGTCGTCGTCATCATCATGACCATCGGCGTCATCATCATCATCATCATCATCATCATCATCATCATCATCATCATCATCATCATCATCATCATCGGCGTCATCGTCATCATTATCATCATCATCATCATCATCATCATCATCATCATCATCATCATCATCATCATCATCATCATCATCATCGGCGTCATCGTCATCATTATCATCATCATCATCATCATCATTATCGGCGTCATCATAATCATCATCAGGATCATCATAATCACCACCACCACCACTACCACTATCATCATCATCATCATCATCATCATCATCATCATCATCATCATCATCATCATCATCATCATTACCCTCCTCCTTCTCCTCCTCCTCATCATCATCATCATCATCATCATCATAATGGTGTACGCCGTGTTGGACGGTAGCCTTCGTTAATTTAATGACGTTATACGTTTAAGTAAAATACTCACAACATCCGATAGCCGCAAATAGCCTACCGACACACAAAAACAACGTGTAACCTTGATCGTTTTTAGTCTGATTCAAAGAATTGAGTGACAATTGATAATTCTAATGGATGGCTAAAAACAATAACAAAGAGCTGGAGGACGTCAATTTCATTCCTCCTAGAGCCTGGCACAAGGACTTGACTTTTGACATCGTTTTTAGGTTTGTGCACCACCTAGTGAGTTGTCGTTAGTAGCGCTCAAGGAACCAAATGAACTCATTAGTTCACCTATTGAATATAACCGTAGCCATCGTTATCATATAGCCTGACACTAGAATCCTCTGGGACTTATAGTTTGACGTCATTTTTTTAGGTTTGTGCACCGTCTAGTGAGTTGTCGTTAGTAGAGCTCATGGAAACAAGGTATTTTATTGGTTGAACTATTGAATACAACTCACGATTTGTTTTCTTTTGTGGCAAAAGACTGGCATTTTAACGTCATTTTTTGGTCAGTGTCAGGCCATAACTTTACGATGGCTACGATATAACTCATTATTCGTTTTATTTTGTGGTCATATACTCTTGAAGTAATTTGTTGATCCGTGTCAGGCTATGACTTTATGAAGGCTACGCTTGGACACAATTTGGGACAGAGTCGGCGACAGACGCATCGCATCCATCGAATATTAATTTTATTATATTTATCTGACAAAGCCTTAGATCAAGGGACTGAACAAGTCGACAATGCATTCCCTACAATAAATAAGCACTTGACATAAAGTGATACGAGTTGTCTACCTTAGCTACAGGCTCAAAGTTCTCCAACTTCCGGTGGAGTTCAGTCACGGTCTGCATGGAGTCGCCCAAGGGGCCACTGATGAAGGGAGAGAAGAAATCTCGCTCCAGGCGCATGACTTCATCGATGGTCTGCATGGAGTGTCGATGATTTGGGGGGTAGTGGTGGTTGTAGTGGTGGTGGTGGTCGGGGTGGTGTTGGAAATAATGACAATAGTAGGGAATGGTAATAGGATATTATATCCGTTGATTAAGTAAAATACAAATATCGGGAGGATTGTGCGAAGAGGAAAATTAACAATAAAATGTATTGCTTTTTTGTGTCCCAAAAGTCTAATCTTAACGAATTGAAACTGCAAATCGGAAATTTTACGTTATTTTAAAATATCTTTTGATTTCATTTTTTTGTTTGTTGTGCTTTTACAATTAACCCTTTAAGGAATTTCTTTCAAACCATAACTTCTTCAGAGTTTCTATGACTGTAAATCTGAATTGCAATGGTAAAATAATGTCTGGATGGACTTGAACTGCGCCAGGAAAAGGTTAAGCTGAAAATTTAATGCTTTACGACATTACTTGATCGCCTCACTGCGTTTGATATTCGGATTCATCAAAATCCATATAACAATTTTGAGACACTCAGCAAAGCTAATTTTTGTCACTTTCTCTTCACAAGACTCTCCCTTGAAAAAAAATAAAAGAAGCATGCTTGACAACAGTCTACCTGGTGAAGAGGAAGAAACTGATCAAAGCGAGATTGAAGCTGCCTGGTTTGGGCCAGGGAGTCGCCTAGCTCCCCTGAGATGACAGGGAAAAAATCGTTCTCCAGGCACAGGACACGTGTTATAGTCTGGCAGAGAAGTGGGGGAGGGAGGAGCGAGTACAATGAAAAAAATAGACAGATAGATAGATAGAGAGTGAAATATGGAGTTACAGAGATGCCAACCATAAATATATTGTGTGATTTAACGTAAGAGTTTTATGAGAAAAAAGTTGTGTTTACCAAATGAGACCCTGTTTGTTTGTTTGGTTGTTTTTAATGGTTTTACGGCGCTTGCAACACATTAACTCACTCAATCCTGGATATTTTTGCTACTTTTCAAAATTCGAAAAAAATGTATTAAAAATGAGCATAAGTATACTTAGTTTTATTCAACTACCATAAACATGTAAAAATTAAGAACATTAGCTTTGATAATACGCCTATACTTTGTCTCAGAAAAATGTAATAAATAGGCATGTGGTAAAAGTTAAAGTATCCCCGGGTATACTACGGATATAGTCGGTGTTAGGGTTGAGTGAGTTAAGGTCATATCAGCGCCAGAATGAAATCCTGTGTTGATAGTTTGAGCATCATTTTGCAAAGTATTCTATAAGTAAGTTTTGTATATTATAAAAATATCTTGGATGTAGATTGTGTTTTGCTAAATTAAATATAAATGAAATTGTTTCACACTGATTTTTTTTTATATTGTTAATATAATTTCCTTTTAAGTCGGCCATAATGTGGGAGCCGTTTATAAGATTTATTCTGATTTATACTAGCGACAGCATGTTTGAAGGCATGTATAGTTACTTTTGTTGTTGGAATGGGGGCAAAGTGTTTTGACCTCGTTATATCAAGCTATTTTTTCCAACTTTTCTATAATTTACTTTTATGAGATGGAAAAAAAATTATAATCTAATTTTTAACTTACAATGTTGTTTTTAAGCATATACACACACACACAAACACACTTACTCACATACTCACAAACACAATCATTTCAACTTAATATTTCTTATATTTTTTAAGGCTATTTCATAAATCAGAGCTGTCAAGTGTTGAACAATCCAAACTGCCGTAGTCTATAAAAAAACACGTATTAAAAAATTTGGCCAGAAAACTCGCCTTCAAATATCAATCAATAATGATTTTCATCTTGGTAAAAAAACAAAAAAGCTCTCCAACCCAGAAAACCTCGTGAGGAAGACCAAATTTTTGTATAAGCGTATCCCACCCCCCCCCCCCCCCCCCCCCCCCCCAAAAAAAAACAAAAAAAACAAAAAAACAACAACATAAAAACAAAACAAAAAAAAAACGACCCCTGATTGGTTAAACCATTCAACAACGCCTAAGAAAAACTAAAACAAAACAATAAAAAGAAAAAGAGATGTAATCGTCAAGTAACTTTGGTATTTAAAAAAAATCAAACAAACCAAACAGTATTTTTTAATTAGACAACCCCCCCCCCCCCCCCCCCCCCCACCACCTCCCACTCACACATACCAGGTAACCATACAAAAATGTAGGTTAAACCACTGGTTAATTTTTTCCTTGCAAACTTCCAAATTTTACCCATTTAAAAAAAATTGATTATAATTTTATGGTTAAATCAGCGAGTGAGGGTTAAGAAAAAAATTTCAAATTTCAAATTTTAATGTCAATTCACTGCAATATAAACTCATTTTTTATTTTAAAAGAAAACTCGTGGTTATTTTCATTTTAACATATTTTTTTCTCTCACTGGTTGGCATTTCTGGTGTTAGTTAGTATATAGCTGTGAAATGTGCACAAAAAGTAAGTGAAAGAACCGAAAAAAGATAAGCGAGAAAAAACAACAAAATAATATTTTTGCAAATCAAGAAAGACTTAGATATCTAAATATAGATAGACAAAATACAAAAGCAAAGAGATTTAAATGTTGCGAAATCACAATCTGTTAGTTTTAGTTTTCAACCACACAATAATTTTCATGTTCTACCCATCAGTTTTGAAACATATCTACGCCTGATAACCCAATGGGAATGATAATAATAATATGTGACCCTTCGCCTCCAAACGGTATTAAGTCGGGTTGGTTAAGATGTTGAAAATTGAATTTATAGCCAGAAATAATATCAGACTTGTGTTGAGTTTGTATGTTTTATTGAGGAGAATGGATACCATATTTTAGGGTTCAAATGTCAACAATTTATATTTTTGACCAGTTTAACATTAAATTCGGCTTTTAAGCATTTGGTTCGTTCCGACATAATACCGTTTTGAGACGATAGGGCACATACATGATTTATAACCGAAATTGTGAATCATATTGACCCGAGATCTGAATTACAGAGCCGACTAGGTCTTTTCTCAAGGTAATTTTATCAATAAGTTACCGATTTTAGTTAAATATTATTATAACACCTTGTTTTCAAATCTAAGAAAATATAAAAATATACAAAATGTTAAAATTGAATAAAAACGTCTTGAAAGGTCTGAAACTGGAGCCGAAATTCTACGTATTTTTCGTACATATGTGACCCCTCGCCTCAAAACGGTATTATGTCGGGATGATTAAGATTCTGAAAATGGAATCTGTAGCCAGAAATATCATGCTTAAGTTGGGTTTATATGCTTTATAGAGGAGAATGAATAGCATATTTCACGTTGCTAAACACTAGTAATTCATATTTTTGACCAGTTCAGCTTTAATTTGACTTTTTAGCATCTGGTTCATCCCGACATAATACCGTTTTGAGACGTTGGATCATATATAAGGCAGGTCTGTGGGTGTCTAAGAAGACACGTATTTAAACAAATGACATCAAATTTCAATCTTCTCTGATCGGCGAAGATGTGACATGTCTAGCATATTTTGGGAAGCCACTTCCTCAATTCTATTTCCATCACTAACTCATGCCGATGATATAATACCTTTTTGAGGCGACGGACCACAAATGAATGAGTTCTCTACCAATTAAACTACACTCCTCCCCCCCCCCCCCCTATCTCCCCTTCCTCCAGCCCCCTCCCTTCCAAACCTAGCCCCCCAACTATGAGACAACTGGGTTATCAGACGTTTCAAGAAGTATACGTTTTACATTTTGAGTATTCTCACTTAGAATCAGAACACTTCATGCAAATCTATAGGGAATGAGATTAGCGGAAGAGTAGCGTCCCTTGATTGGACGTCATCTTACAGAGAGAACGTCAACTTAAAGATCGCGGAGAAGCTATTTAACTAACCGCGCGGTTTCGCAGGAAGCGAGGACGAGAGACGCATGCGCAAAACCATATTGACGTTCTCTCTCTAATAACTTGTCAGCCGGTGACGTCCAATCAAGGGGCGCTACTCTTCCGATAATCTCATTCCCTATACACACAAACACACAATGTGAAATGTAAAAAAAAAAGCTCTCTCAATGGAAATGTGAATAAGAATCTATAATATAACAATTATATTTTACTGAAAACAAAAGCCAAGAAAGTGCCTAAGCGAACTTAATGCCATTAAAAAAATGTAGGTGGCAACTTATTTTTAGAAGACATGTTTAATTTTTTATTTTTTTTAAAATGTAAAAATAATCTTTACATAAAATTTCGAAGTATCTATAGGGAATGAGACTAGCGGAAGAGTAGCGTCCCTTGATTGGACGTCACCCATACTCTGTGACGTCACCGGCGGAAAAGTTATTAGAGAGAGAACGTCATGTTGGTTGTGCGCATGCGTCTCTCGTCCTCGCTTCCGATGAAGTCACAGACTATGGGTGACGTCCAATCAAGGGACGCTGCTCTTCCGCTAATCTCATTCCCTATAGGAACTTTTAAAATATCTTGTAATCGATAGACCGTGTCAGATTGGACAATAAAGTTTCATATTATAAATGTGTCAGTGCATGACATAATCAGTCGGAAGGTGAAAATTTTGGATTTGCATTTTTTGGCATTTCCTGAAAGAATATGCTCCCAAGAGCATTTTAATCTTTATTCGAAGTAAATCGGGTGATTTTTCATGAAGTTATGGTCAGATGTATGGGAAAGGTGTCCAGCAACTTTTCTCAAATGTCATACTTTTTCAACTTGACTAGCTGTAAAAAATATTTAGAAGTGAAATTAAGATTTGATATTTCCTGAAGATTTACCAAAACAAGGGTTGATTTAATCATTTATGACAAGAACTCATTTTTGATAAAAATTGACCTTCTAACTAAACAAAATCTCAGTTCAAACCTTTTCACCATCCGACTGATTACGTCATTCACTGTAAAAAATTGCTATATTATCATTATCATTAAAAACCAACTTTATCAATATTTACAAATACTCACAGAGACATTGTAAGCATTATCTATTTCTCACTTGTGACCCACTGGTCCCAGAACAGTCTTATGTCGAGGTGACGGTAACACTTTAGGTTCAATTTTAAGTTCATTAATATAGAAAAGTAAAGCTAAAGTAAACGTAGTCTACATTGAGGAGATCAGATTCAGTTTCGTTTCCTTATCTTCAAAAAGAAAACAAAACGGAAACACAAAGAATAATAAAAAAAAAAGACTTCCCCCCAAAAAAACCCATAAAAACCCACTGAAAACCCGAGGAAACCCCGAATATCCCCAGACCCCCTCCCCCCCCCCCCAAAAAAAAAACAAAAAAAAAACAAACAAAACAAAAAAACAAAAAAAAAAAAAAAAAAAAAAAACAACACAAAAACACCACCCAAAAAACCCCCCAAAACCCCAGAAAAACTCATAAAAGAAAACAGCAATTATTTTAAAAACCACACCCCCCCCCCCCCAAACAAAAAAAAAAACAAAAAACAAAACAAAACAAAAAAAAAAAAACAAAAAAAAAACAAAAAAACAACAAAAACCCAAAAACCCCAAAACAAACCCCAAACAAAAAAAGCAATCACCCAAAAACAATTTTTAAAAACAGCATAAATAAGACAAACAAACAAAAAACGACAACCCACGATTCCCTATTTCTAATCAATTTGCCTTTAAACTTATTTATATTTAAAAAAAAAAACAAAAAAACCCCCAAAAAAACAAACAAAAAAAAAACAAAAAAAAAAAAAAAAAAACAACCCCCCCCCCCCCCCCCGCCCCCAAAAAATACTTGTTCATCTCGGCATAACACCAGACTAGAATACTGGATCACCATTTTTCTTCTTATTTATAATAATATTAGGAGTTTTTATCTCACAAAATTTAAGTTACTGACCTGTCTGGCGTCATGAATAAATTGCGACCACTGGGATTTGAACTGTTTGCTGGTGCTGACGTGCAGTTCCCACGCCTCCCAGTACTTGACCACCGTGGTCATCCTCTGGTCCGATAAGATTTGCTCCACCGTTTGGCGAGCGCTCTGTAGATAGGCAGTATCCTCCTTAGTCTGGCCGTGCGAAATGTGGATAAAAATGAATTTATTTGATGATAATATAATTGATAATTGAGCTTTATATAGAGCAATATCCATTAAATGTACTCAAAGCCCTTTACAAGGGGTCTCTGGTCAACAGCAACATTTAACATGTAGGACGGAACAAAACGCCTGTTAGGCGATATTATAATTTTTCGGACAAAGACAGCGCTGTTAACGGCCAGGTACTCATTTAACGCTTAACATGTAGAACGAGACATGATGACGCCTGTTAGGCGATATTACTTTTTTATTTGTTTCGGACAGAGACAACGCTGTTAACGACCAGGTACTCATTTTACACCTGAGTACGGTGAGAGAAAGTGAGTAAAGAGCCTTTTCCAAGGACTCAACTATGCGCCGAGCGCGAGGCTCGAACCCAGGACCTTCCGATCCGAAAGCGAGTGTCATACCACTAGACCACATAGCCGCATGATTATTAAAACAATGCAGGATCAAAAAATGTATTTAAAATATCTACCGATAGATAATAATGGTGAACTTCTAGATATGCCAGAGAAAAATAAAAATAGAAAGACACGTCAAAAGAATAAATAAAGAGAATATTCTTATCAATCCCTCACCCCCCCCCCCCCCCCCAAAAAAAAAAACCCCAAAAGACTTGAGCTGTTATATAGTGCAATATCCACTAAACTTGCTCAAAGCGCTTTACAAGTGGTCGCTGACCAACAGCAACACGTAACATGTAGAACGAGATACGAAGCTATATGGCATTTATTTCGGACAGAGACAACGCTGTTAACGGGCAGTTATCATTTTACACTTGAGTACGGTGAGAGAATGTGAGCAAATAGCCTTTTCCATCGACTCAATTATGCACCGAACGAGGCTCGAACCCAGGGCCTTCCGATCCCAAAGCGTGTGTCATACCACTAGACCACATAGCCGCACTAAAAAAAAAAAAGCCAAAAAATATCTCAAGCTAAAGAATTGACCTTGGCCAAGCCCGTCCTTGTTAAATGTCCATATTCACTACAACTAACCTTAGTTGAGTTTTGCAAGAATTCCTTCCCTTTGATACTGAGGTCGTCGAAAATGCGTCTTGTGTTCGAAAACATTTCGCGCAGGTTTTGCACTGCCGTGTCGGTGATGTCCGAGAGGTCTTCGGTCTCTGACCGCACGATGTGCTCTAGCCCGTCCAAGTTGCTGGACAGCTGGAAGAAGAAGGAGAACAAGAGGTATACAGGATTGGATATGATGATCAAACGAAATAGTTATTTTTGTAGGGTATTTATTATTGTCTTTGAATTTCTGAAAGAATAGAATAATAGAGTATTCGAGCGTATAATGACAATGGTGGTGGTAATGATGATGGTGGTGATGATGGTGGTGATGATGATGATGATGATGATGATGATGATGATGATAATAATAATAATAATAGTAATAATAAAAACAACAACAACAACAACAACAATAATAATAATAAAAATAATAATAATAATAATAATAATAATAATAATAATAATAATAATAATAGTAATAATAATAATAATAATAATAATAATAATAATAATAATAATAATAATTATAATAATAATAATAATGATAATAATAATGATAATATTAATAATAATAATAATAATAATAATAGTAATAATAATAATAATAATAATAATAATAATAATAATAATAATAATAATAATAATTATTATTATAATAATAGTAATAAATTAATAATAATGACGACGACGACGACGACGACGATGATGATGATGACGATTATGATGATGATGATAATAATAATAACAACAATAGTAACTTTTAATATGAACGATTACGTTAAGTTATATTAAGTTAATTAAGTTATATTAGTAAAGATTTAATAAACATTAACAATATAGAACTCATAGAGATTAACATAGATATGGAAACAGTTTATAGTCGAATACAATAAAGCTCTATAAACAGATCCAATTTACATGAGAAGTGGGACCCACCTGCTGCGATAAACGAAGTACTGAGATGTAGATCAGGGAGGAGTGAATCCTGAGCTCCACAAGTTGTTGCAGGGCGTGATAGTCCGACTCCAGGCTGTGGGCTTTGTCAGACGCCTGCTGGCCTTCCTGGTCCCCTGACCGAACCAGACTGGCCGCAGCGTTAGACAGGGCTGCGAGCTCTGGAGCTTTGTCCTGAAAAAGGGGTACAAAGAAATTATAAAGGGGAATTAATTTACCAACGTCACATAGAGATTAGGCAGGGATCATGCACTGGTGGTGTAAGATAAAAAATCTTATAGTTAACGTTACTCAGATTCTGTTATTGTTTTTTTATTTTTTTTTATTTTTATTTTTTTATTTTATTTTGCCATCCGCGTTTATATAAGTAATTTTAACTAAACTGTATAGATACAATGAAGTTGACGTCATTCGGGTCTTTGTTTTTTGTTATTGTTTTTTGCCATCCACGTTTATGAGTAATTCTCACTAAACTGTATTATCCAGACTATAAAAGTTCATTGTTACATAAAGTTTGTGTGTTGGTCCGTTATACTTCCGGATGGCAATGTTGTGAACTCATTAGCCAAACGCAGACTTATCTATATTATTTTAGCCCGCAATATGCCCATGTCTCATCAAAAGATGTGAAAATTGCACAAAATAAAGAAAAATGTTTTTTGTTTAATAATAGAATGTTAAGACTCATGACCTTGACCCCTGAAGGCCACTTACCCTGATGTCTTCATCCAGTTTTTCGTGAACTTCCAAAAAGTCCTTGGCACTGACAAGACTGGTGCCGAGACTGTTGTGTCTGGCCACAATGTGGAGGCCGATTTGATGGAGCCAAGTGTACAACTGGGGATGGCAGAAAGATATTAGTTGAGAAACTGAAAGAAACGAACATAGACAGATCAATGGCTGTTGACAACATTTGACCTCTAGTCCATCTATCCATCCATCCATCCATCCATCAAGCAAACCATCCATCCATCCATCCATCCACCAAACCATCCATCCATCCATCCATCCATCAAGCAATCCATCCATCCATCCATCCACCAAACCATCCATCCATCCATCTACCAAACCATCCATCCATCCATCCGTTCACCAAACCATCCATCCATCCATCCATCTACCAAACCATCCATCCATCCATCCATCTATCCATACATCCATCCATACATCCACCAAACCATCCATCCATCCACCAACCCATCCATCCATCCATCTATTCATTCGTCCACGATTATTATTATTATTATTATTATCATTATTTTGAAAATACAACTTACACTTGAGAATTTTTCTTGGTAGATGAGGTACTCTTGGCTCCTCTGCCAGGCCTCGGCACGCCGTGCCTTACACAGTGCCTCCAGCTGGGTGCATTTGGTCAGGAGCTCATCCATCTGTAAGGAACAAGGAAAGTTTAGACAGTTTATGTTTAGTCATCATCATCATCATTGCCTGTTTCACCCTGGGTCAGGGTATAGGCCACAGACAAACAGTTTCCATCCTTCTCTATCCTGAGCTAACATTTTTAAAATCTCATTCCAGGTCTTACCACTTCTCTGTATATCAGCATCTTTAATTCTTCTCCATGTTTTCGGCTTTGTCTGTTGTCCTTCATAAATTCTGTCATTCCAGAAACTCTTCGGTCGCCCAAGCTAAAAAAAGGATTTGGTTTGTCCGTCTGCGTTTCTTTAACGGTTTGATATTAACGGAAAGGGGTGTCTTAAAATCGGAACGGAAAGAAGGCGATTGAGTACAGAAACCTTAAATAGACCTGCTTAGCACTAGGAAAAATTAGTAGAAATACGAAGTTTTGGTTCCAGCTACAGAGCTGCATTGGTCTCTTTGATTCAATAAATTTTTGCTGAATAGGAAAGTTTAGCTCCTTAGAACTTAAATTCAGGACTTTGGAGCACTTTTGGACAATGGTGAGAGAAAACTGTTAAAGTGAAATTTTCTTCCCCCCCCCCCCCCCCCCCTGGAAACTGACTTAACCCTCTCCTTACCAGCCATTTTCAGGATTTTCCCAAAAACTTCACACCCAAATAACACAAAAATAGATTTTTTATCACTGAGACGTAATAGCCGTAAATTCTTGCGATACAGAATTTCTTTATTAAATCAAGCTCTTCAGCACATTGTTCATTTTCTATAAATTTTATGATGTGCAAAAGAAATTTGAATAAGAAAAATGTTGGTTGTATTGTAACGAATGTGACGAGTTTCCTGTGGGTGGTAAGGAGAGGGTTAAAGCCATTCTACTTGACTGACAACCATGAGTTAAACTAAAACAACCTGCGCGTCAACAACTGCAATAGTGTGAAAAAAAGAGACGTATTTAAAATTTTAGCCAGAAAAATTGTCCTTCAAATATCGATCGATTAAAATGACTCTCAATTTGCGGGGAAAAAACCCCTCTCAGACCGAGGACTTCCGTGGCCTTAACAACACCATCATGTTATCTCTCATTAGTATGTATTGTTTCATTCATCGTGTTGTGTTGACGATTGGAAAACCCGAAACGTCCACATAACCTGTGCTTGTAAAATAGAATTGTAGTTTTTATTCCATTTTATTTTTGCTATTTAACTTAATTTATTTTAAGAATAACCCTCGGATTGCTTGGCATTACCTTTCAATACTTCACAAATCAAAACGGCGGCCAAGAATCAAAACAACGGTCAAATTAAAAAATTCTAAACTTTCACAAATCTATCAAGATTTATTCTAGAGTTTTTTTTAAATGCTTCTATATGATGACAAACTGAATAAATAAACGCCTGACAAAAGATCCACGGTTAAAATACAAATTGAAAGAATACTGGGGATGTAGGAGCTCTCGGAATGTCTCTCTCCCATTATTTCTTTCTTCCAGCTTCGAGCAGCAACATTTACATTGTACGTAGTTATGACAAACAAATGAATAAATGTACATTTATATAGCGCTTATGCCGAAGCTTCGAAGCGCTTCACAAAACATATATACACATACATACACACACGTAACTGAATGTAAACACGAGTGCACACACGCACACAAATGCACGAACGTATGCGCTTTGCAATAATTCTTAGCATAATCTAATTTAAATACTTCCCAAAGAGATAGGTTTTTAGTTTATTTTTGAATTTATCAACGCTGCTTTGAAATGAAATGAAATAGTCTCACCTTTCGTCTCACGCCATCGGCCCCGATGTCGGTAGTGGTGACTCTCTCCAGCAGTAGCCGACCCTCGTGGGTGGCTTCGGCCGACAGGTCGACGATGGCCTGGGATAACTGAGAATGACGCTCCGCCAATTCTGCACTGTTCCTTGGGAGATCCACGTTGTTCAGCTGGATCTCCACTTCTCCTAACTTATTTAGAGCCTGCAGAGTTGGTGTATAATAATAAATATGATGATAATAATGATAATAATGATAATAATGATAATAATGATAATAATAATAATAATAATAATAATAATAATAATAATAATAATAATAATAATAATAATAATAATAATAATAAGAGAGAGAGGACGAGGAGGAGGAGGATGAGGAGGAGGAGGAAGAGGAGGAGGAGAGAGAGAGAGGGGGAAAGCGAGAGAGAGAGAGAGAGAGAGAGAGAGAGAGAGAGAGAGAGAGAGAGAAGGTAGGAAAGAGGTAAAAGGAGAGAAAGAGAGAAGGAGAGGAAGAGAGAGAGAGAGACAGAGAGAGAGAGAGAGAGAGAGAGAGAGAGAGAGAGAAAGAGAGAGAGAGAGATGATGATGATGATCGAATGAGATCTATAGATTTTTTAAAAAGCAACAAGGGGAGGCTGCCATTTTATGACTTAGAGGTTATCTCCTCCTTACTTACCGTTTCAGCAAGGTTGAAGAATGCAACAGCCATGTAGATGTTCTTCCGTCTCATGTCAATGGAAATGGTGAAACTCTCCGCCTCTCTGTCGACAACGACGAGCCGCTGACGTATCCCCTCTGCGTCCACGCTGGCACGTCTGAGGAGACTGTCTGCCGTGCGGAGTAAGGTCAGCATCGTTTCCTGAACACCCCTGGCTTGTGCTTCAAACTGGTCATGTCTTTGTTGTATCTCCAGGGCTTCCGATAATGTGGAGCCCAAATGTGTGTTCTGTAGGTATTGATGTCCGTCCTCACGGTACCACCTCAATATCTGGTTTAGAAATAATATGCCAAAGTTTATAATTATAGTAGATAGTATGAAGTTGACGTCACTCAGGTCTTTGTTATTGGTTTATTTTTTTTTAATTTTTTTTTTTTTTGGGGGGGGGGGGGGAAGGAGGTTAACAGTGTTTTGTGACGATGCTACCGGGTTTCGTGATTCGTTTCATTTATTCCATCGTCGTCATTTCTACCTTTCTTTAATCTCTTTGGGATAGTCAATTACTTACGTACTTTTTTAAAAAACATCCAAAAACATAACTTGTATAATCTGAAAATTGATATTAACCTTTCTTCTTTCCAAACTAAATCCATAGCGAAAAATAATTAAAGCAAACTTAGTATAATTTTTACCAAAATCTTGAAGATCATTTAAAGGAAAAAATATGACATAAACATATATAAAAACAAAATATGTGACCCAACGTCTCAAAACGGCATTATGTCGGGATGGACCAGATGTTACAAAGTCAAAAAAAAGTCAATTAAATAGTTAAACTGGTCAAAAATTTAAAATGTTGGTATTTAGCAAAATAAAATATGATGATATTCCTTCTCCTCTATAAAGCATAATGAGCTCAACTTAAGTCTGATATTTCTGGATGCAAATTCCATTTTCAGCATCTTAATCATTCCGGCTTAATACCGTTTTGAGACGAGGGGTCACATATATATTTCTAAAAATCCTAAACAATGTGGTCTAGTGGTATGACACTCAATTTCAGATCGGAAGGTCCTGGGTTCGAGCCTCCCTCGGCGCATAGTTGAGTCCTTGGAAAAGACTCTTTACTCACATTCTCTCACCGTACTCAAGTGTAAAATGAGTACCTGACCGTTAACAGCGTTGTTTCTGTCCGAAAAATTTTAATATCGCCTAACAGGCGTCATGTCTCGTCCTGCGTGTTAAGTGTTGCTGTTGGCCAGGGACCTCTTATAAAGCGCTTTGAGCACGTTTAGTGGATATTGCGCTATATAAAAGCTCATTTATTTATTTATTTATTTATTTAAACACAGACATAAACTTTAATAAGATAGGGTTAAAAACGTCACCTTGTTGACTTCCTGGTCAAGCTGACACAGCTGAAGACAGTGTTCCAGGCGGATCTTGCGCTGGTTCCACAGTTCTTCCAGGTGTCTCCTGCGGTCGTGGAGCATCTCTAGAAGATGCTCGATGCCGTAGCAGGCGGCGGTGGTGGCGTGAAGACTGGATGCGATGTCTGCATGCATACCCATCTCTTTGATTTGGTCTAGAAGGGACTTGCCCATGTCTAAGGTTGATTTCGAGGTCTCTAATATGTCTGCGGAAATGAAACAACAAAGATATCAACAAAATTATAGATTTGACTTTCTCAATAGGATCGATTCAATAGTCTGATGTCACGGCCGCCCAGCAACGGTTCTAAACAAAGAAAATCGGTACTTTTTATTCTTCATTCTGGCTAGAAATTTTTCACACGTCATGTGATCAGAATGTATAAAAGTCAAAACATGCTCAGATTTATAATTATTTTCTCCTCTGGATACACTTTTATGCTTGTCGGAGAAGTATATCATAAGGGCGTCAGCCATTGTTCCGATAGTTTAGAACCAGTTACTAAGTTACTATGCATCATTACGAGGGAAGTGACGTCACGACTGAAGCCCATTCGTAAAACGAGTTAATAAGAAAAAGTAAACTGTCTTTTTTAACTGGGCGGGTAGTTTTGCCTTAAAGGATTAATTTAGCATCTTTGACTTTTGATCACCCAGAATACATTAAGTTTAATGGCAGTTGTCTGCATGCATCTTTGATTTGGTCTAGAAGGGACTTGCCCATGTCTAAGGTGGATTTCGAGGTCTCTAACTCTAATATGTCTGCGGAAATGAAGTATTAGAGCAAACTGAAACTAAAAGGATACTAATTCGTACAAAAATCCAATTTTTAGGGCACCTAAATCGACATAAATGTATTGAACATCTTGCTCTCACAGGAAAGATATAAGGTAAAAAGAGTATAGGTAGAACAAGAAAAACATATTTGAATAGTTTGAACAGCTGGGTGACAAAGAAAGAGAAAAGTAATATTAGTTTTCTGAGGTTATCTGATCAGAGAGATGAATGGCGTACCATGATCACCGATGTCTGGTACAGACTTGGTACTTGAAGAAGAAGAAGATCTACAACAAACTTTCTAAGAAAAATCAATTTGGAAATGGATAGTCTAATCTTGGTTCTAAAACTTCACAAAAAAGTGTCCAAATAAATGTTCATTCAAATGACAAAGTGGAGACAACTCACTTGATTTCATGTCAAGATGCTCCTCCAGCATTTGCCTCGCCTCTTCTACATCCGAGGCCAGAGGGATACGGGAAAAGTTCTGTTGCGCTTGCTCCATCCTTGTTGAGAGCTGGATGATGATGGAAGGATAAGTAAAATGATGTGTAATAATATTAACACATGGATGGGTCACAAAGTGAAACATACATTCATTGCCAAAATCAAGATACGACTTACCAATTCGCCGGGGATATTTCGGGTTACTTTTCAATGCCTTAACCACTCGCAAGTGTCACCCTCCGAAAAAAAGCTTTTATATAGCGCAAAATCCACTAAACGTGCTCAGAGCGATTTACAAGGGGTCACTGACCAACAGCAACGCTTAACATGTAGGACGAGACTTGACGCCTGTTAGGCGATTTTACAATTTCTTCCGACAGAGACAACGCTGTTAACGGCTAGGTACTCATTTCACACCTCAGTAAGGCGAGAGAATGAGAGTAAAGAGCCTTTCCAAGGACTCAACTATGCGCCGAGCGAGGCTCGAACACAGGACCTTCCGATCCGAAAGCGGGTGTCATACAACTAGCCCACATAGCCGCACAGTAGTGTCTTATGATAATGGTGTGGACGTTTCAGATTTCCCGTATGGCGACAAAACACAATAAATGAGACACTTGAGACCATTGATAATTGAGATAAAAGTAAATTCGTCTTTATTGTCTCATTCATTGTGTTTTGAAACCCGAAACGTCCACATCGTACGTCTTCGTAAATTAAAAATTGAAACTTCTATTCCATTTCATTTTATTGTTCTTGGCGAAGTCCCAGATTTGTGATTTAAAAAAAAAAAATATTTTGCCAATATGAGAGTCATTAAAAATTGATGGATATTTGAGGGACAGGTTTTTCTGGTCAAATTTAAAAGATAAAATAAAACAAAACGAAACAAAAGCAAACCCGACTTACATCCTGAGCACTCTGATGGAAGGCGACGGACTGCTGGAGAAGGGTCCCCCTGTACTGTAGTTTGGAGTTGAGGTCCCTCCAGGCCTCAGCAAGCGTGTCCGCCATGGCGTAGTGCACGTCGCCTTGGGATCGGTTCTCGTCGGCTTGTTTGTCCAGGTTTTGGAGCAGCTCGTGAACTTCGGACTCTTTGGACTGGGGTGGAATAAAAAATTTACAAAAAAACAGAAATAAAATAAACGCAATGTCAATAATTGAATATAATGTCACCCTATAGACAGTTTTTTGGCAAAAAAAAATTTGATCATGCAACCCCTTTGTTGGCCTCTCTCCACTGGTTGCCCATTGAAAAGCGCACATATTACAAAGCAGCGTGTTTTGTTTATAAGTGTTTGGCTGGTATAGCACCGGCATATCTCACAGATCACGTGGTCATGTGTAAATTTGAAAATTACACTTTAAGATCATGTAATGACCAAACGAAAATTTCGGAAAAAAGATCAAGAACAAAATTTGGTGATAGATCGTTTGCTTGTTTCGGCCCCAAGATTTGGAATGAACTACCACGTGGTCTGAGGGAGTGCAAGTCTTTACCTACTTTTAAAAAGAATCTCAAGACACATTTTTACTGTATTTGTTTTTCTTGACTCTATATGAATCCTTGATTTGGCTATGAATTGTTATTGTTGTTATTATTTTTTTTTATTTTATTTTTATTTTATTTTTTTTTTTCACTTAAAATTGATATTTATATTGTAAAGTGCCCAGAGCTTGTGTTTTACACGAGAATGAGCGCTATATAAATGTGATTATTATTATTATTATTATTATTATTATTATTATTATTATAGATAGTTCGAAGTTGAGGACTCTCAGGTCTTGGGTTTTTTTTTTGTTTTTTTTTTTTGTTTGTTTGTTTTTTTTTTTTTTTTTGTTTTTTTTTTGGGGGGGGGGGGGGGGGTTGTCATCCGCATTTATGAGTAGTTGGCTTCAACCGTATCCATCGTTAACTTATATATAGCCTGACACTGACCAAATAATGACGTCAAAATGCCAGTCTCTTTGGGTTTCAGTGTCAGGCTATAACTTAACGATGGCTACTCGTCAACAGTCATGACGTCACTAATGACGCATGGTAACTTAGTAACTGGCTCTAAACTATCGGAACAATGGCGGACGCCCTTATGAAATATTTCTCCCACGAGCATAAAAGCGTATCCAGAGGAAAAAAAACCATTATAAATCTGATCATGTTTTAACTTTTGCACATTCTGATCACAAGACATAATATGAAAAGTTCTAGACATCATGAAGAATAAAAAGTACCGATTTTCTTTGTATAGGACCACGATGGCCGCCGTTGATGGGCGACGTGACATCAGACTATTGAATCCAATTCTTCAATCTATGGAAGATCTTACGCAAGTGTCCAGAGCGAAAGAAGAGGTAAGAAACAAAAGGTTAATAATAATCTAAAGGCAAATCTCGTCATTGATCTTGTTTATGTGCGGCTATGTGGTCTAATGGTATGACACTCGCTTTCGGATCCGAAGGTCCAGTGTTCGAGCCTCGCTCGGCGCATTGTTGGTTGAGTCCTTGAAAAAGACTCTTTACTCACATTCTCTCACCGTACTCAGGTGTAAATGAGTACCTGGCCGTTAACAGAGTTGTCTCTGTCGGAAAAAAAAATTGAAATATCGCCTAAAAGGCGTTATGTCTCGTTCTACATATTACAAGTTGCTGTTGGTCAGGGACCCATTGTAAATCGCTTTGAGCGCGTTTAGTGGACATTGCGCGCTATAA
>NC_088372.1:5957844-5962844 GCF_034508935.2 Berghia stephanieae | reverse complement strand
GTCGAAAGAAGGACGAGTCATCTGGCCAAATTTTTTTGAAATGTGTTATTTCAGACTATGGCCACGTCAGTTATCGCTGATTGTAGATATCGGGGTAAGATGATCTTTGGATGTGCACGTGAGGTTGGGTGTGAGTGCATACGACGTGCATTCACCTTTATCATTATCATGACGAAACGAGGTTCGTGTTTTGGAAGACGAGCAGGGAGGGAAATAACATTGTAGAGAGAATAATTTTGTTTTCATTCGGTTATAACGTGTTATTGACATAGTTCTCATTTCAACTGATTTTTAATTTCTATATTTTTCTGCATATATATATATATATATATATATATATATATATATATATATATATATAATATATATATATATATATATCCCTATTTCTATCTCCTTTTCTCTCTCTCTCTCTCTCTCTCTCTCTCTCTCTCTATCTCTATCTCTTCTCAACGTGTGTATGTCTGTATGTGTGCGCGCGTGTATGTATGCGTGAGATTGGGCGAGAGTATCTTTGAGAGAGAGAGAGAGAGAGAGAGAGAGAGAGAGAGAGAGAGAGAGAGAGAGAGAGCAGAAGTGAACACACACACACACACACACAAACACACACACACACACACACACACACTCGCGCGCGCGCACAAGCATTGACAGAGATGAACAAGAAGAAGAAGAAGAAGAAGAAGAAGAAGAAGAAGAAGAAGAAGAAGAAGAAGAAGAAGAAGAAGAAGAAGAAGAAGAAGAAGAAGAAGAAGAGGAAGAAAGAAGAGGAGATGAGGAAGAAGAAGAGAGAAATGAGTAGAAAGAAGAAAGAGAGAAAAGAAAGACAGAAAGAAAGGATGAGACGAAGAGGAACAAGAAGAAGTGAGAACTACAAAGAAAGAAAAAAAAACCGAGAAGAGAGAAAAGACAGAAAGAAAGAAAGAATGAGAGGAATCAACGCGTAACCGTTAATAACGTATGAAATCGTGGATGGTCTGATCGGAGCCATCGTTAACATATAGCCTGACACTAGAACCCTATGCGGCTATGTGGTCTAGTGTATGACACTCGCTTTCGGATCGGAAGGTCCTGGGTTCGAGCCTCGCTCGGCGCATAGTTGAGTCTTTGGAGAAGGCTCTTTACTCACATTCTCTCACCGCACTCAGGTGTAAATCGAGTACCTGGCCGTTAACAGCGTTGTATCAGTCCGAAAAAATTATAACATCCCATAACAGGCGTCATGTCCCGTCCTAAATGTTAAATGTTGCTGTTGGCCACTACCCCTTGTAAAGCGCTTTGAGCACATTTAGTGGATATTGCGCTATATAAAAAAGCTCAATTAAAATAAAAATCCCCTCTAGGACTCATAGTTAGACGTCATTTTTCTTAGGTTTGTGCAAACTAGTGATCCCATTAATCGAACCGTTGAATACAACCGTAGCCATCGTTAACACATAGCCTGACACTGGAACCCTCTAGGACTCATAGTTAGACGTCATTTTTCTTAGGTTTGTGCAAACTAGTGATCCCATTAATCAAACCGTTGAATACAACCGTAGCCATCGTTAACACATAGCCTGACACTGGAACCCTCTAGGACTCATAGTTAGACGTCATTTTTCTTAGGTTTGTGCAAACTAGTGATCCCATTAATTGAACCGTTGAATACAACCGTAGCCATCGTTAACACATAGCCTGACACTGGAACCCTCTAGGACTCACAGTTAGACGTCATTTTTCTACGGTTTGTGCAAACTAGTGATCCCATTAATTGAACCGTTGAATACAACCGTAGCCATCGTTAACACATAGCCTGACACTGGAACCCTCTAGGACTCATAGTTAGACGTCATTTTTCTTAGGTTTGTGCAAACTAGTGACCCATTAATCGAACCGTTGAATACAACCGTAGCCATCGTTAACACATAGCCTGACACTGGAACCCTCTAGGACTCATAGTTAGACGTCATTTTTCTTAGGTTTGTGCAAACTAGTGATCCCATTAATTGAACCGTTGAATACAACCGTAGCCATCGTTAACACATAGCCTGACACTGGAACCCTCTAGGACTCATAGTTAGACGTCATTTTTCTTAGGTTTGTGCAAACTAGTGATCCATTAATCGAACCGTTGAATACAACCGTAGCCATCGTTAAACATAGCCTACATGAACCCTCTAGGACTCATAGTTAGACGTCATTTTTCTTAGGTTTGTGCAAACTAGTGATCCCATTAATCGAACCGTTGAATACAACCGTAGCCATCGTTAACACATAGCCTGACACTGGAACCCTCTAGGACTCATAGTTAGACGTCATTTTTCTTAGGTTTGTGCAAACTAGTGATCCCATTAATCGAACCGTTGAATACAACCGTAGCCATCGTTAACACATAGCCTGACACTGGAACCCCTAGGACTCATAGTTAGACGTCATTTTTCTTAGGTTTGTGCAAACTAGTGATCCATTAATCGAACCGTTGAATACAACCGTAGCCATCGTTAACACATAGCCTGACACTGGAACCCTCTAGGACTCATAGTTAGACGTCATTTTTCTTAGGTTTGTGCAAACTAGTGATCCCATTAATCGAACCGTTGAATACAACCGTAGCCATCGTTAACACATAGCCTGACACTGGAACCCTCTAGACTCATAGTTAGACGTCATTTTTCTTAGGTTTGTGCAAACTAGTGATCCCATTAATCGAACCGTTGAATACAACCGTAGCCATCGTTAACACATAGCCTGACACTGGAACCCTCTAGGACTCATAGTTAGACGTCATTTTTCTTAGGTTTGTGCAAACTAGTGATCCCATTAATTGAACCGTTGAATACAACCGTAGCCATCGTTAACACATAGCCTGACACTGGAACCCTCTAGGACTCACAGTTAGACGTCATTTTTTCTAGGTTTGTGCAAACTAGTGATCCCATTAATTGAACCGTTGAATACAACCGTAGCCATCGTTAACACATAGCCTGACACTGGAACCCTCTAGGACTCAAGTTAGACGTCATTTTTCTAGGTTTGTGCAAACTAGTGATCCCATTAATTGAACCGTTGAATACAACCGTAGCCATCGTTAACACATAGCCTGACACTGGAACCCTCTAGGACTCATAGTTAGACGTCATTTTTCTAGGTTTGTGCAAACTAGTGATCCCATTAATTGAACCGTTGAATACAACCGTAGCCATCGTTAACACATAGCCTGACACTGGAACCCTCTAGGACTCATAGTTAGACGTCATTTTTCTAGGTTTGTGCAAACTAGTGATCCCATTAATCGAACCGTTGAATACAACCGTAGCCATCGTTAACACATAGCCTGACACTGGAACCCTCTAGGACTCATAGTTAGACGTCATTTTTCTTAGGTTTGTGCAAACTAGTGATCCCATTAATCGAACCGTTGAATACAACCGTAGCCATCGTTAACACATAGCCTGACACTGGAACCCTCTAGGACTCATAGTTAGACGTCATTTTTCTTAGGTTTGTGCAAACTAGTGATCCCATTAATCGAACCGTTGAATACAACCGTAGCCATCGTTAACACATAGCCTGACACTGGAACCCTCTAGACTCATAGTTAGACGTCATTTTTCTTAGGTTTTGTGCAAACTAGTGATCCCATTAATCGAACCGTTGAATACAACCGTAGCCATCGTTAACACATAGCCTGACACTGGAACCCTCTAGGACTCATAGTTAGACGTCATTTTTCTTAGGTTTGTGCAAACTAGTGATCCCATTAATCGAACCGTTGAATACAACCGTAGCCATCGTTAACACATAGCCTGACACTGGAACCCTCTAGGACTCATAGTTAGACGTCATTTTTCTTAGGTTTGTGCAAACTAGTGATCCCATTAATTGAACCGTTGAATACAACCGTAGCCATCGTTAACACATAGCCTGACACTGGAACCCTCTAGGACTCATAGTTAGACGTCATTTTTCTTAGGTTTGTGCAAACTAGTGATCCCATTAATTGAACCGTTGAATACAACCGTAGCCATCGTTAACACATAGCCTGACACTGGAACCCTCTAGGACTCATAGTTAGACGTCATTTTTCTAGGTTTGTGCAAACTAGTGATCCCATTAATCGAACCGTTGAATACAACCGTAGCCATCGTTAACACATAGCCTGACACTGGAACCCTCTAGGACTCATAGTTAGACGTCATTTTTCTTAGGTTTGTGCAAACTAGTGATCCCATTAATTGAACCGTTGAATACAACCGTAGCCATCGTTAACACATAGCCTGACACTGGAACCCTCTAGGACTCATAGTTAGACGTCATTTTTCTAGGTTTGTGCAAACTAGTGATCCCATTAATCGAACCGTTGAATACAACCGTAGCCATCGTTAACACATAGCCTGACACTGGAACCCTCTAGGACTCATAGTTAGACGTCATTTTCTTAGGTTTGTGCAAACTAGTGATCCCATTAATCGAACCGTTGAATACAACCGTAGCCATCGTTAACACATAGCCTGACACTGGAACCCTCTAGGACTCATAGTTAGACGTCATTTTTCTTAGGTTTGTGCAAACTAGTGATCCCATTAATCGAACCGTTGAATACAACCGTAGCCATCGTTAACACATAGCCTGACACTGGAACCCTCTAGGACTCATAGTTAGACGTCATTTTTTAGGTTTGTGCAAACTAGTGATCCCATTAATCGAACCGTTGAATACAACCGTAGCCATCGTTAACACATAGCCTGACACTGGAACCCTCTAGGACTCATAGTTAGACGTCATTTTTCTTAGGTTTGTGCAAACTAGTGATCCATTAATCGAACCGTTGAATACAACCGTAGCCATCGTTAACACATAGCCTGACACTGGAACCCTCTAGGACTCATAGTTAGACGTCATTTTTCTTAGGTTTGTGCAAACTAGTGATCCCATTAATTGAACCGTTGAATACAACCGTAGCCATCGTTAACACATAGCCTGACACTGGAACCCTCTAGGACTCATAGTTAGACGTC
>NC_088372.1:5937844-5945344 GCF_034508935.2 Berghia stephanieae | reverse complement strand
CTCACTACCTCAAGCATCATCATCATCATCATCGGCATGCATGCTGCGAGAAGAACTCACCCTTAGCACAGCCAAGACCACCTTAGCACGGCCAGCCTGAACGGCCACCGTGCTGATGGTGGTTGTGGAAGGAGGGATGGTGTCCGAGAGATCCATAGACCCAGGCCTCGGTCTCTGTTGATTGCCGGCCATCTTGTCTAGTCGTCGTGATGACGTCACCAACGACGCGTCACGCTACGTCACTCGTCGAAAAACGATGACGTTACTACGACGTGGTGGAAACTATGGGTTTGCGACGTGAAATCATGTTGAAAGATTTATTTATCGGTCTTGACTTGTATATTATTACTATTATTCCAAGATAAAACTTGAATCGGGATCAAAATTATTATGAAACAACAATAATAATAAAGTCCTCGACGCTTGGTTGCTTGGTAGGTAGACTATTCCAGAATTGGTAAGAACAATAAATATTTATCAATATTATAATAAATTATACAGAACACTTTATGAAAACAGATAGTTGGGATATATATAAACTTCCACCAACTTATCTAATTTATTTTTTTTTTCACACACTTTGAAAACGTAGTTGAAAAATCTATAGAATTTCCGAAACGTTTCGAATTGATTGATTAATTCTATGCATGCAGTATTGGCTGTTGTTCGAAACACGGCTCGTAGCAGACTCAATGTCAGAGATGAGGGTACTTTCTTTTACCCCATCACCTCACTCACTCACTCACTCACTCACTCACCGGCGGTGGAACATCAAAAAACGATGATAAAACATTGGCACTGGCCCAGTAATTCCACTCGCGCAGGTAAATTAGGGGGGTTAGCTTCTATATATATCTAAACCGTTACCTGTATCGCGTAGAACAAGTTTTGATACTCATTTCTAACTTCATATTTCATGAAAACACTATTTTAAATCAAACAAAAAGCTTTACTCATACTTGTCCATTAAAAGTCTTTAGACAAAGGTAATATGGGTACAGAAAATTCGACTATAATTTTTCGATAAAGTTTTGTAAATTTTGTAATCTTGTTTTGATACCCCTGCATACCTTGACCTTATACTGGACTCTTCCATTGCTCTTCGCAATGCAGACCCGAGAGCATGCTGGGAAGGTTTCCCCCCATATATGGGTGTTGACCTTTCGCGAAAACGAAAGAAATAGAGAAAGAGGAGTCGTTTAAAAGTATTTTTTAAAGGAGTGCGTTAATCAAAACAATGCAATCTTATTACAAAATACGAACAAGATAGATGGATAGATAGATAGATAGATAGATAGATAGATAGATAGATAGATAGATAGATAGATAGATAAATGGATAGATAGATAGATAGATATAGAGATAGATAGACAGATATATGGATATATATATATATATATATATATATATATATATATATATATATATATATATATATATATATATATAAATAGATAGATGGTTCGATGAATGGATGGATAGAAAGATATATAGATAGATAGATAGATAGATAGATAGATAGATAGATAGATAGATAGATAGATAGATAGATAGATAGATAGATAGATAGATAGACAGACAGACAGATTAGATAGATAGATAGATAGATAGATAGATAGATAGATAGATAGATAGATAGATAGACAGACAGATAGATAGACAGATAGATAAACAGATAGATAGATAGAAAGAAAGATAGACAGATAGATTGATAAATTGATAAATACATAGAAAATAGATAGAGAATTAATATTACATTTGCAGTTATTCCTGATTATTTTTTCATTGTTTTTATTACAATTTTTTAAAGATCAATATTTATTTTAACGAGAAATGAAATCGAGACAGTAAATGGCAATTATATACATATGATACAGTGCATGTTGCCTGCTGTACGCCCTTTGGTAACGAGGTGAGATGGTGTGTAATGAGATAAGAGAAATTTTAATAATAATATTGATAATAATAATAATAATAATAATAATAATAATAATAATAATAATAATAATAATAATAATAATAATAATAATAATAAGAAGAAGAAGAAGAAGAAGAAGAAGAAGAAGAAGAAGAAGAAGAAGAAGAAGAAGAAGAAGAAGAAGAAGAAGAAAAACAATTATGACGATGATGATGATGATGATAACAATGATAATAATAATAATGATAGCATAATAATAAGAAGAAATATGGTGGTGATGATGATGATGATGATGATGATGATTATGATGATGATGATGATTATGATGATGATGATGATGATCATGATAATAATTATAACGATAATAAAATGAACATAATAAAAATCATTATAGTGATGATGATGATGACGACGACGACAACGATTATGATGATGATGACGACGACGATGGACGACGACGATGATGATGATGATGATGATGAAGACGATAGTCGAAAGAATGCGAATTCAGAGGGATGGAGATAAAAGGAGAAGCCGGCGTTGATAAAATTATTTGATAAGAGATTTCGTGCTTCCCGTTAGACAGGAGTCTGGACCGAAGATACAGCAGTGTTAATAAATCTTTATGTAGAGCTGTAGTGTTGGTAGGTTACAGTAGATGTATTTTGATTCATTGAAACCAACGTTTTAACTCACTCAACCCTAACACCGACTATATCCGTAGTTTACCCGGGTTACTAATAATAATAATATATCTTTATTGTCCCCAAAAAAGTGGCAATTTGTCATTTGGTTACACATTTATAACAATACAATATTGACATAGACACACTCACACAAGATGCACACTAGTAACATAGTAGTTATCGTAAAAAAAAAACAAACTAAAAAACTTTTACCCCATGCCTATTTATAACGTTTTCCTGAGACAAATTATAGGCGTATTATCACATCTAATATTATTAGTTTTTGCATGTCAAAGGTAGTTGAATAAAACTATCCGTACATGCTCATTTTAATACATTTTTTTTCCAATTGTGACCCATCGTCTCAAAACGGTATTATGTCGGAACGAATTTTGAGGGAGATGCTTTAAAGCCGAATTTAATGTTAAACTGGTCAAAAATATAAATCGTTGGCATTAGCACGCTAAAATATGGTATCCATTCTCCCCAATAAAACATACAAACTCAACACAAGTCCGATATTTCTGGCTATAAATTCAATTTTCAACATCTTAACCATCCCGACTTAATACCGTTTTGAGGCGAAGGGTCAAAATTACAAAAAGCAGCAAAAATCTCTAGGTTTGAGTGAGTTAATGAAGGTGATAATAATAATAATAGATCTTTATTGTCCATAAATATGGCAATTTGTCATTTAGTTACACTTGTTATAACGTTAAATGATAACTATAACATGGAACATATATTTCACTCCTACTTATTTTCTCTCTCTCTCTCTCTCTCTCTCTCTCTCATTCTCTCTCTCATCCCCCCCCCCCCTCTCTCTCTCTCTCCTCTCTCTCTCTCTTTCTCTCTCTCTCTCTCTCTCTCTCTCTCTCTCTCTCTCTTCTTCTTCTCATTCTTTCACACGTGCGATATACACAACATAAACATATTCATTTCGTTTTTAATTTGTTACGTTTGTGGCAATTCGACACCAAAAATTATCATCATTATGAACAAGTAAACACATTGCTTTGAAAAAGACCGGTATTATTTCGCAAACCCTTCAACTTCTACGACTTTTATGCTACATCCGTCTCCAAATCATGGGCGCGAAGTGGACGAGTGGTTAAGGCATTGTACTCTGACCCGGAAGGTCCTGGGTTCGAGCCCCGCTTCAGGCACTTTCGTTCTTTTTCTTGGGCATGAGTATTACCCCCCCCCCCCCCCCCCCCCCCCACTCCATTTGTTCACTGTGACAACATGGGTGATTCCTGTTGATATCAGACATCTTGTTTGATGAATTATCTATATTCCTTCCTGGAATGTTGGGCGACGGAATCTTGTGGGGCGTGGCGGAAGGGCATAATTTTTTTTTCTTCTGCAGACCAAAGTAAGCTACTTTGTTAGTTCGATTTATTTTTTTTAATCCAGAAAGTTTAGTTTTTGTCCCTTTAAAAGAGATAAGAATTAAACCTAGGTTTGACATTGATAGCTCAGTTGGTAGAGCACTCGCTTTATAAGCAACTAGATCGAGATCAATCGTGTGTGAAGCCGCGATTTTTTTCCTCGATCCCTCCCCCTCCCCCCCCCCCCCCCACCACCGCACTTTAACTACGAGACAAAACAATAATGATGGTGATGGTAATAATAATAATAATAATAATAATAATAATAAAATAATAATAATAATAATAATAATAATAATAATAATAATAATAATAATAATAATAATAATAATAATAACGCTACGGTCTAGAAACCGGGATAAACTCCGGCTCCATGAACCCAATGGCTCTAAAAGACTATAGGTACTTGTGGCATCGTTTTACTGTGAAGTTGAGGGAGTTTGTTCGTTTCCATAGTTGCAGAAGCAAGTTTGACATTCCTGCACACACACAAAAAACCAATATCCTATTGTTCTATTACAAAATACAAAACAATAAAACAAAAAGAAATTAAAAAAAAAGACTTGAGCTTTTATATAGCGCAATATCCACTAAACGTGCTCAAAGCGCTTTACAAGGGGTCCCTGGCCAACAGCAACACATAACATGTAGGACGAGACATGACGCCTGTCAGGCGATATTACACATTTTTGGGACAGAGACAACGCTGTTAACGGCCAGGTACTCATTTTACACCTGAGTACGGTGAGAGAATGTGAGTAAAGAGCCTTCTCCAAGGACTCAACTATGTGCCGAGCGAGGCTCGAACCCAGGGATCGGAAAAATAAAAATAAATGTGATAGAAGATTTTTTGGCACTTATTCATCAGGACCTCGAACCCATCCTCTAAAACATTGTCTTTTCAAAAAAATGTTTGTGTTTGTGTGTACGTGTGTGAATGTGTGTAAATGTGTGTGTGTGTGTGTGTGTGTGTGTGTGTGTAATAGAGAGGGGCACAGGTGGTGAGAAAGAAAGAAAGAGAGAGAGAGAGAGAGAGAGAGAGAGAGAGAGAGAGAGAGAGAGAGAGACAAACACACACAGACACAGAAGTGAGCGAGAGTGAGTGATAGAGTTAAAGATTTATATATATATATATATATATATATATATATATATATATATATATATATATATATATATATATATATATATATAACAGAAAGTCCAGGCATCGAGTCTCGCTTCTTTTTCTCTCTTTTCATTATTATTATTATTATTATTATTATTATTATTATTATTATTATTATTATTATTATTATTATTATTATTATTATTATTATTATTATTATTATTATTATTATTATTATTATTATTATTACCATCGCCATCATTATTGTTTTGTCTCGTAATTAAAGTGTTAATATATATATATATATATATATATATATATATATATATATATATTATATATATATATATATAATATGTGTCAAAATGACCCGGGACGTGAGAGAGTGATCTATTAGTTTTTGTACCCAAAGGCACTTGGGTTACCTCTGGATTCAGCTAGTCTGTGTATATATTTTGTACCCAGGTACAACCGAGAGATTGAGTATGTTCTCTCTCTCTCTCCCTCTCTCTCTCTCTCTCTCTCTCTCTCTCTCTCTCTCTCTTTCTCTCTTTCTCTCACACTCTCTCACTCTCTCTCTCTCTTTCTCTCTCTCTCTCTTTCTCTCTTTCTCTCACACTCTCTCACTCTCTCTCTCTCTCTCTCTCTCTCTCTCTCTCTCTCTCTCTCTCTCTCTCTCTCTCTCTCTCTCTCTCTCTCTCTCTCTTTTACTTTTTGCATCTCTCATTCCCTATTTTTCTCAGTTTTCCCATCTCTATATTATTCCTTTCTCCAATCTCTTCTCTGTGTCTATCTATCTATCTATCTATCCATCCATCCATCCATCCATCCATCCATCCATCTATCTATCTATTTATCTATCTATCTATCTATCTATCTATCTATCTATTTATCTGTCTATTTATCTCTCTAAATATCTATCTCTTAATCTAGCCATCTATCCATCTATTAATCATTTAATTGCGTGCTTACGTGAGAGAATCTGTGTACAATAGATATAAAGTGCGAATCGGTGTGTTTATGTTACACACCAAAGTGTGTTCACATTGTTGTTATTATGCATGCTGTGCACGTAACTTGGTGTTCAAACTTAAATTTCTTTTCCCCGCAGCAATACATACAATACACCAGCATCCAGTCACCATTGTAATGATTTGGCAGAACATATTCTAGAAATGCCGATCAGAAACAGACTTCAAACAGCCGTTGGCAATGCTATCTATGAGTTAGATGGTGAGCACATAAAACACATGCGTGCGTTGAGCAATATCGCCGCGATTGACATTTAACTAGATTGTGGATATACATCTGTAGACTACGACGCCATAATAACGAATGCCTCAGAAACAGTTCCTAAATGCGCATTTTGTTATACCATCATCTCATTTATCTGTGGTGTTTCAATCATCTTGTTTTGTTGATAAAGGGGAAACCCGAAACGTTCATTTGATCTGTTTTTGTAATTAAATTGAAGCTTACATTCAACTTCACGTTATTATTTTTTTCTTCGAGCTTCGAGCAGCAACATTTACACTTTATATTAAAGCACAAATTATAAAGAGACGATAGACGACTGGGTATTTATTGTGCAACGGTAAGGCAGGACTGGGCAATGGGGTGTGTTTTGTTTTGTTTTTCTTTATATTAAAGCACACATTATAAAGAGACGATAGACGACTGGGTATTTATTGTGCAACGGTAAGGCAGGACTGGGCAATGGGGTGTGTGTTGTTTTGTTTTTCTTTATATTAAAGCACAAATTATAAAGAGACGATAGACGACTGGGTATTTATTGTGCAACGGTAAGGCAGGACTGGGCAATGGGGTGTGTTTTGTTTTGTTTTTCTTTATATTAAAGCACACATTATAAAGAGACGATAGAAGACTGGGTATTTATTGTGCAACGGTAAGGCAGGACTGGGCAATGGGTGTGTTTTGTTTTGTTTTTCTTTATATTAAAGCACACATTATAAAGAGACGATAGAAGACTGGGTATTTATTGTGCAACGGTAAGGCAGGACTGGGCAATGGGGGGTGTTTTGTTTTGTTTTTCTTTATATTAAAGCACAAATCAATTATAAAGAGACGATAGAAGACTGGGTATTTATTGTGCAAAAGTAACGAAGGGCAGGGCAATGGGATGTGTTATTATTATTTATCAGGATGAATTAATTACACACTTATTTACCGTCTTTGATCGGTAAGTGTTTCTTGGCTACAGGTTTTATTGATGCAAACACAACACGGCGGTGACAAACAGCTTCTCTGTTTAACAAAAACAGTAATGAATATAATATTAACCCTCTCCGTACCAACTAGAGGAAAATCGTCACATTCGTTACGATACAACCAACATTTTTCTTATTCAAATTTCTTTTGCACATCGTAAAATTTAAA
>NC_088372.1:5925344-5932844 GCF_034508935.2 Berghia stephanieae | reverse complement strand
TAGGGAAGAAAAGTAGTGTGGTCTCACCAAACTGGTTCCTATTTCATTGGAAGTGTAAAACTACTTTTCCGTTGGACGGGATACATATCTTGTGTAATTCGTCTTCTGGTGTCTGGGTGGTGGTATCTTATTTTCTAGTCTAAATATAATATATATAGGTCATATTGTTTGGAAAAAAGACAGGTTGCCCTCAAGACATAAATAAATTTATTGCCATTGTTAAGTTTTTTTCCTATTGTTTCTAAACCCGATTATCAACAGTGCGATTAAAAGAAAAATACTTTCTTCCCGTATAACAAGTCAGAGTGACTTTATTGTTTATAATGTGCCAAAGTTTTTTATGTGGTCGCATATATGGGAAACCCCTTATTTTTTTCGTTAGAATAAGTTACTAATGTTAGTGAGTAATATTGGTGTAAGTATGTGTGTGTGTGTATGTGTGTGTGTGTGTGTATGTTCGTGTATGAATGTTAAATTAATCTGTGATTGAGTTTGTGTGCATGTGTATGTGTTTGTTTCTTCAAATGTATGCATTCTCAAAATTGTCAAAGAATGAATGTTTGAATGACAATTAATAATGTAAAGCGCCGCTGAGCACTTATGTGGAAATTTAGCGCTATTTAAATAACTTCTTCTTCTTCTTCTTCTTCTTCTTCTTCTTCTTCTTCTTCTTCTTCTTCTTCTTCTTCTTCTTCTTCTTATTATTATTATTATTATTATTATTATTATTATAATTATTATTATTATCATTATTATTTTTATTATTATCATTATCATTATTATTATTATTATTATTATTATTATTATTATTATTATTATTATTATTATTATTATTATTATTATTATTATTATTATTATTATTATTATTATTAAAAAAAAGTAAAACGAAAGAGGATTATTGAAAAATGAAATACAAAAGAGAACATTACAAAAACATTGGGAGGTGTCCTAATTCTGCAAGATAAAGATCTGAACAAGTGTGTATGAAAGGTTCCAGACAAAGCAAGAAAGAAAAATGGAAGGAAAAAATGTGTATAAAATATGTATATGGTATAAAAATGCCTTCCAAAATTGATAAATTTTAATCATTTAATCATTGTGGAGCAGGAAAGCTCGTCCTGTTAAATGGAAACAATTTGCTTAATACGAGAAGTGTCATTTTCGAATGAATATTTATCATGGAAGTCATCGCCTTAACCGAATTTCACCATATTGTTCCATAAATAGCAGGTGAGTGTGAGTGTATGTGTGTGTGTGTGTGTGCGTGTGTGTGAAAGAGAATTTGTGTGTGTGTGTGTGTTTATGTGTGTGAGGGAAAGTGAGTGTATTGAGACAGATAGTTTATGTGTGTGTAAGGAGAGAGAGGGGGTATTTGTGTGTGTGTAAGTGTGTGTGTGTGTGTTTATGTGTGTGAGGGAAAGTGAGTGTATTGAGACAGATAGTTTATGTGTGTGTAAGGAGAGAGAGGGGGTATTTGTGTGTGAGTGTGTGTGTGTGTGTTTATGTGTGTGAGGGAAAGTGAGTGTATTGAGACAGATAGTTTATGTGTGTGTAAGGAGAGAGAGGGGGTATTTGTGTGTGTGTGTGTGTGTGTGTGTGTGTGTGTGTGTGTGAGGGAAAGTGAGTGTATTGAGACAGATAGTTTATGTGTGTGTAAGGAGAGAGAGAGAGGAGTATGTGTGTGTGTGTGTGTGTGTGTGTGTGTTTATGTGTGCGAGTGAAGGTTAGAGTGTGTGAAAGACAGTTTATATGCGTGTATCTGTGTAGGAGAGAAAGAGAGAGAGAGAGAGAGAGAGAGAGAGAGAGAGAGAGAGGAGTATTTGTGTGTTCGTAAGTTTGATCTGGTAACATCAACATGGCCATGCCCCGGATAAAAAAACACATATTTAGAAATTTGGCCAGAAAACTCGTCCTTCAAATATCGATCAATTTAAATGACCCTCGTCTTAGCGAAAACGTTCAAACCTGGGACTTCGAAAAGTCTTCAATCAAGTCCCAGGTTTGAAAGTTTTCGCTAAGACGAGGGTCATTTAAATCGATCGATATTTGAAAGACGAGTTTTCTGGCCAAATTTCTAAATATGTGTTTTTCAAGAGTTCGGCATAACAGTGTAAAATGCACAGGTACGTTGGAAATCCTGGAGGAAAAATCAACAAAAGAGAGAAAAATTTATTGATTTTAACCCTCTCCTTACGAGCTATTTTCAGAATTTTACCCTAAACTTCATGTTCACCACAACACAAAAATAGAATTTTCCAAACAGATTAGCAACGAGTATATTCTATATTTTGTTCAGAAAAATGAGCTCTGCAACACAGTGTCGAGTTTTTATATGAATCTATTATAATATAGGGAATGAGATTAGCGGAAGAGTAGCGTCCCTTGATTGGAAGTGAAGAGCGGAAAAGTTATTAGAGAGAGAACGTCATGTTGGTTGTGCGGCATGAGACACTTCACCGAAAGCGAGGACGAGAGAGTTTGACGTTCTCTCTGTAAGGTGACGTCCAATCAAGGGACGCTACTCTTCCGCTAATCTCATTCCCTAGAACAAAATGAAATCAGAATAAGAAAATTGTTGGCTGTATCGTAACGTAACGAATGTGACGATTTTCCTATGGGTGGTAAGGGGAGGGTTAAGGCAAAAACAAAAACAACAACAAAAAAGCCCAGCATTTGCCAAATCGGTGCAATGTATTTAGGTAAACCTGAAGGGGAGTCTAGATCTACTATTTTCAGGTCTGACGACTCAAATTGTGTTATTGTCTCATTGGTTTGAGAGTATTTCCATTACAACAATGAGACAATAACAAAACAATTTGAGTCGTCGGACCTGCAATGGAGAAAGAATTAAAGGGAGCAGGCCTAACCTGGAATACAATCACCGCAAAAGCGGCCGATCGCAAAAAAATGGAGATGTTTGGTGGATGCCCTATGTGCCTCTAGGCCCGAAGAGGATTGAGTAAGTAAGTAAGTAATATTATGGATGTTGCGTTGTTGAGGTATACGGAGGAAAGGTAGACCAGACATGTCTAATACTACGGAAAAATCGTAGTATTACGAATTTTTTGGCTCCAGCTACAGAGTTGCATTCGCCTCTTTGACTCAATAAATCTTGTTGAAAAGGACAATTCAGTTCCTTAGATCCTATAGTCAGGACTTTTTAAAAAGTATTTGTGGATCATGATGATAGCAAATTAGTGATTTGTAAAGCTATTTATGGTGACTTGTTAATTTTGAAGAAATAAAAATAAATAAAAATAAAATTCCCTTTATTCATCCCATAGGGCAAATTTGTCTCCAGGGTCTATTCAAAGGGAAGACTGGAATAACCCAGGGGTTAGCCGCAGTGCAGCGCCGCAAATTGAGCAAAGGCGAGGTAGGTGACTTGCTCAAGGCCTCACAGAGACGCAGCCGCGGGTGATCAAACTCGGTACCTTTCAGGTACGAAGCAAAGACCGTACCGCTGAGCCAAGCTGCCTAAACTACGAATTTTAAAAATTTCATGAAAGCAGCTCTGTGAGACGGCGCGTGTATGTTAGTTACGTAGGACGGATAGACAACGGCAGGGGATGCCTGAAGCCTGTATCGTGAATATACTAAAAAAAACAAACTTGAGCTTTTATATAGCGCAATATCCACTAAACGTGCTCAAAGCGCTTTACAATGGGTCCCTTGCCAACAGCAACACATAAATGTAGAACGAGACATGACGCCTGTCAGGCGATATTACAAATGTTTGGGACAGAGACAACGCTGTTTAACGGTCAGGTACTCATTTTACACCCGAGTACGGTGAGAGAATGTGAGTAAAGAGCCTTCTCCAAGGACTCAACTATGCGTTGAGCCCGATGCTCAAACCCCAGGACATTCCGATCCGAAAGCGAGTGTCATACCACGAGACCACATAGCCGCCCTTAGGACGGATAGAAAACGGCAGGGGATGCCTGAAGCCTGTGGTCGTGCAAATACTAACGAAAGAGTGAAAGTGGAGCGGCTTGGCTTCGTATAGATAGAATGCGCTTGGCCAAGGAGTTCACAACATTGCCATCCGGAAGTATAACGGACCACCACACAAACTCTGTGTAACCATGAACTTTTATAGTCTGGTTAATACAGTTTAGTGAGAACAACTCACAAACGCGGATGGCAAAAACAATAACAAAGGCCTGTGTGACGTCATCTTCGAACTATCTATAGGAACGATACAGAATAGGGAATGTGATTAGCGGAAGAGTAGCGTCCCTTGATTGGACGTCACCGGTGGAGAAGTTATTTGTAAACAAACCAACTACAAGCCAATCGCCCAAATACAAAATATATTATTCATAATTCTGTACAAAAATGCATAAAGTTGATTATGATATGCATTTTGTAAGGAAATATGAATAATAAATTTTGTATTTGGAGCGCTTGGCTTGTAGTTGGTTTGTTTATAAATAACTTCTCCACCGGTGACGTCCAATCAAGGTACGTTACTCTTCCGCTAATCTCATTCCCCATAGGACACTGAGATCATTATCACCACGTCAGGGCCAGCGGATGTGACGTTTACATTATTGGCAACAACAATAAACACGAATTAACAACCTGTCTGAATCCGTGATGGCAAAAATAGAAATGGAAAGAGAAAGTTGCAAGGGGGGGGGGGGGGGGGGGGGGGGGGGGTTGTGTGTGAAAAGATAGTTGATAAGTGCAATGAAGAGGGAGTATGAGGTAGGAGAAGGAGGTGGGAGACGGAGAGGGAGACGATGACGGTATGGAAGAAGAAGAGGAAAGATAAAATGAAAAAAGATGATTATGAAGGAGAAGGAGAGGAGGAGGAGGAGGAGGAGAGAGAAGAGAAGAAGAAGAAGAAGAAGAAGAAGAAGAAGAAGAAGAAGAAGAAGAAGAAGAAGAAGAAGAAGAAGAAGAAGAAGAAGAAGAAGAAGAAGAAGAAGAAGAAGAGGAAGAAGAAGAAGAGAAGAAGAAGAAGAAGAAGAAGAAGAGGAAGAAGAAGAAAGAAGAAGAAAAAAGAAGAAGAAGAAGAAGAAGAAGAAGAAGAAGAAGAAGAAGAAGAAGAAGAAGAAGAAGAAGAAGAAGAAGAAGAAAGAAGAAGAAGAAGAGAAGAAGAAGAAGAAGAAGAAGAGAGAAGAAGAAAAAAAAAAGAAGAAGAAGAAGAAGAAGAAGAAGAAGAAGAAGAAGAAGAAGAAGAAGAAGAAAGAAGAAGAAGAAGAAGAAGAAGAAGAAGAAGAAGAAGAAGAAGAGAGGAGAGAGAGAGAAGGAAGAGAAGAAGGATAGGAAGGAGAGAAGGAATTGAATGAAAAGGAGGAGGAGAGAGGAAGTAGAAGAGAAATAGGATGTGCACAGATAGGTAATAGATGATAGATAGAAAATGAAATAGATAAAGTTAGATAGATAGATAGATAGATAGATAGATAGATAGAAGTTAGATAGATAGATAGATAGATATAGATAGACAGAGATGAGGGTGAGAGAGAAGATGAGAGATAGAGTAGTAGAGAGAGAGAGAGAGAGAGAGAGAGAGAGAGAGAGAGAGAGAGAGGGAGAGAAAGAGGCAGAGAGAGGAAGAGGAAGAAAGTAGGAAGTTGAGGAGGTTGACAAAATTACCTGTTCTGCCTGACTTGCAAGAGGGACGCGTGGACTGTACATGGCCGAGGTCCAATCAATGCCCAACAAAATACTCCTCCTGGGCGTCCTTCCTCCGTCGCCGCCATCTTGTGATGACGTCATCAACCCACCCTGGTTTTGGTACAGGTGGTGGTGGTCTGGTCCAGACAACGATGTCGACAACCCCGATGCTGTTGGGGTGGGTTCGGACCTGAGCTGTTGCTGGCTGGATATGGTGTCCGGTGTGATCATCGTCTCCTGTACCTCGGTCTGTGGGGGAGGAGGTGGTGGTGGGGGTGGTGGGGGTGCTTGCGTTGGTGGTCCCAAGTCAGGCATGGACGCTTGAAGTTGATGGTTCTGTTGTTGGAGAATGGGCTGGTCGACTGGAAGGAAGTTAAAAATAGATTTTTAAAATAAATAATAATCACGTGGTGTAGTGTTCTACGAAATAGCGTGAAAATATTATTAGTGCAAGGGAGATAATTAACCATTCGATTTTTGACCAATCAAAACATGACATTTGTGACAGACCTTCACAGCGTGCCCGGACAAACATAGTCGGTTGTTTATAGGTAGAACAAAGATGACGTCATTCTGGTCTTTGTTATTGTTTTTCGCCATCCGTGGTTAAGTGTAATTCTCACTAAACTGTCTCAACCAGACTATAAACTTTTAAGGTTACACAGAGTTTTGTGTGTTGGTCCGTTATACTTCCTGGTGGCAATGTTTTGAGCTTCTAATCCAAGCGCATACTATCTATAGATAGTTCGAAGATGACGTCAATCAGGCCTTTGTTATTGTTTTTGCCATCCGCGTTTGTGAGTTGTTCTCACTAAACTGTATTAACCAGACTATAAAAGTTCATGGTTACACAGAGTTTGTGTGTTGGTCCGTTATACTTCCGGATGGCCATGTTGTGAACTCCTTGGCTTAGCGCATACTATCTATAAACAATAACCTGAATGAAATCGACCTCTCTCTCTCTCTCTCTCTCTCTCTCTCTCTCTCTCTCTCTCTCTCTCTCTCTCTCTCTCTCTCTCTCTCTCTCTCTCTGATCATTGCCGTTGTTTTTATACCGCCCAATGGGCGACTCGTTATCACACGATTTTCTCGATCGTGTTATAAACGTTTAAGTTTACACATAGTTTTCTGTCAAGCGAAAGAACAGAAGGAACTTTACTTAAAACTCATACCATCTGTAGAAAAACACGTGTAGTTGCTATGTTTACCAATCACTGCCATTGTTTACATTATGACGACTGTCCGAGAGGCGTGGTTATCTATGTGTCTATTGAGGGGTCCTCCGTGACCTCTTGTTGCTATAGATAGTTCGAAGATGACGTCACTCAGGTCTTTGTTATTGGTTTTTGCCATCCGCGTTTATGAGCAATTCTCACTAAACTGTATTAACCAGACTATAAACGTTCAAGGTTACACATAGTTTTGTGTGTTGGTCCATTATACTTCCGGATGGCAGTGTTATGAGCTTCTTAGCCAAGCGCATACTATCTGTAGCTAGGTGATATCACAAATAATAGGATTCAATAGTCGTAACGTCACTTCCTTCCTAATGACACATGGTAACTTAGTAACACTGGCTCTAAACTATCGGAACAATGGCGGACGCCCGTATGAAATATTTCTCCAGCGAACAAAAAAGCGTATCCAGAGGGGAAAGAAACTTAAATTTGATCATATTTTGACTTTTACACATTCTGATCACAAAACATATGAAAAGTTCTAGCCAGCTTGAAGAATAAAAAGTAATGATTTTCTTTGTTTAGAACCAAGATGGCCGCCGTTGCCGGGCAGCGTGACATCAGACTACTGAATCCAATCACAAAACAATGATAATACAGTTGTAGATATAGAGTTTCTAGTATTTGAAATGGT
>NC_088372.1:5900344-5922844 GCF_034508935.2 Berghia stephanieae | reverse complement strand
ATAAATCATCTTACTTACCCATCATAGGACTGCTGTCTCCTCTTCGGGGCTTCAATAGAATATCCCTCATTCTCAGACTTCAACCTCCTACGACTGGCTATACCAAAAGGGTCGCTCCTCCGCTTCCGCTCTTCTGCTTCGGGAGACAATTTCGGCTTCGGTTTCGGTTTCTTCATGCTGGCCCGTTCCCGTTTCCTCTCTGAAGGAGCTCTGACGAACTCCCTGATGGGAGCTGGCTGGTAGTTCGGGTCTGACTCTACCTTCTGGAGTTCGTCCCAGAATTGATCCGCCTCGGCCATTTTCCGATCTAGCTTTCGTAGCCGACCACTCACAGTTTCCGATGCTCCTTCTTCGTCGATGCTCAGCCTTTTCTCATTGCTGTCATGAAATGATAATAATGATAATAATAATAATAATAATAATAATAATAATAATAATAATAATAATAATAATAATAATAATAAAATAATAATAATAAAGTTAACATTAAATGTTAACCGGGTAAGTTTTTTTCAGGCATGGTATGTTATGGTATGTTATGTTATGGTATGTTATGTTAAGACTTACTCTTCGATCAGTATGAGGGGCATGGCCAACCGTTCCAGCAGGGCCTGCCCCATCTGTGTTATGTTATGGTATGTTATGTTATGGTATGTCATGTTATGGTATGTTATGTTATGGTATGTTATGTTATGGTATATTATGTTATGGTATGTTATGTTAACACTTACTCTTCAATGAGAATGATGGGCATGGCCAGACGTTATAGTAGGGCCTGTCCCATCTATGTTATGTTATGGTATGTTATGTTATGGTATGTTATGTTATGGTATGTTATGTTATGGTATGTTATGTTATGGTATGTTATGTTATGGTATGTTATGTTATGGTATGTTGTGGTATGTTATGGTATGTTATGGTCTGTTATGTTAAGACTTACTCTTCGATCAGTATGAGGGGCATGGCCAACCGTTCCAGTAGGGCCTGCCCCATCTGTGTCGTGTTGTCGAAGTCTTTCCCCATTTGGTGTTTGGGTAAGGACAGAGTTCGCACAGCCTCCGTTACGCTTCTCTCCCCTGCCAGAGCCTGGGCGCATGTACTTATGAAACTCTCCATGGAACCCAACAGCTGTGAAGATGGAGAAATAAATCGTTCTTAATACGACAGAGAAGTTGTGACGTCATATCTTATGCTCTTCCGGTTCCAAACATCTCATTGGAAGTGTGCATGTAGCTACTAATCAGGAGGACTGACAATGAATAAGCTACATTGTTGAATCATGAGGTGGAAAAAATATTTTAAATAACAATAAGATATGAAGTGAGTAGAAAAGTGCCAGAAGACAATAGAGAATAAAAAAAATTTTTTTCTCTATTGTCTTCTGGCACTTTTCTACTCACTTCATATCTTGTTGTTACCAACATAAGTGCCTGCTCCACTCACTTTTCTGAATTAAAAATTCACCCCATACACCGGAGCATACTCAATGTCTCAATCGTTTCTATGTTATATGTTTGTGATGAGAATATTGGCTATTAAGCTTAACTGCTGGTCAAAATTACTTCGCGATGGTGGTGAACGAATCGGCGATCTCAAGAAGTGGGTGAGAGAGGGATCTAGAAATGACTTTGGGTTTGAAACGAATATTTTTGTGTTCGTGGATAGCTCACACGGTAGAGCCACGCTCTCACCTGCCAGGCGGAGTTGTCGTACCAATAAGGTCGCAGGTTCAAACCCCACCACCGCCGCGAAAATTTTTTTTATTCTCTATTGTCTTCTGGCACTTTTCTACTCACTTCATATCTTGTTGTTACCAACATAAGTGCCTGCTCCACTCACTTTTCTGAATTTAAATAACAATGTGAAATTGAATGTAAGCTTCAGAACGCCACTACCACATTATCTCATTCGTCTGTAGTGTTTCATCCATCCTGTTTTGTTGATAAAGGGGAAACCCGAAACGTCCATTTAATCTGTTTTCGTACATTAAATTGAAGCTTACATTCAATTTCACATTGTTATTTATTTTTCCGAGCTTCGAGCAGCAACATTTATCTAGATAATTATTTTAGAAAAGAGTGAGGATGGATGATTTTATTTGACGACCAGCGTAGATTTAAAACTAGAAAATTATAGATGCCATCACTCTGAAACCAGAAGATCAATTACACAATATATTATGTATTCAGTCCTCAGGAAGACTGGTTTTATACTTCCAATGAAATAGGAACCAGGTTTTTTGACATCACACTTTTGATTACTATCAAGATTGTCATTTTACAAAACAAATGTGACCCAACGTCTCAAAACGGTATTATGTCGGGATGGATCAGGTGCTACAAAGTCAAATTATAAACTGGTCAAGAATATAAAACTTCGGTATTTAACACAGTAAAATATGATATTCATACTCCACTATACAGCATCATAAACTCAACTTAAGTCTGATATTTCTGGCTACAAATTCTGTTTTCAGCATCTTAATCATCCCGACTTCATACCGTTTTGAGACGAGGGGTCACAAATATATTAACAACTAGACTGCGAGAAGCTATAGACTGTATTGGCTCTTTACTCACATTATCTCACCGTACTTAGGTGTAAAATGAGTACCTGGCCGTTAACACCGTTGTCTCTGTCCGAAAAATTGTAATATCGCCTAAGAGGCGTGTCCTGTCCCGTCCTTACATGTTAAATGTTGCTGTTGGCCACGGACCCGTTGTAAAGCGCTTTGAGCACGTTTAGTGCTATATAATAGCTGAATTTATTTTTTTAAAATTGGGATTAAACAAAATATAAATGCAATAACTCTTATGGACAAAATATTGCGTCAAAAGTATTCAGTGAGTTGAGTAAAGATGATATTATAGGGAATGAGATTAGCGGAAGAGTAGCGTCCCTTGATTGGACGTCACAGAGAGAACGTCAATTTGGTTTTGAAGTGTCTCAAGCCGCTTTCACCGGAAGCGAGGACGAGAGCGCACAACCAACCTGACGTTCTCTCTTCTAATAACTTTTCCGCCGGTGACGTCACAGACTAAGGGTGACGTCCAATCAAGGGACGCTACTCTTCCGCTAATTCCATTCCCTATTGCATGACACGAGAATATCATGAGTAGTTCATCGGACTCAAACAACTTGCACATATTAGCAGGGCTGTTAATCGAACGCAGAAATGGACTTGTTTTAACATTTTTGTAATTAATGGACTATCTTTTGCGTCAATTTTTTGAGATTTTCCATTACAACAATGAGCCCCATAAGGAATTGGGTTATCAGATCTACAAATAAATGCACGTCGGTTTTAAACTACGTACATATATTTTCAGGACTGATAACTGAACGTAATAATGGACTTAATTTAACAGTGTTGTAATTGAAAATATTTAGCGTTAGTTTGAGGGTATTTCCATTACAACAATGGGCCAGCCCCTTAACAATTTGGGCTATCAGACCTGAAAATAAGTGCACGACGTCGGTTTTAAAGATTGAATTTTTTAAAATCTAACCCTCTCCTTACCACCTTCTGGAAAATCGTCACATTTGTTACGATGCAACCGTCACTTTTCTCATCCAGATTTCATTTCTTTTTGCTATCGCTATAAAAACTTGACATTCTCTAATAGAGCTCATATTGTCCAACAATATTATGTATAGATAGTATGCGCTTGGCTAAGAAGCTCATAACATTGCCATCCGGAAGTATAACGACCAACACACAAAACTGTGTGTAAACATGAACGTTTATAGTCAGGTTAATACAGTTCTGTGAGCATTACTCATAAACGCGGATGGCAAAAAACAATAACAAAGACCTGATTGACGTCATCGTCGAACTATTTATAGAATGTGCTTGTTGCTTTTCTGTTTGAGTTAGAAATGTCTGTTTTTCTGTTCGAGTTAGTGTGAAGTTTTGGGGGACAATTCTGAAAATGGCTGATGTAGTTTCAGAATTTTACCCCAAAACTTCATACTCCCCCAACACAAAAATATATTTTTCAAACAGATTAGCAACGAGTATATTTTATATTTTGTTCAGAAAAATGAGATCTGCAACACAGTGTCAAGTTTTTAAAGCTATAACAATAACAAAATGAAATCAGAATAAGAACATTGTTGGCTGCATCGTAACGAATGTGACGATTTTCCCATGGCTGGTGTAAGGAGAGGGTTTAAACCCCGAAATTTGATGAATTCCTTACCATGTCGGACTCATTCAAAAACATGGCGGCCACCGTCAGTCGATTGGCTCGTTCGCTAGTTCCGGTCGAGAACCTCTTCCAGGCTTCGTCCAATCGCCTGGACTGTTCATTGTTGGGCTCGATCTCGTAGCGTAGGGATCGACGAAGCACCAGGGCAGCTTGGAGCAGTTGCTTCCCGTATTCGTAAGTACCCTGAAGATAAATGAGACACACATGTTTGACCCAACGTCTCAAAACGGTATTATGTTGGGATGGACCAGGTGCTACAAAGTCAAATTATAGTTAAACTAGTCAAAAATATAAAACTTTGGTATTTAGCACAGTAAAATATGGTATTCCTTCTCCTCGATAAAGCATAATAAAAGTCAACTTAAGTCTGATATTTCTGGCTACAAAATCCATTTTCAGCATCTTAATCATCCCGACTTAATACCATTTTGAGACGAGGGGTCACATATATAAAGTATAAGCGTCCAGTTATTATAATGTAGGCATAAATGGTATAATATACAAGCTTGTGACTTGGCAGCAGGCATTGCCTTTAATTTATTAACCCACTCAACCCTAACACCGACTAAATCCGTAGTTTACCCGGGTTACTTTTACCCCATGATAGAAACAAAAAGAAAGAAAGAAAGAAAAGTTCATGGGAAACACCAATGATTCCAAACGTAAGGGTCAACCAACACATCTTACCATGGCAGTTGCTTCGAATTTCCGGTGCTCTTCGTGCAACGTTTCCGCTTCCTCTGAACTTTGACCCATTTCGTTGTGGGACGCCACCATGACGTCACAGAGCTCGGTGATCCAATTGATGGCCTGGTTGGAATAAATAAATAAACAAATTGATAAATAGATAGATAGATAGATAGATAGATAGATAGATAGATAGATAGATAGATAGATAGATAGACAGATAGATAGACAGATAGATAGATAGATAGATAGATAGATAGATAGATAGATAGATAGATAGATAGATAGATAGATAGATAGATAGATAGATAGATAGATAGATAGATGGATGGATGGATGGATGGATGGATGGATGGATGGATGGATGGATTGTATGGATGGATGGTGGATGGATGGATAAGATAGATAGATAGATAGATAGATAGATAGATAGATAGATAGATAGATAGATAGATAGATAGATAGATAGATAGATAGATAGATAGATAGATAGATAGATGGATGGATGGATGGATGGATGGATGGATGGATGGATGGATGGATGGATGGATGGATTGTATGGATGGATGGTGGATGGATGGATAGATAGATAGATAGATAGATAGATAGATAGATAGATAGATAGATAGATAGATAGATAGATAGATAGATAGATAAGATAGATAGATAGATAGATAGATAGATAGATAGATAGATAGATAGATAGATAGATAGATAGATAGATAGATAGATAGATAGATAGATAGATAGATAGATAGATAGATAGATAGAATAGATAGATAGATAGATAGATAGATAGATAGATAGATAGATAGATAGATAGATAGATAGATAGATAGATAGATAGATAGATAGATAGATAGATAGATAGATAGATAGATAGATAGATAGATAGATAGATAGATAGATAGATAGATAGATAGATAGATAGATAGATAGATAGATAGTAGATAGATAGATAGATAGATAGATAGATAGATAGATAGATAGATAGATAGATAAATAAATAAAGAAATCGATCAACCAATCAATAAATAGATCAATTAAAAAAATCAGCATAAAATTGATACCTTAACCCTTTCTCCTAACCACCTACTGGAAAATGGTCACATTTGTTACGATGCATCCGTCACTTTTCTCATCCAGATTTCATTTCTTTTTGCTACAGCTATAAAAATAACTTGACATTCTGTAATAGATCTCGTATTGTCGAACAATACTATGTATTGAATGTACTTGTTGCTTTTCTGTTAGAGTAAGAAATGTCTGTTTTTTGTTGTGGGTGGGTGTGAAGTTTTTGGGGGAAATTCTGAAAATGCCTGCTGGTAAGGAAAGGGTTAAATGAAATGACGTGTTTCTGGGATTTCAATCAATATTCAGTTTATTAAATCAATTCTCTCTTTTACAAATCAAATTTCAAGCACCTGACTCGAGATGAACATATCTTGTTATGCAGGTCTAACACCCGAATCCACTTATGGGCCGGGCCTTGTTTAGCATTGTTAGTTGTGAAGGACAATATAATGCGTCATTTAAAAAATTTTTTTTTGGAGATTTCTTTACAAAAGTGAGCCCATAAGGAATTGAGTTATCAGGCCTGCAAATACGTGCACGTCGACCTGGCTTCATTCATATTTATTGCGGCTAATGAATCAAAACGGTTTAGGTAAAATACTCACAACAGCCGCCAGCTGTATACAAGTTAGCAACACTGAAAACCTATGTGTAACCTTAAACGTTTATATAGTCTGATTTGATAGAATTTATTGGTGAGATTAATAAGTAAAATTGTTCATTCAAAACAATAAACAAAGAGATGAGTGACGTCAATTATGTTCCATCTATAATAGTTTCAGGGTCTGTCTGAGAATGTTTTTAAAGTAATTGTGTTTTTACCTGGTCTGTGTCTCTTTCACAAGTCCGTAGCTGTAGAAGCTGTTGGAGCTTGAGCTTCCTGACGTCCGCCAGCTCGTCGCATCTCATCTTCCTCTCCTGAAGTTCTTCCAGCTTTTTGTTGATGTATTCGATCTGAGAGGTGTAGTCTGGGCTGATGTCCTTGCCGAAAGCGTTCTTCACGGGCATCGACATTTCGTCAAGCAGGCTCTGGCCGTCATTCAGACTGTACTCGGCTATATCGTCTAGGGTAGAAATGGATAATGTTGAAGAGAGAGAGAGAGAAGGGATGAATAATCATTAAGACTGTACTCGGTTATATCGTCTGGGGTAGAAATGGATAATGTTGAAGAGAACGGGAGAGAGAGAGAGAGAGAGAGAGAGAGAGAGAGAGAGAGAGAGAGAGAGAGAGAGAGAGGGGGGGGGGAGAGAGAGAGAATGAATGAATACATGATTATAAGCTCTGGCCGTCATTAAGACGGGACCCGGATAAATCGTCTAGGAAGGAATTGGGTAATGTTAGAGAAAGAAAATGGATGAATTCTGGACGTCATTGAGACTGTATTCGGTTATATCGTCTAGGGGCATAATTGGATAATTAAAAAAAAAAAAAAGAGAGAGAGAGAGAGAGAGAGAGAGAGAGAAGAGAAGAGAGACAGAGAGACAGACAGAGAGAGAGAGAGCGAGGAGAGAGAGAGAGAGATGTATATAAATAAATGATCATAGAGGCCGTCATTCAGACTGTACTTGGATATTTCGTCTTGGATAGAATTAGATAATGTTAAAGAGAGAGAGAGAGAGAGAGAGAGAGAGAGAGAGAAAAATAGATGGATGAATTCCTGCCGTCATTGAGACGGTCCTCGGTTATATCGTCTAGGGGTATAATTGGATAAGAGAGAGGTTGTATTTTTTAATTATTTTATGAGGGTCATTTAAATCGATCGATATTTGAAGGACGAGTTTTCTGGCCAAATTTTACAATAATATGGTTTGTTTGGGGTTTTTTTTCCATCCAGAGTAAGTCCGTCCGAATAGCACACAAAAGTATTGGAGATGGAGATGATCGAGTGAGTTCTTACCACAAGCGTCAGACTTTTCCTGGAGAGTTCCCATGGCTTTCTCAACCTCCTCCACGGTCTCAGCGGCAATGTCACTACACAGTAACTCGAGTAGCTGATCCAGACACAACGAAAACTGTGGGGTATCGAATATAAAAGACATATTATCCAGTGGCGTGGCATGCTTACAGTATAAGGTGGTGCCAGAATCAGAAGAAAATGACTTAAAACATGTTATATTTGTAAATACAAAAGAAAAGAAAAAAAAATAAAGAAAAGACCTACTTAAATAAGTAAGAGGCTGTAATACTATTTCTCAGTTTTATTATTTTAAAAAGCTGTAAACCATTTTAAAAAGATGATTTTGGTTCCAAGCACCTAATCAACCAATATCGCCACGCCCCTGAATTATCAATATAACCTATTTATAGTATATAGGAGTCCCGGCAATGTCACTACACAGTAACTCAAGTAGCTGATCCAGACACAGTGAAAACTGTGGGGGTATCGAATACAAAAGACATATTATCCAGTGGCGTGGCATGCTTACAGTATAAGGTGGTGCCAGAATCAGAAGAAAATGCCAAAACATGCCATATTTGTAAATACAAAAGAAAAGAAAAAAATAAAGAAAAGACTTACTTAAATATGTAAGAGGCTGTGTAATACTATTTCTCAGTTTCATTATTTTAAAATGCTGTAAACCATTTTAAAAAGATGATTTTGGTGCCAAGCACCAAATCAACCAATATCGCCACGCCCCTGGTATTATCAATATAAACTATTTATAGTATATGGGAATCCCGGCAATGTCGCTACACAATAACTCGAGTAGCTGATCCAGACACAGTGAAAACTGTGGGGGTATCGAATATAAATGGACATATTATTAATATAAACTATTTATAGTCTATGGGAATCCCCGTTTCACAGGCTTTTTCAACCTCTTCCACGGTCTCAGCGGCAATGTCACTACACAGTAACTCGAGGGAAACCATTTATAGTCTATGGGAATCCCCGTTTCACAGGCTTTTTCAACCTCTTCCACGGTCTCAGCGGCAATGTCACTACACAGTAACTCGAGTAGCTGATCCAGACACAATGAAAACTGTGGGGGTATCGAATACAAAAGACAAATTATCCAGTGGCGTGGCATGCTTACAGTATAAGGTGGTGCCAGAATCAGAAGAAAATGACTTAAAACATGCTATATGTGTAAATACAAAAAAAAGAAAAAAAAAATAAAGAAAAGACCTACTTAAATAAGTAAGAGGCTGTAATACTATTTCTCAGTTTTATTATTTTAAAAAGCTGTAAACCATTTTAAAAAGATGATTTTGGTTCCAAGCACCTAATCAACCAATATCGCCACGCCCCTGATATTATCAATATAAACTATTTATAGTATATAGGAGTCCCGGCAATGTCACTACACAGTAACTCAAGTAGCTGATCCAGACACAACGAAAACTGTGGGGGTATCGAATACAAAAGACATAATATTATTAACATAAACTATTTATAGTATATGGGAATCCCGTTTCACAGGCTTTCTCAACCTCCTCCACGGTCTCAGCGGCAATGTCGCTACACAGTAACTCAAGGGAAACTATTTATAGTCTATGGGAATCCCGGTAATGTCGCTACAGAGTAACTCGAGTAGCTGATCCAGACACAATGAAAACTGTGGGGGTATCGAATATAAAAGACATATTATTCATATACAGAGAAGTGGTAAGACCTGGAATGAGATAAAAAAAAGTTAGCTCGGGATAGAGAAGGATGGAAACTGTTTGTCTGTGGCCTATACCCTGACCCAGGGTGAAAAAGGCAATGATGATGATGATTCATATAAACCATTTATAGTCTATTGGAATCCCGGCAATGTCACTACACAGCAACTCGAGTAGCTGATCCAGAAACACACTGCGTCGAATCAGCGCTTTTTCAGTTGGAACTCCCTGCTCGCTACCTGCATGAGGTCATTGGAGTTCAACTGGTATCAAGCAGTGCCGTGTCCAATGGGGGCAATTATGGATATTTATGGTCTTATAATATGTCTGTATAGCGGGAAAACAATAACAGACTCTTTCACTTCATTATTTTGATTTGAAAAATCAGTTGTCTTTCTAAACATCAGTGAAAATTTGACATTCTTGTGGTTAATAGTTTTCTTTGAATATCACAAATTGTTGATCTAATTTTAAGTGCTTGTAAATTATGGTGCACTTAAATAAAAAATTTGTTATTCAAAACTCAGCGGCAGTATCTCAAGAATTTTAATAAATATCAAAAGTACATATATGCATCTATGTTCCTGTGCAATATTATCATATTGGCAGTTGATTTTCTTGATTTATTCATGGTTTTGTAAGTTCTGTATATTGTTTTTACCAATTCCGTTCCTCTCAAACAGTTGTGTTGATCATAACAGTAAATTGATATGATTGTGGTAAAATAACTCATAAAGATAATATTTTATTGACCAGTAAAGACTAAAAACTAATATTGTGTATGATGTCAATATCTCAATTTACTATCAATCTGCCTATAAAGTATGATTCTTTACAAGAAAAAATCAATCACCCAACAAGGTTACTGGACATGCTACAAATATTGCAGTATCAATCATCAATTACAACTAACACTAAGCACTGGTACTGTTAAATTAAATGATTTGCTCAAACAGACGGACATAGTATGTGGACAAAAGAGGATTCAAAAGTATGAGGGCATATAGTTTATTCCAAGTAGTAACCTTTTTCTCCTTATTGACCAACTACATTCAAAACGAACACACTGTCCATATAGTTTATATAGAATCATCTCCTTTCCTCCAAGAATACACATTTAGTCATTGTCTTATAAAGTCATCTGATATACCAATGAACTCCAGTCAGTCAAATTTAGAGATAAAACAATTGAATAACAACCAGAGTCAAATCAGTATAACACCACAGGCATACCACAGCAAGATCATTTAATTTTTGGGAAATCACTGCCATATATATCTGGACGCTTCAGTCTATAAAAAGTTAACACATTCACTTGTGCATAAAAGGAGAACTTGAACTTACATTATATTACTTATTCAACATGCAAGAATACCCTAAACATTGACACCTATATGACACTATAAAGTCGGCATTCCCTGAGACAACCACACAAAAGCAGTACCGTATACATCTTCAAACTATAATGTCTAACAGTCATAAAAAAAATATAATTTTGACTTGAATCGTAAGGGATTTAAGTATAGAAAAAAGTTATCAAGCCATTAAAAAGTTGACTTTCAAATGTGCCCAAAACTCATAATATTTAAATCAGTTAAATGCTTAAAAAATAATATTAATATTATTTTCGTCTAATGGTTTATATTTTATTCCTAAACTGATATTTGGACATAATTCATGGCATGGAGTACTATGGGAGAGAAAATAAGGATCTCACCAAGTCATGCCAAATAAGAAATTTACAATAAAAAATTCATATCTTTTAAGGTTTTACTGCCCGGACAACAAAACTTGGCATGTGTCAAGATCATCATTTTTACTTTATAATGATGCTTGTTTCAATCATTTTCTGCCGCTGGGAATTAAATTATTGATATGCAAATTACAACAAATTAATTTCATTGATAGCTCAAAAACCACTAAATTGACACCTCTCTTATGAGCAGCCTTAAGAGGATAAATTATTATCAACCATGGCATATGATGAAAGAAACCTTTGCTTTGCTTGTGGTGAGGGAACAATTTTCATATTTGTGTTAGCAACTGAGCAATACCATAAAATATTGCAACAATTAATTACCATCAGCGGCATCACAGATTCCTACTGACCGCTACCTGTTCCACCCATGGGCTGACCCCACTAATGGGGTCAGGTTGACCTAGCACTGAAATACCACTCAGAGGGGAAAATGCCACGCAGTGCACAACGAAAACTGTGGGGGTATCGAATACAAATGGACAAATTATCAATATAAACGATTTATAGTATATCCCGGTGCACAATAATATCTAGGTCATGTACGAGAAATGTAATACGATTCCTTCATCTCTTTGTATTTATTAAACGAGTTATTTTTATCGTGCCCAGTAACTCAACGAGCGTGCGAGTATGTGTTATTGCACGATATAAATATAACTACAGAACTGCATTTTTCCCTCTTTGATTCAATAAATCTTGTTGAAAAGGGACATTTTATTCCCTTAGTACCTATATTTAGGACTTAACAGCATTTTTTGATCATGGTGAAGGCAACATTTATTTAATTCTAAAGTGACTTTTTTCTTTTCTTCCTTTGGATATTACGAACTTTTTTAAAATTTCTAGTTGGCAACTCTCTAGATAGTATGCGCTTGGCTCAGAAGGTTATAACATTGCCATCCGGAAGTATAACGGTCCAACACACAAAACTCTGTGTAACCATGAACGTTTATAGTCAGGTTAATACAGTTCAGTGAGCATTACTCATAAACGCGGATGGCAAAAAACAATAGCAAAGACACGAGTGACGTCATCTTCGAACTATCTTTATACTTACGTCTTGTGCATATCGATGGAATCGGAGTGACGTAATGAGTAGCGTTCGCCTCCTCTCCAACCTGCTAGCCAGACTACGGCATACGGTGTCCATGTAATCTCGCTCGGCCTTCAAGTCCTGGGCGGCTGTGAGGCCCCCATCGAGAATCTCCTCGGCCGTGTGTCGTAATTCGGCATAGTGTCCATATGTGTCCTGGGTGGACGGAAAAATAGTTCGTTTTTGAGGGTTGATGTCATGATTTGTGTGGGTTTATATATATATATATATATATATATATATATATATATATATATATATATATATATATATATATATATATATATATATATATATTCCTTCTGTAGTGTTTCATTCATCCTGTTTTGTTGATAAAGGGAAACCCAAAACGTCCATTTGATCTGTTTTTGCATATGAAAATTGATCAATTCCTTCACGTATTTTTTGGCCGAAACAATCGTTTCTATGTCCTTCATTTCACAGTCGGCATGAATGATTGGTGAAATGGATGATATAGAAACGATTGTTTCGGCAAAAAATACGTGAGTGACTTTATTTATTTTTATATGCAAAAAAGGTGTGGTGGTTGCTTTAGCAATGGGAATGTTGTTGTTGTGGTCGTTGTGCTGGTTGTGGTAATGGTGCTAACGATTGTGGTGATGGTGGTTATGTTGATTAGTGATAGCGGTTGTGGTGCTGGTGTTGTTGTTGTTGTTGTTGTTGTTGTTGATAGTGGCGGTGGACGTTTCGGGTTTCCTTTTATCAACAAAACGGGATGAATGAAACACTACAGATGAATGAGATAATGTGGTAGTGGCGCTGTTAAAATAATCTTAACAACGCCACTACCACATTATCTCATTCATCTGTAGTGTTTCATTCATCCTGTTTTGTTGAAAAGGGGAAACATGCAAACGTCCATTTTATCTGGGGTTTTTTTTTGTAAATTAATTGAAGCTTACATTCAATTTCCCATTGTTATTCATTCTCATTCCAGAAAAGATACATAAAAATGTTCACTCAAAAGATTCACAAAAATGTTCACTTAAAAGATACATCAAAATGTTCACTCAAAAGATACACAAAAATGTTCACTCAAAAGATCCATCAAAATGTTCACTCAAAAGATACATCAAAATGTTCACTCAAAAGATCCATCAAAATGTTCACTCAAAAGATCCATAAAATGTTCACTCAAAAGATACATCAAAATGTTCACTCAAAAGATCCATCAAAATGTTCACTCAAAAGATACATCAAAATGTTCACTCAAAAGATCCATCAAAATGTTCACTCAAAAGATACATAAAATGTTTACTCAAAAGATACATAAAATGTTCACTCAAAAGATACATAAAATGTTCACTCAAAAGATACATAAAATGTTCACTCAAAAAATCCATCAAAATGTTCACTCACGGTGCATTTGATCTCGAGTTCCTCGTGCCTCTTCCTCAACTCCTCAGCTGCTTCACAAGAGTCCCCAATATCCGCCTGGGAGGACAGAAGCTTCTCCCCGGGACCCAGAACCCAGTTGATGACCTGGGGAAGATAGATATTATTATAGACAAGGATTAAAGTGGACCGGTTCTCAGTTTGGAGGCGACACGTAATCTATACGTGTAACAATGTTATCATCGTCGTCATTTTCATCATCATCATCATCTTCATCATCATCATCATCATCATCATCATCATCATCATCATCATCATCATCATCATCATCATCATCATCATCATCATCATCATCGTCGTCGTCGTCTAAACGTGTAACAATGTCATCATCGTCGTCATTTTCGTCATCATCATCATCATCATCATCGTCGTCGTCGTCTTCGTCATCATCATCATCATCATCATCATCATCATCATCATCATCATCATCATCATCATCATCATCATCATCATCATCATCGTCGTCGTCGTCTTCGTCATCATCATCATCATCATCATCATCATCATCATCATCATCATCATCATCATCATTATCATCATCTTGGTCATCATCATCATCATCATCATCATCATCATCATCATCATCATTATCATCATCATCATCATTGTTTTGAATTATTACTACTAGTGCCATTATCAGACCTATTGTTAATGGTGCAATTATCATCATCATCATCATCATCATCATCATCATCATCATCATCATCATCATGATCATCATCATCATCATCATTATTATTATTATTATTATTATTATCACTATGTATATAGAATGCTCATTTTTGTTAGAGGAGGAACGAAGACGTTGAAATGAAAGACGTACAACTTTGACTTCTCCCTTCCAATCCTCGTATTGCTGGTTACAGTTGAAGGATCTGTCCCTGTCCTCGAGGAAAGTCTGGAGTTTGTCTATTCGATTGGAGAGATACTGGAGGATTCGTTTGACCTGTGGATGGATGGAGCGAGCATGGACGACTGATGGATAGAGGTACAATATTGATGGTAGTGGTGATGATGGTGGTGGTGGTGGTGATGGTAGTAGTAGGGAGTGTTAATTATTATTGTGGTGATGATTAATCAAAATAAAAAGTGCAAAAGAACTGACAAAGGCCATCCTAAAAGCAGCAAAAGAAAGTATCCTAAGGGGGGCAAGAAAAAATTATATACCATTCTGGACAGACGATCTTAATCAGTTAAGTAATGAAGTATCGGAAACAAGAGAAAAGGCTGAAGCAGACCCCTGTGATGACAATATTGCAGCATATAAAGAGGCAGAACTACCTTTAAAAAAGAAATGGCAACGACATCCAAAATGGCATGGAAAGAAAAAACGCATAGCCTTAACTTCGAAAAAGATGGAAATAAACTTTGGAAACTTACAAAAGCCCTAAATAGAGAACCGAACCGCTTTGGAAAAAGAAGGAGAACTTGTCAGTCCACAACAAGCTGCAGACCTATTCATGGAGCAGTTCAAAAAAATTAGTGACAACACAATAGAAAAAGAACTGAAGAAAAGAGTTAGAAAAGAATGCAGAAAACAAAAAAAGGAACTTAAGGAAGCCATAGATGAAGTAATGACAAAGAAGCTAACTATGGAAGAACTAGAAAGCTCTCTCAAAGTGTTAAAATTAAAAACAAAGAAATCGCCAGGCCCAGACGAAGTAACAAATGAGATGCTTATCCATCTTGGAAAGACAGCGAAAAAGAAGCTATTACAACTCTACAACAGCACTTGGAAAACTGGTAAAATACCAGATATATGGAAAAAGGCTTTTATTGTCCCGATTAAGAAAGAAGGAAAACAAGCAAATGAAGCCGCAAATTACCGACCTATAAGTCTTACAAGCTGCATGTGCAAGCTGATAGAAAGAATTATCAACTCCAGACTGATGTGGTATCTTGAAAACTATAATGTGCTTATAAATGAACAAGCTGGTTTCAGAAGACACAGGAGTACTGAAAATCAAGTAACCTACATATCCCAAGAAATAGAAGACTCGTTTCAGGATGGAAAGAAAAAAATTGTGGTATGGGCGGACTTTGAAAAAGCATTCGACAGTGTGGAAAAAAGGTCTGGTATATAAACTACAAAAATCAAAAGTATCCCATAACATGCTCAACTGGATACAAAACTACCTAAAAACAAGAAAGGCAAGAGTAACAACACAAGGTCACAAAAGTAGAGAAGCAAAACTAAAACATGGAGTCCCACAAGGTGGAGTACTATCACCTACACTATTTCTTCTCTATGTAAATGATATAAGAGAAACACTATGTCGAGGAGTGAAAATGTCGATGTACGCAGATGACCTAGCTCTGATTAGCTCTGACCAAAACTTAATCAAGGCAAAACACAGGATGCAAATCACACTGGATAATATCAAAGAATGGACTGACAACTGGGCGATGAAAATAAATGCAGTGAAGACAAAGTTCACAATATTTAGCCTCTCACCAAAAGATGAAAAAGCAAAGCTACGTATTGAAGACCATGAATTGGAAAAAGACGACGCACCAAAATACCTAGGAGTCCATTTTGACCCAAGACTAACATGGAAAAATCAAATCAGCAACAGTCAGAAAGTTGGGGTAAAGCGAACACAACTCTTGAAAAAACTAGCTGGAACAACTTGGGGAGATAGCTCCGATATACTGAAACAAACTTACACAGGATATGTGAGACCAGCGCTAGAATACGGGATATCTGCATGGGGAAACTGCTCCAAAACTCAAATGGAAAAAGTGGACAAAGTGCAAAACAGCGACATGAGGATAATAAGTGGAGGAATGAAATCGACACCGATTCATGCAATGGAAACCATAACAGGACTTACATCTCTATCAGAAAGAAGAGAATCAAAAATTTTGAAACAATACACAGACGTGAAAACAATGACAGATCAGCCTCTTCACGCTAGAGCGCAACAAAAGAAAACTAGGCGGCTGAAAAGATCACACTTTATTGAAAGAGCCAAGCAAATTGAAAAAGATCACGAACTTGACGAACTAATGACCCAAAAACGCAAAGCCAATATCAGAGTACCAATTTGGAAACGGCAAAATCACTTGAAAATCAAGACTTCCGTTGGTGACATTTCAACAAAACAAAAACACGGCGAAGAAATCAAGAAGTCTGTACAGAAGTGCATAGATCAAAACTACCCTGAAAAAAAATGGACAAGAATCTATACAGATGGTTCATGCAATAAAGAACACACGTGCGGGGGCCTGGGAGTGCACATCGAGTACACAAATGGTCAACAAAAGGAGATCAGCAAACCGACTGGTACTCGCACTTCAATCTACAAGTCAGAGGCAGATGCAATCCATGAAGCTGTTAAGCAAATCCTCTCAGAAAATGAAAAGCCAAGACACATAGTGATTTTAACAGATGCTAAGAAAATTCTGGAGGATATAATGATGTCCTTTGCGGATGATATAGACGCCTTGGTGGAACACCTCATGAAGCTAAGCAAGTTTACCAACATTGTACTGCAGTGGATTCCAGGACACTGTGGGATACTTGGAAATCAGATCGCTGACCAACTGGCAAAGGCAGGCAGTCGCATGCAGCAACCCTCCCCAATGTACTCAACAGGAGAAATTAACAAAATGGCCAAATTTATCCAGTCTCAGAGATGGAGAGAGAAGCACCCAGAATACAACATGAATGACCCAATCAAGGTGCTCAACAGAAAGGAACAGGTCATCATCTTCAGACTGAGAACTGAACACAACCAGTTAAAGGAACAAATGTGGAGGATGTCCAGAGCAGGTGCCTCTGGACAATGTGACTGCGGACTTGAAAATGAAAATGGACATCATGTCCTAATGGAATGTCCAAGGTACAACCAGTTGAGAAGGAACTTCTGGCCTGATCCAACCCCATACTCAAAGAAGCTGTACGGCAATGAGGACGACCTCAGGACCACTGTGGGCTTCATTCCAAAGACCGGACTGACCATGTGACGTGACGGGAACGAAGAAGAAGAAGAAGAATCAAAATAAAATAATAATAATAAAAATAATAATAATAATAATAATAATAATAATAATAATAATAATAATAATAATAATAATAATAATAATAATAATAATAATAATAATAATAATAATAGTGGTGCTGGTGCTGTTATTGTTGTTGTTGTTAGTGGTGGTGGTGGTGGTGGTGGTGGTGGAGGTAGTGGTGGTTGTGGTGGTAATGGTTGTAGTAATGATGGCAGTGGTGACTTCGTAGGTGGTGGGAGTGTAGTTGTGGTGGTGGTGCTAGTGATGTTGATTTGTGATAGCGGTTGTGGTGATTGTGTTGTTGTAGTAGTTGTTGGTGGTGGTGGTAGTGGTTGTAGTAATGGTTGTAGTAATGGTGTTAGTGGTGACTTCGTAGGTGGTGGGAGTGGAGTTGTGGTGGTTTGTGCTAGTGATGTTGATTTGTGATAGTGGATGTGGTGTTGTTGTTGTTGTTGTTGTTGCTCTTGTTGCCGTTGTATTGGTGGTGGTGGTGGTGATGATAGGATTATGGCGGTGATGGTGGAGGTGGTGTTTGTGCTAACAGTCGTGGTGGCTGCTATGGTGGTGATGGATGAAGATGATGATGATGATGATGATGATGATGATGATGACGACGACGACGACGACGATGATGATGATGATGATGATGATGATGATGATGATGATGATGATGAAGATGATGATGATAAATAACGATGATAATAATAATTGAAAATAACGATGAAACCCATCAAAGCAAAAACAAAATCAAAGTCATAATAATAAGCACGCAATAGGTAAGGTAAACGGAGTGCTTATAATATAAACACCACGGATAGTCACACAAAAAAACAACCAGTTATATATATATATATATATTATATATATATATATATATATATATATATATATATATATATATATATATATAGATATATATATATATATATATATATATATATATATATATATATATATATATATATATATATATATATATATATATATATATAAACGTATACCTGTTTTTGTGTCTCAAGGTTGTCCAATGTTGGAATGGCGCCCTGGTTGTCTCGGTAACCGCTGTAATCATTCTCTTGCAAGGAAGACAAGAGTTCTTGCCCTTGTAGGAATACATAAATAACAATGTGAAATTGAATGTAAGCTTCAATTTAATATACATATATACGAAAACATAAGAATGGACGTTTTGGGTTTCCCATTTATCAACAAAACACAGGATGGATGAAACACTGCAGACGAATGGGGTAATGTGATAGTGGCGTTGTTAAGGTGAATAAACAAAAACACTGGAATAACACAGGCGTGAGCCGCAGTGCAGCGCCACAAATTGAGCTAGGGCAAGGTGACTTGCTCAAGGCCACACAGCGAGTGCAGCGACATATGATCGAATTCGGTACCTTTCGGGTACGAAGCAAAGACCGTACCGCTGAGCCACGCCGCTGCCCCTAACAATAACAATCAGATAGAATCCTTACCTTGGTTGATGAGCTGAGAGGGTCTTGTCGTGATCGCCTCCCGGAAGTGGTTGTGTCGACGTAGAGACTCCAGGGGACTTGCGGGGGCCTCTTCGGCGGGGCCGACAGATTGGGCCTTGACCCCAAAACTATCGTGCATCTCCTTTTCTTGATTGTCCAAATCTTCCACAACAGATCGGGCTATTTTCAGGAATTCTTCATATCTCTGTGGTTGGGATAAAGAGAATTCATAGCCCGTAAATTGAACATTGTTCTCAAGTTTTGGAGATTACAGCAAACAATCTGAACCATAATTCGAATATTTTCTTAACCCTTTAGGACAATCGTCACATTCGTCACTTTTCTACTCACTTCATCTCTTAAGGGAAGATAAATAGATATTGTATCATTATACTCTAAACTTAAAATTCAGCATTCGTTTAGCGCAATATTTACTCAACGTGCTCAAAGATCAGAATAATAGCTATACAGCCGTACTTTGGAAAAAATGTATTTAAAAATTTGGCCAGAAAACTTGTCCTTCAAATATCGATCGATTTAAATGACCCTCATCTTGGCAAAAACTTTCAAACCTGGGGCTTTAATGAAGACTTCGCTAAGTCCCAGGTTTAAGAGTTTTTGCCAAGATGATGGTCGTTTAAATCGATCGATATTAGAAGGACGAGTTTTCTGGCCAAATTTTTAAATACGTGTTTTTTTACAGAATAAGGCGGTATTGTCTACAATTCTATTGATTACTGATATAGCAAAGGTCTTATCTCATTAAATATGTGACCCCTCGTCTCAAAACGGTATTAAGTCGGGATGATTAAGATGCTGAAAATGGAATGTGTAGCCAGAAATGTCAGATTTAAGTTGAGTTTTATTACGCTTTAGAGAGGAGAGGGAATAGTATCATATTTTACTGTGCTAAATACCAACGTTTTATATTTTTGACGAGTTTAACTATTATTTGACTTTGTAGCATCTGGTTCATCCCGACATAATACCGTTTTGAGACGTTGGGTCACATAATATAATACATGACATCATCATAGTCCTCCTACCAGTTGCATCTCCAGCCATCCTTCATGGTTGTACAACAAGTGACCCCCGAGTTCATAGGTCAGCTGCATTTGGTCAATGTATTGGGTCAGTTGAGTGAGGAATACATAGCGTGGCTAGAACGAGAATAGAAAAAAAAAAGCAGTAAAGAAAAACCGTTAACTCATTCAACCCTAACAGCGACTATATCCGTAGTTTACCCGGGTTGCTTTTCCCCATGCCTATTTATTACATTTTTCTGAGACAAATTATAGGCGTAGTATCAAAGCTAATGTTTTTAATTTTTACATGTTAATGGTAGTTGATTAAAACTATCGATGTATGTACATGCTCATTTTCAATACATTTTTTTCCAATTTTGAAAAGTAGCAAAAATCTCTAGGATTGAGTGAGTTAAAAAGCCATCCATAAACAAATTTAACTAATGAAAACAAACCGCAATAAAAACAAAAACAAACGAAAATAAAACCAAGAGAAGAAAAAACAACAAATAAGCGAAAATCTAAAAAGGACAAGCAGAACAAATAGACAAACAAAAAAAAAAACGCCTCATAGGGAAGGAAAGTAACATCAAATCCTTCACTCTTTTGGTTCCTAAATCCTTGGAAGTGTGAATATGACCAGTACTTCAGAGTAACAATAATGAAAAGGCTACATAAAGATGGCATAACTACTTTAATATTCTTTTTTTTAGGATTCATCATCATCAAGTGCCATCCTGTTGGAGATATCGGCGATCATGTCCCTCCAACCATATCTGTCCTCAGATCTTCTCAATAGCTCGATTCCTGTTCCTCCTCCACCAATCCATCTGTTCAGATTGTCAATGTAATCTATCCTCTGTCTCCCTCTTCTTTTGTTCCCAGCAACTTTACCCGCAAGTACAATCTTTTCAATACCGTTTTTTTCTGTAAATATGTCCGATAACTTTTAACTGTCTTTTTCTGATGGTGTTTACCAAATTTGGTCGTACTCCAATTTCTTTTAATACCTCCTCGTTTTTTATTTTATCTTTCCATGAGATTCTAAGAATGCGTCTATAAAACCAAATTTCGGCTGCAGTTATTCTACGTTCCCATTCTTTGTTAATCTTCCAACACTCGCTGCCATAAAGAAGCACAGACCACACGTATGATGTCATTACCCGGAGTTTTGTTGTTTTTAGGATTACGGGACGTTAACTCACTCAACCCTAACAGCGACTATATCCGTTGTTTACCCGGGTTACTTTTACCCCATGCCTATTTATTACATTTTTATGAGACAAATTATAGGCGTAGTATCAAAGCTAATGTTTTTAGTTTTTACATCTCAATGATAGTTGAATAAAACTACCTATGCACATGTTCATTTTTAATACATTTTTTTTCTCCAATTTTTAAAAGTAGCAAAAATCTCTAGGATTCAGAGAGTTAAAAGAGGGAGGCTAGATGATCTTTATTTATTTAGAGTAGAAAAAAATATGTAACCAGAAGATCAATCAATGACATACGTTTTCAGTAATAAGTCGGTGCATCTCTGGGCGATGGTCATTGTCGTGGGTGACCACCAGAACTTGCTTCAGGTATTGTCCAACGGTTTCCTGGATATTGTAAATTTTAAAGAAGAAAGAAATATAATATTTCGAAAAACGAAAATTAAAAACGAAATTGAGCTTTTATATAGAGCAATATCCACTAAATTTACTCAAAGCGCTATACAAATGGCCCCCTAGCCAATTTCAACACTTAACATGTAGGACGAGACATGACGCCTGTTAGGCAATATTACAGGGGGTTTTATTCAGACAGAGAAAACGCTGTTAACGGCCAGGTCCTCATTTTTACACCTGAGTACGGTGAGAGAATGCGAGTAAAGAACTTTTTCCCAGGACTCCACTATGTGCCGAGCGAGCGAGCGAGGCTCAAACCCAGGACCTTCCGATCCGAAAGCGAGTGTCATACCACTAGACCACTAACATAGCCGCACTTACCTGCAGACAAACCATGAGACGGTCAATCTCAGACCAGGACCCATCTCGACTGTCCACCACTACAGAGAATCCTTTCCTCTTTGTCTCCTCTCTGGACATACAAAAAAAGATGGATGATAATAAAAATGTTAAAGTGAATGACATAATC
>NC_088372.1:5885344-5890344 GCF_034508935.2 Berghia stephanieae | reverse complement strand
GAGTACCTGGCCGTTGACAGCATTGTTTCTGTCGGAAAAAAAAACTGTAATATCGCCTAACAGGCGTCATGTCACGTCCAATATGTCAGCGCGGCTCAGTGGTACGGTTTTTGCTTTGTACCCGAAAGGCACCGAGTTCGATCACCCGCCGCTGGGCTGTGTGACCTTGAGCAAGTCATCTCGCCCTAGCTCAATTTGCGGCGCTGTACTACGGCTATCGCCTGGGTTATTCCAGTCTTCCCATGGAATAGACCCTAGAGACAAATTTCCCGTTGGGATGAATAAAGGGAATTTTATTTGTTTATCTATCTACCTATCTATTTTTAATGTATTTCTCCGCGCTTTAATCAGCAACATTTTCATTGCCCAGTCTTCCTCTATTTTCATTTTTTTTATTCATCTTGTGAAAGGAGAAAAAAACCTAGCAAGGTTACGAACATCCACACAGGTAATTGCTTTATTAAGAAGTGTCACTGCAACTTTCAGTGTGAAAACGGATGATGATGACACGAAATACTGACAGACAGATGTGGTGTAATGGGGGGGGGGGGGGGGGGGGGGGGGGGGGGGGTGGAGGATGATTTAAAAGAATTAACTCATTTACGACCAGCTCCGATTTCATTCAAATCAGCGTGGCTCTAAAAATTGAAACCAACTATTATGGCACTGACAACAAAATTGGTCATTGCGTTTAGCCAAATCAAAGCTCATAACATCATCCATCCGGATATATCACGTGCAAACACACAAAACTATGTGTAACCTGAAACGTTTATAGATAGTATGCGCTTGGCTAAGACGCTCACAACATTGCCATCCGGAAGTATAACGGACAAACACACAAAACTCTATAGATAGTTCGAAGATGACGTCACTCAGGTCTTTGTTATTGTTTTTTGCCATCCGCGTTAATGAGTAATGCTCACTGAACTGTATTAACCCGACTATAAACGTTCATGGATACACACAGTTTTGTGTGTTGGCCCGTTATACTTCCGGATGGCAATGTTATGAGCTTCTTAGCCAAGCGCATACTATCGATAACGTACCAAAACACACAAAACTATGTGTTACCTTAAATGTTTGTAGTCTGAATAAAAGAACAACAACTCAACAAAACGGCTGGCTGGAAACAATAACAAAGAGGTGAGTGTCGTCAATTTTGTTTTATCTATAGATGGTATGCGCTTGGCTGAGAAGCTCACAACATTACCAACCGGAAGTATAATGGACCAACACACAAAACTAGGTCCAACGATTAGATATTTCTTAACAAATGTAAACACGCTGTTTTGTTTTCAAATGTTTAAACATACCCATGTGTCAAACTGAATCAAATAACCAATCGTGATGTTAGATATTTCAAAAGCTGTGAACACTTTCCACTAAGTGGGTCACTTTGGGCACATTTTGTAATGTGACCAATGACCTCTAGCACATGGAAAGTTAATATAGATCGTGCCCATTGACCAGACTATAAATGTTGAAGGGTGCACATAATTTTGTGTATGCTCAGGTATAAAATATTACTGTTTTTGAATTTAAAAAAATGGCATTGCAATATCTTTGAGGGCTCTAGATAGTAATAAATGACCTGAGTTTGATGCGATTTTTTGGGGGTTCGTGGATAGCTCATACTACGGTAGAGTCACGCTCTCATCGGCCAGGCGGAGTTGTCTGTCGTACCAATAAGGTCGCGGGTTCAAACCCCATCACCCTCTATTGTCTTCTGGCACTTTCCTACTCACTTAATTCTTGTTGTTACCAACATAAGTGCCTGCTCCACTCACTTTTCTGAATTAAAAAATATCCTTTTCAGGCCTAACAAGTGCGATTTCTCGTTCTACGCGTCAATCGAGGAGTTGATCCTGGCTTGATACACTTGTTAAAGAACTTTGAGCACATTATGAAGTGGACATTGCTCTATGTAAAATCTCAAATTCATTCGTTTTATTTGTTATATTGTGTATCCTATTCATAGTCGTAATAATATAAATAACAATGTGAAATTGAATGTAAGCTTCAATAATTTGATATACGAAAAACAGATAAAAGCGACGTTTCGGGTTTCCCATTTATCAACAAAACAGGATGAATGACACACTACAAACAGAAGGCGACTGTAGTGTTTCATTCATCCTGTTTTCTTTTGATAAAGGGGAAAACCCGAAACGTCCATTTTATCAGTTTTCGTATCTTATTAAATTGAAGTTTACAATCAATTTCACAATGTTATTTATTTTTTCGAGTTTCGGGCAGCAACATTTACATTATATAGTCATAATACATATAGTACGCTAAGCTAGAAGATTGTGCGGCTATGTGGTCTTGTGGTATGACACTCGCTTTCGGATCGGAAGGTCCTGGGTTCGAGCCTCTCGCGCTAGGCGCATAGGTGAGTCCTTGGAAAAGGCTCCTTACTCACATTCTCTCACCGTACTCAGGTGTAAAATGATAAGGTCCTGGCCGTTAACAGCGTTGTCTCTCTCCGAAAATTATAATATCGCCTAACAGGCGTCATGTCCCGTTCTATATGGGGTTAAATGTTGCTGTTGACCAGGGACTCCTTTTTAAGCGCTTTAAGCACATTTAGTGGATATTGCGCTATATAAAAGCTCAATTAAAAAAATAGATACACTCTGTCCATCAGGGCCACCACCACAGACAGAAGGAAGCCCTAGAATGTTGCCACCACCGTAGCCATCGTTAACTTTTATAGCCTGACAGTGACCAAAAAATTACGTCAAAATGCCAGTCTTTGGCCACAAATGAAAACAAATCGTGAGTTGTATTCACTAGTTCAACCAATTGGGATCACTTGTTTCCATGAGCTCTACTAACGACAACTCAATAGGCGGTGCAAAAACCAAATAATGACGCCAACATGCCAGTCTTTTTTGAGTTCCAGTGTCAGGTTATAGATAGAATGCGCTTGGCCAAGGAAATCACAACATTGCCATCCGGAAATATAACCGACCAACACATAAACTCTGTGTAACCATGAACTTTTATAGTCTGACTAATACAGTTTAGTGATAACAACTCACAAACGCGGATGGCAAAAACAATAACAAAGGCCTGAGTGACGTCATCTTCGAACTATCTATATAACTTAACGATGGCTACGCCACCACCACCATCACCACAACCACAACCACTACCACTACCACTACCACCATTACTATTATGTGCACTTTCAAAGGCCGGGGTCACCCAAGCATGACGAGCCCAGGAACAGAAGCTTACGAAGGCCGTCCGTCCGTCCGTCTATTCTCGGCCACCAGCCATCCATAACGGACAACGGACCAGGACTGCCCACCCGTGTAAGGCATTATAATGGACATTATGGTCACTGAAGGAAGGCCAACACACAGCAAGTGGTCCAAGGTTTAAAGAGGATAATGTTGAAGTCTTTAACGAGGCTGTGTGAAGCATGGAATGATGTTATAGACACAATGATTGGACGAGGAAGATAACATTGGAAAGGCTTTTTACTTACTTTTTTAATTTATTTATTCATAGTAGTAGTATTTGTAGTAGTAGTAGTAGTATTAGTAGTAGTAGTAGTAGTAGTAGTAGTAGTAGTAGTAGTAGTAGTAGTAGTAGTAGTAGTAGTAGTCGTAGTCGTAGTCGTAGTAGTTGTTGTTGTTGTTGTTGTAACCCCCCCCCCACACACACACACACAAACACACATACATTTGTGGGGATGTACGGCCTCTGGCGTCTAGTTAATCCGTAGCCTTCGTAAACGAAAGGAACTGGTACTGACCAAAAAGTTACGTCACAAAAAAGACGAAGATCATCAAACGAATGTAAATAGTGAGTTGGGTCCCTGACCAACAGCAACACTTAACATGTAGGACGAGACATGACGCCTGTTAGGCGATATTACCTTTTTTTTCGACATAGACAACGCTGTAGACGGCCAGGTACTTATTTTACACCCGAATACAGTGAGAGAAAGTGAGTAAAGAGCCTTTTTTTTTTCCAATGACTCAACTATGAGCCGAACAAGGCTCGAAACCAGGACCTTCCGATCCGAAAGCGAGTGTCGAACCACTAGACTACATCGCCACTCTAGAGAATCCCAAAAATGTATGTCGTGGATTAGAGTGGATTAGATTATCGCAGGTACTCGTGTTTTGACTGGTGTAAAAACATTAATCCTACAGCCCCAGGGTCTTGGGGGGATGAGTGGGGAGAGTGTGTGATTGACTAAAAATATCGATATATTTTAATCGAAACGAGAGAAAATATAATACGTGACCCAGCGTCTCAAAACGGTATTATGTCGGGATGAACCAGGTGCTAAAAAAACAAATTATAGTTTAACTGGTCCAAAATGTGAATCATTGGTATTCAGCACAGTAAAATATGATATTCATTTTCCTCTATAAAGCATGTAAACTCAACGCTAGTCTGATATTTCTGGCTACAAATTCAATTTTCAGCATCTTAATCATCCCGACGTAATATCGTTTTGAGACGAGGGGTCATATCTATAAAGCCTCTTTTGTTGGTTCTTCAGATAAAAAGAGTTAATTTCGGGGTTGATAATCACCCGCTGCTTCGCGCACTTAAAATATCGGTCTTTGTTGACAATCTAGTGATGTGATATCCATCATACACACAAGTTCTCTCTTTCTTTCTTCCTTTCTTTCTTTATTTCTTCTTCTTCTTCTTCTTCTTCTTCTTCTTCTTCTTCTTCTTCTTCTTCTTCTTCTTCTTCTTCTTCTTCTTCTTCTTCTCTCTCTCTCTCTCTTCCTCTCTCTCTCTCTCTCTCTCTTTCTCTCTTTCTCTCCTTCTCTCTGTCTCTTTCTATATACCTATCCATCTCCTTCTTCATTCCTTCTTATTAGTCTGTGATTTCAACATTTTGAAATTTCTATATTATATGAAGAGGTCAGAGTCATAATATGATATAGCTCAATACGATTAAAATAAGCAATGGAAGAGTTGGGGAAACTGGCGAAACAACGTTGTCGGCGTACAATGACAAG
>NC_088372.1:5860344-5880344 GCF_034508935.2 Berghia stephanieae | reverse complement strand
ACCCGCGTTTGTGAGTAATACTCACTAAACAAAATTAACCTGACTATAAACACAGTTGTGTGTGTTGGTCCGTTATACTTCCGGATGGCAATGTTATGAGCTTCTTAGCCAAGCGCATACTATCTATAACAATAAAAAAGAGCCTGACACCGTCGCCATCGTTATGTTATAGCCTGACACTGAAACCCAAAAAGACTGGCATTTTGATGTCATTATTTGGTTTTTGCACCGCCTAGTGAGTTGTCGTTAGTAGAGCTCATGGAAACAAGTGGTCCCATTGGTTGAACTATTGAATACAACTCACCATTTGTTTCCGTGACCAATGGTTCAACCAATGGAATCACTTGTTTCCTTGAGCTCGATTAACGACAACTAGAAGGAACGAAGTTGACGTCACTCAGCTCTTTGTTATTGTTTTTAGACAGCCCTTTTAATGATTAGTTCTCACTAAATTCTATCAATCAGACGATAGAGAGTTCGACGTTGACGTCACGCGGGTCTTTGTTATTGTTTTTTTGCCATCCGCGTTTATGAGTAATTCTCACTAAACTATACTAACCAGACTATAAACGTTCATGGTCACACATAGTTTGTGTGTTAGTCCGTCATACTTCCGGATGGCAATGTTGTGAGCTTCTTAGCCAAGCGCATACTATCTATAAACGTTTAAGGTTAGCATAGCTTTGTGTGTAGGAAGGTTATATATCCGGCTGGCGGATGTTGTGAGAAATTTACATATATACACATAGCATCAATAGATAGAATGCGGTTGGCCAAGGAGTTCACAACATTGCCATCCGGAAGTATAACGGACCAACACATAAACTCTGTGTAACCATGAACTTTTATAGTGTGGTTAATACAGTTTAGTGAGAACAACTCACAAACCCGGATGGCAAAAACAATAACAAAGGCCTGTGTGACGTCATCTTCGAACTATCTATAGATGGAATGCGGTTGGCCAAGGAGTTCACAACATTGCCAACCGGAAGTAATACGGACCAACACACAAAACTCTGTGTAACCATGAACTTTTATAGTCTGGTTAATTAATACAGTTCAGTGAGAACAACTCACAAACGCGGATGGCAAAAAAACAAACAAACAATAACAAAGGCCTGTGTGACGTCATCTTCGTTATATCTATATCTCTGACCTCAGACTGTCGTCTAGAGAACGTCAATTTGGTTTTGAAGTGTCTCAAGCCGCTTTCACCGGAAGCGAGGACGAGAGACGCATGCGCACAACCAACATGACGTTCTCTCTCTAATAACTTTTCCGCCGGTGACGTCACAGACTATGGGTGACGTCACAGACTATGGGTGACGTCACAGACTATGGGTGACGTCACAGACTATGGGTGACGTCCAATCAAGGGACGCTACTCTTCCGCTAATCTCATTCCCTATGTACGTACACATATCTCTGACATCAGTCTGTCTGTCGTCTGGAACGTATGGAAGACGTTTTGTCAAGAAATCCCGAGGTAGGAGGGAGGGAGTAGATTACGTGAATGGAGTGTGGAATGTATGCCCTGATTAAATAGAGTCTATTGTGTGTACACAATGCAAGCATACCGTGTTTGTGGAAGGACTTGTTACAAGGCTCCAGTACACCTACTATCAGGTATTCATTACCTACTGAAGTATTCGAGAATGGGGATTGGGTATTACTATTGTCATTATATGGGGTTTCACACTATCTCCAAAAAAAATAATGAAAAAATAGGTTAGTGAATAACCGTTCTATTTTCGTTAGCCAGTTTCTGGGTGTAGGCTATTCCTGTGTGCCGGTAAAAGTTCGAATCCTTTTTTTTTCTTTCCTTTTTTTTTTTTTTTTTTAAAGTATTTTTTGACTCTGAGATACGGGAGTATGATGGTATTGATGCTATGCGTTTCAGTAAAATATCTACAACCCCAAGCCCGATATAACATATATATATATATATTTACAGAGAGAGAGAGAGAGAGAGAGAGAGAGAGAGAGAGAGAGAGAGAGAGAATGACGGAAAGAGAGGGGGAAAGAGAAAGAGAGGGAGAGAGAAGAGAAGAGAGGAGAGAGAGAGAGAGAGAGAGAGAGAGAGAGAGAGAGAGAGAGAGAGAGAGAGAGAGAGAGAGAGAGAGAGAGAGAGAGAAGAGAGAGAGAGAGAGAGAGAGAGAGAGAGAGAGAGAGGAGAGAGAGAGAGAGGAGAGAGAGAGAGAGAGAGAGAGAAGAGAGAGAGAAGAGAGAGAGAGAGAGAGAGAGAGAGAAGAGAGAGAGAGAGAGAGAGAAGAGAGAGAGAGAGAGAGAGAGAGAGAGAGAGAGGGCGAAAACGCAATTATTTTACATCTCCCCATAAACAGTAACCCGAAATGATATCAATTTTATAATAATGATATTTGACATCAGCGTTGTTAAATTTCACTCAAATTAGAGTTAAAATAAGCAAGTAAAAAATTCCATTCTTCCATTCTGAGATAACAAATCAGAACCGACTGATAAGAATCTAGAATCAAAGATTTCTTACACGCTTGCCTTTTTGGAACTCGAACTTTGTTTGTTCCCATGCCCAACGCGCACTCATAAAGAACGTGCAGTGGTTGAGTCATGAGTTCCAAAAAAAGCAAGAGTGTATAGATAGTTCGAAGATGACGTCACTCAGGTCTTTGTTATTGTTTTTTGCCATCCGCGAGTAATGCTCACTGAACTGTATTAACCTGACTATAAACGTTCATGGATACACATAGTTTTGTGTGTTGGTCCGTTATATTTCCGGATGGCAATGTTATGAGCTTCTTAGCCAAGCGCCTACTATCTATTAAGAATCGTACAAAGTACCGTCATCAGGATTGCATTGTAATATCTAGGAAGTCGGAATATGATTCACTAGTCTGATGTCACGTCGCCCAGCAAACGGCGAGCAGCTGGTTCTAAACAAAGAAAATGGGTACTTTTTGGTCTTCATGCTGGCTAGAACTTTTCATAATATGTCTTGTGATCAGAATGGATAAAAGTCAAAACATAATCATATTTATAATGTTTTTCTCCTCTGGATACACTTTTATGCTCGTCGGAGAAATATTTCATAAGGGCGTCCGCCATTGTTCCGATAGTTTAGAGCCAGTTACTAAGTTACCATGCGTCATTACGAGGGAAGTGACGTCATGACTATTGATCGGGTACAATCGAGGTATACTTATTCGCAGGTCCAGTAACCCAAATTGTTATGCATGTACTTTTTTATATGTAACTAAGGAGTTCTAAATTGAGAGGAATGAAAACAATGCATAACATTTTGGTGCGCAAAAAAAAACATATTTAAAAAATAGGGAAATCGCGGGTGGAATGGAAATAGGTGTAAAATGCTCCGTATTTGGTATTTTTTTAATTTTTTTATTTTTTATTTAAGTTGTTCTATTCATTTTTGTTTCTCACTTTTGACAATATCTTTTGTGTTTTCGTCAGTTACGCCATAAACACGACCTTTTGTCTCAGATTAACACAGACAACAATAGCTATAACTTGTTTTAGTATGACAAGAGGATTGGCGCTGGCCGGGGCTAAATGTCACGTACGGATTAGGAGACGGGGACATTTGTTAGGAGTTGGGGGACATAACGTTGGATGGGAGACAGCACGCATACAGACTTGCATACTCAGCGAAATGCTTGCGTGGGTTTCTTGGTGGCCACGTGGTATAACACAGTTTAGTGAGAATTACTCACAAACGCGGATGGCAAAATACAATAACAAAGGCTTGAATGACGTCATCTTCGTGCTATCTCTAAACATTTAAGGTTACACACAGTTTTGTGTGTTGGTCCGTTATACTTCCGGATGGCAATGTTGTGAACTCCTTAGCCAAGCGCATACTATCTATATGAAAGAAAAAAGACAAGAAAAACAAACCATTTATAAAAGTAAAAATTTGGCCAGGAAACTCGTCCTTCAAATATCGGTTGATTTAAATGACCCTCATTTTGGTTTCGCAGATACCCCCAGGTTTGATAGCTTTTGCCAAGATGAGGGTCATTTAAATCGATCTATATTAGGAGGACGAATTTTCTGGTCAAAAGTTTAAATACAAAATAATAACAAGAGATGTGCGCTATGTGGTCTAGTGGTATGACACGCCCTTTCGGATCGGAAGGTCCTGGGTTCGAGCCTCGCTCGACGCATAGTTTAGTCCTTGGAAAAGACTCTTTACTCACATTCTCTCATCGTACTCAGGTGTAAAATAAGTACCTGGCCGTGAACAGCGTTGTCTTTGTCCGAAAAATTGTAATACCGCCTAACAGGCGTCATGTCTCGTCCTACATGTTAAATGTTGCTGTTGACCAGGGACCCCTTGTAAAGCGCTTTGAGCACGTTAAGTGGATATTGCTCTATATAAAAGCTCATTTTTAAATTTTTATGAGGGTCATTTAAATCGATAGATATTAAAAGGACAAGTTTTTTGGCCAAAAGTTTAAATACAAAATAATAACAAGAGATGAAGTGAGTAGGAAAGTGCCAGAAGACAAATAGAGAATAAAAATTTCGTGGCGGTGATGGGGGTTTGAACCCGCGACCTTACTGGTACGACAACTCCGCCTGGCCGGGGAGAGCGTAACTCTACCGTATGAGCTATCCACGATCCCAAAATAATATGTGACCCTTCGCCTCAAAATGGTATTAAGTCGGGTTGGTTAAGGTGTTGAAAATTTAACTTATAGCCAGAAATATCAGACTTGTGTTGAGTTTGTATGTTTTATTGAGGAGAATGGATACCATATTTTAGAGTACTAATGCCAAAAAATTTATATTTTTGACCAGTTTGACATTTAATTCGGCTTTTAAGCATCTACTTCTTTCCGATATAATGCCGTTTTGAGACGATGGGTCACATATAATGTGTTACCGATGACGTGACCTGAACACACCGTGGGAAAGTAGAAGGTAAATACAATAATATTGTTATTATTCTAATCAAACTTGGGATACGACGTGTATTTGCATAAATGTGTTACACAATGTGTCGTTGATTTTGGCTTTATGAATATTTTAGTATATCTAGGTAGTATGCGCTCGGCTAAGTAGCTCATAACATTGCCATCCGGAAATATAACGGACCAACACACAAAACTATGTGTATCCATGAACTTTTATAGTCTGGTTAATACAGTTCAGTGAGTGTTACTCATAAACGCGGATGGTAAAAAACAATAACAAAGACCCGTGTAACGTCAACTTCATTCTATATATAGATAGTATGCGGTTGGCGAAGAAGATCATAACATTGCCATCCGGAAGTATAACGGACCAACACACAAAACTGTGTGTATCCATGAACGTTTATAGTCGGGTTAATACAGTTCAGTGAACATTACGCATAAACGCGGATGGCAAAAAAAAAACAATAACAAAGACCTGAGTGACGTCATCTTCGAACTATCTATAGAATAGATAGAACGAAGTTGACGTCATTCATGCCTTTGTTATGGCTTTTTGCCATCCGCGTTAATGAGTAATTCTCACTAAACTGTATTAACTAGTTCAAGGGTGTGTTTGTCCGTTATACTTCCGGATGACAATCTTGTGAGCTTCTTGGCCAAGCGCATTCTATCTATAGATAGTATGCGCTCGGCTAAGAAGCTCACAACATTGCCATCCGGAAATATAACGTAACCAACACACAAAACTATGTGGAAACTTGAACGTTTATAGTCTGGTTAATATTTTAATGAGAATTACTCATAAACAAAATAAAATTTAAAAATAAATAAAATTCCCTTTATTCATCCCATTGGGGAACTACTTTGTCTCTAGGGTCTATTCCAAGGGAAGACTGGAATAATCCAGGCGTCAGCCGCAGTGCAGCGTCGCAAATTGAGCTAAGGCGAGGGAGAAGATTTGCTCAAGGTCACACAGCGCAGCGGCGGGTGATCGAACTCGGTATCTTTCGAGTACGATGCAATGACCGTACCGCTGAGCCACGCTACCCGGCGGATGACAAAAACAAAACAAAACAAAAAAACAAAACAAAACAAAAAAAAAAAAAAAAAAGATAAAATAAAGACCCGAGTGACGTCATCTTCGTTCTATTTATAGATTGGACCAGCTTTCAGGTTCGAACGGTGGCCTTGGCCTTAGTGTGTGCCAACTGTGTAATCTTGATGCATTATATTATTGGCTGATGGGATTAAGTAAACCTTACACACATCAGAAATGACAAGAGTTCACGTTCTTTTCTCCTTAACCCTCTTCCGCACTAGGACAGGACTGTCCTGGGACAGTCCTGTCCCAAATCTGTAACATATAGAATTTAGAGGACTCTTCCGCACCTATTGGGACGGGACAAAACAGTCCCGTTGTGTCCCAAGCCGTTGTGAAATGCTACAAAATCAACGGGACAGGACTGTCCCAGTCCCGTGTTCATATCGTTTGTGATAGTAGAAAAATATAGCAGACTTCCGCACTAGGACAAAAAAGTCCCAGACTTGGCGGCGCCGTGTCAAAATTGAAATGCCTGTCTTTATTTTCTGCATCCCTACTACTACTGTTACTACTACTACTACTATTACTACTACTACTACTACTACTACTACTACTACTACTACTACTACTACTACTACTACTACTACTACTATTACTACTACTACTACTACTACTACTACTACTACTACTACTACTACTACTATTTCTACTGTTGCTTCTGCTGCTGCTAATGCCACTAATATATTAATACCTACATCCCTTATATTTTGTATTTATTTCCAATTCCATTGTATTTATTTTCCAACAATAGTCCACACTTTATTTTAGTTCACTGTCTTCTATACTGCATTATACAGTTCCTCCCCGCCTCCCCTCTTTTAACATAATTAAGTACGCACCTTTTATAAATTTCTATTGCTCTGTTTTAATTCGCGCTTCCTCACAAAGTCGCATACAATTTCCTGCCCATCAATGTTTTTGTTTATGCATCTTAACAACGCCACTACCACATTATCTCATTCGCCTGTAGTTTTTAATTCATCATGTGTTGTTGATGAAGGGGAAACCCGAAACGTCCATTTTATCTGTTTTCGAGTATTAAACTGAAACTTACATTCAATTTCACAGTTATGATTTATTTATTTATTTCAATTCTGAATATAAAAAAGCAAGAACAATTCAAAAAATAATTCTATGTGATGAAACCACGTACAGAAGGCATAGCAACATAAATATTTTCGGCAATTTAAAAACGTATGTTTATAAATATAATTTAAGAAGTGTCACACTTTGTGACACAGCAGTAACGTGTCTAAAACCGGTCGCACATCCATTCGGTACCTTGTGGGATCAATTGTCTTTATCGTTATTTATTTCGGGAATTTTCAATGAAAATATTTTAAGTAAGTCCTTCTGAGCCACTTGGACTCATTGTAAGACAAATTAACTCCTTTAGAGCCTTGTAGCCAATGGTACAGGAGTTATCCCGGTTTCAATAGCGTGAAGCGGACAATTAACGTATTTGTTTGAAAACCTTTGAACAGGACGCTAGTCTATCGCAGATTACTATCCCAGCGTGACAGGTACCCTTTTACACCTGAATGGAGTGAGTGATTGGAGCAAATTTTCTTGCTCTAGAAAGTACAAATTGGCTTCGGTCGGAATCGAACACAGAACCTCTGAGTCCAGAGTACAACGCGCTAACCATGGGCCATCTTGCCTCCTAAGCTTATAAATCCGGAACTTATCCATGTTGTTGTAGCGTTAAGCAGACAGATAACAGTTTAAAATTTAAAAAAATAAAATCCCCTTTTTCATCCCATAGGGGAAATTTTTCTCGAGGGTCTATTCCAAGGGAAGACTGGAATAACCCAGGCGTCAGCCGCAATGCAGCGCCGCAAATTGAGCTAGGGCGAGGTATAACCCAGGCGTTAGTCGCAGTGCAGCGCCGCAAATTGAGCTAGGCGAGGTGACTTACTCAAGGCAACACAGCGCATCAGCGGGTGATCGAACTGATGCCTTTCGGGTACGAAGCAAAGACCGTACCACCGAGCTATGCTGACTTTCTATTATCCTCTTGAATGATACTAGTCCGTCAAAGATTACTTTCATCAGCGAACCGGTAGTCATTTGCACCTGGGTAAAATGAGGTGATTCTAAGAAAGTCATTTTCAGATAAGATCGGAGATCACCATAGAGTCTACGGAATTGACCCTTGAGCAATCTTTGGGTCATTAAAGGATGCACCCAATATTGTTTTCTCTTTCAATTTGTCTTTTTTTTTTCCCACGTAGTAAAGCACAGAAATATGCAACCTCTATTTCATCCATTACTAGTAGTAGTAGTAGTAGTAGTAGTAGTAGTAGTAGTAGTAGTAGTAGTAGTAGTAGAAGTAGTAGTAGTAGTAGTAGTTAGTAGTAGTAGTAGTAGTAGTAGTATAGCAGTAGTAGTAGTAGTAGTAGTTGTTGTTGTTGTTGTTGTTGTTGTAGATGTAGTAGTCGTAATAGTAGAAGTAGTGGTAGTAGTAGTAGTAGTAGTAGTAGTAGTAGTAGTAGTAGTAGTAGTAGTAGTAGTTAGTAGTAGTAGTGGTAGTAGTGGTAGTAGTAGTAGTAATAGTAGTAGTAGTAGTAGTAGTAGTAGTAGTGGTAGTGGTAATAGTAGTAGTTGTAGTAGTAGTTGTTGTAGTAGTAGTAGCAGCAGCAACAATAATATTACTCTTGCTATAAGAATATTTCATGATTATATAAATCTTATGTAAACAAATCCCATTGTACAGTGTAAAAAATCATTATCGTTATGTCGTATCTTATGTTGATTCATAAAATGTGAATTATTAGAGTTGTACCAAGGACTTATTTTTTAACTTATAATTCAAACTATTAAATAACTAATCTATTAAATAGAAGATTTTACATTATTATTATCACCATTATAATTATCATTATTATTATTATTATCATTATTATTATTATTATTATTATTATTATTATTATTATTATTATTATTATTATTATTATTACTATCATTATTACTATCATTGTTTGCCTTGCTTTATTATTGATTTTATTTACTTAATTTGTTGATGAAAATATTATATTCTTGTATGAGTTATATTGACAATTGCCTACAAATAAACTTTTGAATCTTGTAAAAAAAATTAAAAAATAATGCATTCGCGCAGGTGTGTCCCGGGACAGTCCTGTCCTAGTGCGGAACCCCATTTGAATAGAAGTTTTCTCCAGCGGGACAGGACAAATTTGTCCTGGGACTGTTTTGTCCTAGTGCGGAAGGAGTCTTAACCCTCTTCCGCACTAGGAAAGTCCTGTCCCAAATCTGTAACATATAGAATTTAGAGAAATCTTCCGCACCTATTGGGACGGGACAAAACAGTCCCGTTGTGTCCCAAGCAGTTGTGAAATGCTACAAAATCAACGGGACAGGACTGTCCCAGTCCCGTGTTCATATCGTTTGTGATAGTAGAAAAATATAGCAGTCTTCCGCACTAGGACAAGAAAGTCCCAGACTTGGCGGCGCCGTGTCAAAATTGAAATGCCTATCTTTATTTTCTGCATCCCTACTACTACTACTACTACTACTACTACTAACTACTACTACTACTACTACTACTACTACTACTACTACTACTACTACTACTACTACTGTTGCTTCTGCTGCTGCTAATGCCACTAATATATTAATACCTACATCCCTTATATTTTGTATTTATTAGTTATCCCGTTTTCAATAGCGTGAAGCGGACAATTAACGTATTTGTTTGAAAACCTTTGAGCAGGACGCTAGTCTATCGCAGATTACTATCCCAGCTTCACAGGTACCCTTTTACACCTGAATGGAGTGAGTGATTGGAGTAAATGTTCTTGCTCTAGAAAGTACAAATTGGCTTCGGTCGGAATCGAACACAGAACCTCTGAGTCCAGAGTACAACGCGCTAACCATGGGCCATCTTGCCTCCTAAGCTTATAAATCCGGAACTTATCCATGTTTCTGTGTCGTTGAGCAGACAGATAACAGTTTAAATTTTTTAAAAATAAAATTCCCTTTTTCATCCCATAGGGAAATTTTTCTCGAGGGTCTATTCCAAGGGAAGACTGGAATAACCCAGGCGTCAGCCGCAATGCAGCGCCGCAAATTTAGCTAGGACGAGGTATAACCCAGGCGTCAGCCGCAGTGCAGCGCCGCAAATTGAGCTTAGTCAAATGATGCCTTTCGGGTACGAAGCATGCTGACTTTCTATTCTTCTCTTGAATGATGCTAGTCCGTCAAAGATTACTTTCATCAGCGAACTGGTACTCATTTGCACCTGGGTACAATGAGGTGATTCCAAGAAAGTCATTTTAGGATAAGATCGGAGATCACCATAGAGTCTACGGAATTGACCCTTGAGCAATCTTTGGGTCATTAAAGGATGCACCCAATATTGTTTTCTCTTTCAATTTGTCTTTTTTTTCCACGTAGTAAAGCACAGAAATATGCAACCTCTATTTCATCCATTACTACTACTACTACTACTACTAGTAGTAGTAGTAGTAGTAGTAGTAGTAGTAGTAGTAGTAAGTAGTAGTAGTAGTAGTAGTAGTAGTAGTAGTAGTAGTATAGTAGCAGCAGCAATAATATTACTCTTGCTATAAGAATATGTCATGATTATATAAATCTTATGTAAACAAATCCCATTGTTCAGTGTAAAAAATCATTATCGTCATGTCGTATTTTATGTTGATTCATAAAATGTGAATTATTAGAGTTGCAATTGCCTACGAATACACTTTTGAATCTTGTAAAAAATAAATAAATAATGCATTCGCGCAGGTGTGTCTTGGGACAGTCCTGTCCTAGTGCGGAACCCCTTTTGAATAGAAGTTTTCTCCAGCGGGACAGGACAAATTTGTCCTGGGACAGTTTTGTCCTAGTGCGGAAGGAGTCTTACTGAGACTCCTAAAAAATAAATATTGCTTGTTCTTTCAGAACCATGAGATAGGCCCTTGGACCGTAGCCATCGTTAACTTATAGATAGAATGAAGATGACGTCACTCGGGTCTTTGTTATTGTTTGTTGCCATCCGCGTTTATGAGTATAGCTCACTGAACTGTATTAATCCGACTATATACGTTCATGGATACACAAAGTTTTGTGTGTTGGTCCGTTATACTTCCGGATGACAATGTTATGAGCTTCTTAGCCAAGCGCATACTATCGTAGCCATCGTTATGTTATAGCCCGATACTGAAATCCAAAAGGACTGGCAGTTTGACGTCATTATTTGGTTTTTGCACCGCCTAGTGAGTTGTCGTTAGTAGAGCTCATGGAAACAAGTTATTTCATTGGATGAACTATTGAATACAACTCACGATTTGTTTTCTTTTGTGGCAAAAGACTGGCATTTTGACGTCATTTTTTGGTCAGTATCAGGCCATAACTTTATGAAGGCCACGGTCAGGCTCTTATTCCACGATAGCTAAGCTTGGAGTCGAAGTTTATTCCGGTTTGTAGATCGTGATACGGACAACAGTAATTGTTTAGTATTCTTTTTTTTTGTATGGATAGTACGCTAATTTATCGTAAAGCACTTTCGACGAGATCAAAAACAGACCCAGCTACCCAATCATTGCTGGGTGGACAGGAGGCGGGAGGTCAGAATAAAAACAAAACAACAAGACTTTACCAAGTATCGATCTCGATCCCCTTGCGCGTGAAGCGAGTGTTCTACAACTGAACAACCCCCCCCCCCCCCCCACCTTATTTACTGTAGATTGCTTTGCAAGAAAAAGATATGTAGGAGGAAATAATTATCATTTAAATATTTAATCTTTATAACATGTTTACCCATCCTTAAGTATTTACGTTAAGCACTTTTATTTCGTGTTTTTGTTATATATACATACATACATATATATATATATATATATATATATATATATATATATATATATATATATATATTATTTTAATATTTACCACAATGTTGGAGTCAGTCTACATCGATGTTTCAGGCATTTTCAGCCATCGTCAGGACTGTGTGTTACATGGGTTTGGTTTGTTGTCTGTTGTTGCTTGTTGTATTTCAAGCAACAACACACAACAAACCAAACTCATGTAACACACAGTCCTGACGATGACTGAAAAGGCCTGAAACATCGATGTAGACTGACTCCAACATTGTGGTAAATATTATAATAATAATAATTCGCTCCATTGCTATATGTCGAGCACTATTCGTACCATATTTGTACCCAACATTTATATATATATATATATATATAGATAGTATGCAGATGACGTCACTCAGGCCTTTGTTATTGTTTTTGCCATCCGCGTTTGTGAGTTGTTCTCACTAAACTGTATTAACAAGACTATAAAAGTTCATGGTTACACAGAGTTTGTGTGTTGGTCCGTTATACTTCCGGATGGCAATGTTGTGAACTCCTTGGCCAAGCGCATTCTATATATATATATATATATATATATATATATATATATATATATATATATATATATGTGTGTGTGTGTGTGTGTAATGGTATTAATCGTTCTATCTGTCTTGAGTCTTTCTCATAACTTCTCGAGGTCATGAGGTCAACCCACGAATATCACCAAAGTTTATTGGAGGCCTAGCCGTTAAGTTATGGGCTTTATTCTCAACACAGACATATGGTATAACACGGAGACCGTTGAGAATACGCTTCAACAGTCAGATAGATGTTCTTAATCTAAGGTAGCTAGTCAAACTAAGTTTCGAAAAAGTGATTTCTCAACGTAAAGCAGTTTTGCTGGATTTTTTTAATATCCGCCAGCATCACCCTATCAGTATGACCACCTCCATTAACAGACAAAACAACAACAACAACAACAACAACAAAACCCAAACAACTCACCCTCTTCCAATAATCCATAGATATTACTCCCATTGCTCTGGCGATTCCTGGTATCACGACCTTGGTGACCTTTCGACCTGGGGTCATGACCCACATGACTATTCAAACTCCTCGTACTCCCCTGCCGGGACCCCATACGGTGGTGACCTTGACCGTGAGCATCCTGGACGCTCCTCCTCAGAGGGTCGTTACCAGCTCGTTGAAGCTGAAACTCTTGGGGTTGGGAGTTCTGAAGATTCTGCTGCGATAACGCCTTGTTACGAGATTCTACCAGAAGATACGCTGGTCTGGTTAACGCTTTGTCATTTAGACTTTTCACACTACCAGCTCTGGAATTTCGCTTCAACTCCTGGTTCATCTGTTGAGGCTGGGGTTGCTGTTTATTTGGCGGTGGATCGGAGTGCTGGTTATAATCAAAACCCTGATCGTACTGCAACAGCTGCTGCTGCGGTGGAAGTTGCTGAGATGGAGAGGAGTAATTCATGATATTATTAGTATGTGGTGTCGCCTGTTCTTGATAATACTGCTGGTTTTGTTGATGGAGATTCTCATCGTAACGATCCTGCTGAGGATGACCGCTCTGTAGCAGTTGTTGTTGTTGTTGTTGAGATTGTTGCGTGTAGCTCAGCCTTTTTCCATCCACCTGTTCGATTCCGTAGTTCAGACTTCTCCGACTTCCCCTTACAGAAGAAGCGACGCTACCTCGATTGCGACTCAAATCCCACACATTTTCTCCGTTGCTTCCTCGAGATCGGGGTAGATTGGGGTCTTCCAAGAAGGACTGTTGCTGCGGATTGTTGTTTTCTTGACGATCGTCGTCGTAACTTTGCGGCCCTGGGAAATTCCTCTTACTCCCTTGGAAACTCTGGTCATGCGGCTGCTGCTGCTGTTGCTGCTGCTGGTTCTGAGTATCATAATTTTGAAGATGTTGTTGATTTTGAGGAAGATGGGGATGAGATTGATATTGTTGTTGTTGTTGATGATGATGTTGCTGACTTTGGTAATAATCAGGATATGGAACAGATGATGGTGACAACGATGGTTGTGGCGGTTGTTCTGGTTGGGGTTGTGAATTCCGATAACTTTCCGATCTCGAAAAACTTTGATCACGTGATAGATGATGCTGACCACCAGGATAGCATTGGTCATATGATGGCGGGGACATTCTCTGACTTGCAGCAAAGCTATGATCTTGGAAATTCCTTTGACTCCCTTGAAAACTGACATCCATGTTATTATGGTCTTCAGCCCTAGAGCCTCTGAGACGGCCTTCGAATGTCTGTGAGACATTCATCCCGTATTGACTATTATTAAAACTGACGTCATTCATTGTTCGGGATTTCCCGTTCATTGACCCCATGACCTCCTGACCCGTTGGTTGTCCTTGAATACTTCCGGTGTAGGATTGCCGAGTTCTACCGTTGTGAAACCCGCCATTGCTGAGGTTGGGGTCCACCATGGGCGCTGCATGGTTTGTGTAGCCTTCTCTGTGCGATGTGTGTCTGCTATCCATGTACCCACCCGTGTGTCCTCGATCGCTTCTGAGGGACGGGTTGGGCGAGGGGGGTATGTATGCCTGGGATGCCATCCCTGTCTGTTGAAGGGTTCTGTTCTAGATGAAAATAAAAGGGAGAAAGACATTGCGTGAAAAATGATGTGATCTGAGAAAGCCGATGATGTAGTGTTTGTTATAGTTTGTTTGTTTTTAAGGGTTTTACGGCTCTTGCAACACGTTAAGGTCATATCAAAGCCAATAAAAAGGAAGTAAAAGTATGGATAGTGAAAAGTTCTAGAATTCCAAATAAAGCACCCAAGAAAAAGTAAGACAAAAGGGAATCGGTTCAAATAGGGAACAAGTGTAGATTCCAAGAGCACACTATCAAAGTACTTAGTTTGAGATCACCTAAAAGTCTCATCCAGACCAGTGACATCTATAGATAGTTCGAAGATGACGTCACTCAGGTCTTTGTTTTTGTTTTTTGCCATCCGCATTTATGAATAATGCTTACTGAACTGTATTAACCCGACTATAAACGTTCATGGATACACACAGTTGTGTGTGTTGGTCCGTTGTACTTCCGAATGGCAATGTTATGAGCTTCTTAGCCAAGCGCATACTATCTATAGAGTATATGAAAACCTAGATCCAGACACAAGCACAGGTCCCCACTCAAATGTTTAAAAATCATATATAATATGTAAATAAAACATAATACAGTGCATAACAGAGGATAATTTACAAGGAAATAATTATCAGGTTATAATATATCAAATCTACGATCGGATGGGGTCTTCCACGAAGTTGCTGGAGGAGAAAAGAAAAACCCATACGAGGTGAGAATACTAAATAAATCGAGCTCCAAAATACTGTCGAATACTGTTGTGATCCAAGCTAATTCCCATCAATATATATATATATATATATATATATATATATATATATATATATATATATATATATATATATATATAAACCGGCACGCTTTTATGACTATAGAAAATCGCTCAAGGGGCAAATAGGAAGGAAAAATAATACAGAAGGCTATGTGATCAGTCATGCGTGAAATATTCGACACATCTCAACTTGGCAAGTCAGTGATTTGGAAAAGAATTGAAATTTGTCGTCAAGTTGAATTTGATGATCAGAAAAATACCCAGGACAAGAAATCGAATCGATTTATTGGAATTTTGTTGCGATTTTTTCAGTAGTCGATTATTTCAAACTTCGATTGTCTCATGGAATCATTCATGGCTTGATTGATTGATTGATCTATTTTTATTTAGTATTGATTTATACTTATATTATTCCTTCCTTCTTTCATTCATCCATCCGTTGATTCACTCATTGATTCATACATTCTATCATTCCTTCTTCCCGTCTTTCATTTACTTCATCCATCTATTCATCCTTTCATTCATTCATTCATTCATTTGACAATTCTTCCATTCTCCAACCATTCATTCATCCATCTATCCATTCATTCATTCATTTATTTATTCATTCATCCAGCTATTTATTCATTCATTCATCCATCCATTATTCATTTATTCATCCATCTATTCGTTGATTCATCCATCTATTCATTCATTCATTCATTCCTTCCTTCATTCATTCATCCATCTATTCATTTATTCATTCATCCATCCATCTAGTCATTTATTCATTCATCCATCCATCTAGTCATTCATTCATTCATTCCTTCCTTCCTTCATTCATTCATTACTCCATTCATTCATACGCTCATTCTTTCACTCCTTCATTCAATCATTTATTCATCCACCCATTTTACCACGTGACAATGACTCGAGTCAATGGACAAATTATACAGACGGGCGCCATTGATACAAAGGGAGTTATCTATATTCTTGTTTTCGTACAATCTAGTCATCGATCACATGATTTGTTGCTCTACAACGATTGGACATTTCTCAATAAATGTAAACACACTGCTTTGTTTAGTAAAGTTGTAAACATACCCATGAGTCATGCTGAGCAAAATGACCAACTGAGACGTTGAATATTTCTCAAACTGTGAAAAATTCTCATTATGTGTGTCATTTTGAGCACACTTTGTAATGTGACCAATGGCCTCGAGCACATGGAAAGGTGTTATAGATAGAACGAAGTTGACGTCACCCAGGTCCCTGTTATTGATTATTCAAGGGCCCATTGATTATGAAACCACCCGATCTATCCCTCCTCACCCCCATCCCCATTTTAATGACTTCATTGCAGTTACTTTCACTACACACACACACACACACACACACACACACACATATATATATATAAACATACACATCCTCTCCCATTCTCTCTCTCTCTCTCCTCTCTCTCTCTCTCTCTCTCTCTCTCTCTCTCCCTCTCTCCCCCCCCCCCCCCCCCCCCCCCCCCATTTATCCCCGCCTTCCTTCTCTCACGCCTCTTCTTGCATCAACACCCAACGCCTTCCCCATACATTTACATTGTTTCCACATTTGACGAAATGTGATATTTTGTAACCTGACATGTTTATGTTTTGTTTTTTGTCTCCTGCCGAAGGCTATTGGCCGGAAAGTCGTTTGTTTTGTGTTGTTCTCTTATATTATATGAGTCACATTTCATCTTTGTTTTTTATATTTTTTTTGTTTTTAAGGGTTTTACGGCGCTTGCAACACATTAAGGTCATATTAGCGCCAGTAAAAAGGAAGAAAACGGGATAGTAAAAAGTTCTAGAATTACAATTAAAGCACACAAGAAAAGGTAAGACAAAGGGGAATTTGTTCAAATAGGAAACAGATTTTATAAATGACATATCTAATATGTAAACAAAACATAATTTACTGCATAACAGAGAGATGATTAACAAGACATAAAATATAATCTCTCAAAACTAACTATATATTTGACTGTTTCCCACCCAGCTAGGGTATCCAGCCAGGGCCAGGACAAAACCAAGTAATCTCATTCCAAGACAAAGACAGAAAGATGTTGGAAAAGAGATAAAGGGAGATAGAAGACACAGTAAGAGATCCCCTGCCCACTATGGGAGGTCAGGAACCCCACCCAGTCACTTTATCTTTCTCTCCGGAGTTATAGCGCTTTATAAGTTTTCAGCATTATTATTATTATTATCATCATCATCATCATCATCATCATCATCATCATCATCATCATCATCATCATCATCATCATCATCATCATCATCATCATTATTATTATTATTATTATTATTATTATTATTATTATTATTACTATTACTATTATTATTATTATCATTATTATTATCATTATTATTATTATCATTATTATTATTATTTATTATTATTATTATTATTATTATTATTATTATTATTATTATTACTATTATTATTACTATTATTATTATTATTATCATTATTATTATTATTATTATTATTATTATTATTATTATTATTATTATTATTATTATTATTATTATTATATTATTATTATTATATTATTATTATTATTATTATTATTATTATTATTATTATTATTATATTATTATTATTATTATGAAAGTGTGGGTACCCACATTTATTAACTTAAAACTTCCTGTCGTTGTTCATTCAACCAGCGCGGCTATGTGGTCTTGTGGTATGACACTCGCTTTCGGATCGGAAAGTCCTGGGTTCGAGCCTCGTGCGCTCGGCGCATAGTTAAGTCATTGGAGAAGGCTCTTTACTCACAGTCTATCATCGTACTCAGGTGTAAAATGAGTATCTGGCCGTTAACAGCTTGGACTCTGTCCGAAAAAAAAAATGTAATATCACCTAACAGGCGTCATGTCTCGTCCTATATATATATATATTACGTGTTGCTGTTGACCAGGGACCCCTTGTAAAGTGCTTTGAATACATTTAGTAGATATTGCACAATATAAAAATTCAATTAAAAAATAATAATTTACATTTATTAATTTCAAACTTGCTTGTCGTTCATTCAACCATTCTCGATTCCTCAAAATCAAAGAAATCAACTCCGACTTTTTTCTTCAATTCAAACTTTTTCTTATTATCAAACGACATAATAAATACAGATTCTCTCCTAATAAACAGCCCACAATAACACACACACACACACACACACACACACGAGATAAAATCTCATAATAAACATACGCATTTATTGCAACATTAGATAGAGAGAGAATGAAACGAAATCACTCAACCGTGTCCACCTTTGCTCCTCCTTTCATGAGGTGCAACCAACCGTATCAACCAGTGTAGGAGGGCCGAGGGGGTTTATACAGTAAGTAAGTAAGAAGTAAGTCATAAGTAGAGTTGAACTGACTCTGGGTTTAGGATAAACCTGTCAACTATTCTACTACCAAAATTTTTTCGTAAAAATACGAATTTTTTGGCTTCAACAGCAGAAAGAATAAATATACATTTTTGATTCAATACAATGTGTTAGAAAACATAGTTGAGCGTTTATATAGAGCAATATCCACTAAACGTGCTCAAAGCGCTTTACAAGGGGTCCTTAACCAACAGAAACACGTAACATGTAGAAAGAGTGATGATGACGCCTGTTAGGCTATATTACAAATATTTTTTTCGGACAAAAACAACGCTGTTAACGGACGGGTACTCATTTTACACCTGAGTACGATGAGATAATGTGAGTAAAGAGCTTTTCCAAGGACTCAATTATGCGCCGAGCGCGCGAGGCTCGAACCCAGGACCTTCCGATCCGAAAGCGAGTGTCTAACCATTAGACCACAACAATGTGTTAAAAAGAAAACTTTGATTTCACAAAACGTCTATTTAAGGTTCTGAAGGCATATTTGAATCCTGCTAAGGATAAAATATTAATTTGGAAAATTAATTGGATTCAATAGTCTGATGTCACGTCCGCCTAGCAACCCGCAGCTTGGTTCTAAACAAAGAAAATCGGTACTTTTTATTCCTGGTGCTGGCTAGGATTTTTTATGTGTCGTGATCAGAATGTATAAAAATCAAAACATGATCAGATTTATAATGTTTTGTTCTCCTCTGGATACACTTTTATGCTCGTCGGAGAAATATTTCATAAGGGTGCCCGCCATTGTTCCGATAGTTTAGAGCCAGTTACTAAGTTACCATGCGTCATTACGAGGGCGGAAGTGACGTCACGACTGTTGAACACTATTATAATGACTTCTATTTCTATTTCTTTCCTGTAAAAACTACAACTTTTTTACATTTCAAAGTTGGCAGGTCAGGTTTCAGGCTATAATTTGTAAGACTATGGTATAGAGACGATGTCACACTTTAGAAAGTGTCATCAGTCTCCATAAAGTGTGTTTATGACGTGTTAACTACAACTTTTTGAACATTTCAAAGTTGGCAGGTCAGGTTTTCGGCTCCAATTTGTAAGACTATCTGCGAGTGACGATGTCACACTCTGGAAAGTATCATCAGTGTCCATAAAGTGTGTTTATTCGTGGCCTCCGTAAAGTTATAGCCCGATACTGACCAAAAAATGACGTCAAAATGCCAGTCTTTTGGATTTCAGTTTCAGGCTATCAGGCCACTTAACGATGGCTACGATTATAATGACTTTTATTTCTATTTATTCCCTGTAAAAACTACAACTTTTTGAACATTTCAAAGTTGGCAGGTCAGGTTTTCGGCTCCAATTTGTAAGATTATATAGACGATGTCACACGT
>NC_088372.1:5840344-5850344 GCF_034508935.2 Berghia stephanieae | reverse complement strand
GAAATCGTTTTACTATCAGGGGTGGACGTTTTGACTATAAACCATTTATTCTTCATGACCTTGAACGATACAGTAAATAAATTATGCCCACATCGAGGAAACAAATAGATAACAATGTGAAATTGAATGTAAGCTTCAATTTAATTACGAAAACAAGATAAAATGGACGTTTCGGGTTTCCCCTTTATCAACAAAACAGGATGAATGAAACACTCGTACAGATGAATGAGATACTGTGGTAGTACCGTTGTTAAGATGAATAAACAAAAACATTGATGGGCAGTAAATAGTATCTATGCTCCTTTGTAAGGAAGCACGATTTTTCCTTGTAAATCATCTCTCTGTTACGCACTGCATTGTGTTTCTTTATATTATGTATGATTTGTAAAACTTTTGAGTGTATTCCTCTTAGCCTGTGCTTGTGTCTGGATGAGACTTTTAGTGATCTCAAAATAAGTACTTTGACGGTGTGCTTTTGGAATCTACACCTGTTTCTTATTTGATCCAATTCCCCTTTGTCTTACCTTTTCTTGGATGCTTTATTGTAATTCTAGAACTTTTTACTATCCCATTTTCTTCCTTTTTACTGGCGCTGATATGACCTTAATGTGTTGCAATTGCCGTAAAACCCTTAAAAACAAACAAACAAGGAAGTACGAATTAAAATAGAACAATATATATTTCTGTTGTTTGTTTTTAGGTGTTTAACTATTCATGTCATTTAAGCGCCCGTTTCTGTCTTTTATCAATTTTTATCTAAAAGGTGCGTAATTAATTAAGTCAAAAGAGGGGAGGTGGAGGAAAGGAGAATGAGTGAATTGATTCCTATGTTTTTTAATTAGACGTAAACATAAAATGGCAACGAACTCGCTATCTAATTAATTTTCATTGCAAATAGTGGTCTTGTTTTCCTTGTAGTCGATACATACACACAGACACACACACACATACACACACACATACACACACATACACACACACATACACACACATACCCACACACACATACACACACATACACACACATACACACACACATACACACACATACCCACACACACATACACACACATACCCACACATACACACACAGACACACATACCCACACATACACATATACACAAAAACATACATACACACACATACACACACACACATACCCACACACATACCCACACATACACACACATACCCACACATACACATATACACAAAAACATACATACACACACACACAGACACACACACAAAGACTTACTCTATCTATCATTTATTAAAATAGATATTACTATTATTCCAGGTACACAGGTAAGGTCTGCTAACCAAACGCGATTGTGGGGCCTGATTTCACATCGTTGTAATAGACCACATTAATTTTGAGTTGGTTTAAGAGTACAGTATTTCCATTACAGCAATGAGCCCATTTCAGTTTAGGTTATCAGACCTGAAAATAAGTGCAAGTCGATTATATTCCTTTACAAAAACTAAGCAAATATATGTGACCCTTCGCCTCAAAACGGTATTAAGCCGGGATGGTTAAGATGTTGAAAATTGACTTTATCGCCAGAAATATCAGACTTGTGTTGAGTTTGTATGTTTTATTGAGGAGAATGGATACCATATTTTAGGGTGCTAATGCCAACAATTTATAATTTTGACCAGTTTAACATTTAATTCGGCTTTTGAGCATCTGGTTCGTTCCGACATAATACCGTTTTGAGACGATGGGTCACATATATCACAACCCTCGTAATATAATACATTCTTTTATTTATTATAGATAGTTCGAAGATGACGTCACTCAGGCCTTTGTTATTGTTATTGCCATCCGCGTTTGTGAGTTATTCTCACTAAACTATATTAACCAGACTATAAAAGTTCATGGTTACACAGAGTTTGAGTGTTGGTCCGTTATACTTCCGGATGGCAATGTTGTGAACTCCTTGGCCAAGCGCATTCTATCTATAGATAGTATGCGCTTGGCTAAGAAGTTCACAGCATTGCCATCCGTGTGTATCCATGAACGTTTATAGTCAGGTTAATACAGTTTAGTGAGCATTACTCATAAACGCGGATGGCAAAAAACAATAACAAAGACCTGAGTGTCGTCAACTAAGAACTATCTATAGAAGTTACTTATTTTTGCGGCTTTGTAGCCTTGTGGTAAGCTATGACACTCGCTTTCGGACCGGAAGGTCCTGGGTTCGAGCCTTGCACGGCGCATATTTGAGTCCTTGGAAAAGGCTCCTTACTCACATTCTCCCACCGTACTCAGGTGCAAAATGAGTACCTGGCTATTAACAGCGTTGTAATATATCGCCGAACAGGCATCATGTCCCGTCTTACATGATAAACGTTGCTGTTAATAATAATAATAATAATAATAATAATAATAATAATAATAATAATAATAATAATAATAATAATAATAATAATAATAATAATAATAATAATAAAGCGCACAGTGTCCTCAACAATGAGGCAACGATGTTGACCAGGGAGCCATTTGAAAAATGCTTTGAGCACATTTACTGGATATTGCGCTATATAAAAGTTCAATTTTTAAAAACATTATTATATATTTAATTTATTTCTTAATCATATTTAAAAAAAAAATATATTATATATAAGACACACAGAGAGTGCGTGTGAATTTTCTGTCGTCTCAATGAGCGAGCATTTAATTTCTCAACCAATGGGAGTCGCGGATTTGGCATTTGTTTGTGTACAAGATCATTTCATTGGCTGTTGTTTTATTTGTAAACACTGTCGATTGTGATGACTTTGACCCTTGAACTTTAACATTCCACAGATTTTTTCCTGAAGTATACAAATAACCCAGTTCTTTTGGCAATGCTGTAAGGTAATATGTGCGGCTATGTGGTCTTGTGGTATGACACCCGAAGGTCCTGGGTCCGAGCCTCGCGCTCGGCGCATAGTTGAGTCCTTGGAAAAGGCTCACCCGATTTACTTCAAATAAAGATTAAAATGCTCTGGGGAGCAAATTCTTTCAGAAAATGCAGAAAAAATGCAAATCCATAATTAATGTTCACCTTCCGACTGATTACGTCATGCACTGACACAATTCTGCCGTTTTATTAAAGAACACAGTATGTGCTATTTGTGACCTCTCGTCTTAAAACGGTATTAAATCGGGATGACCAGGTTGCTGAAAATTGAATTTGTGGCCAGAAATATCAGACTTCCGTTGAGTTCATTTGTTTTATAGAGGAGAATGAATATCATATTTTAGAGTGCTGAATACCAGTCATTCATCATTTTGACCAGTTTAGTTTTAATTCAATAAATAAAAATAAAAAATAAAATTCCCTTTATTCATCCCCAAGGGGAAATTTGTCTCTAGGGTCTATTCCAAGGGAAGACCGGAATAACCCAGGCGTTAGCCGCAGTGCAGCGCCGCAAACTGAGCTAGGGCGAAGTGACTTGCTCAAGGCCACACAACGCAGCGGGTAATCGAACTTGGTACCTTTCGGGTACGAAGCGAAGACCGTACCGCTGAGCCACGTTGAGTTTTTAGCATCAGTTTCATCCCGACATAATACCGTTTTGAGACGTTGGGTCACATTTGGTTAACATTGCATATACTGTGTTTTTAAAAACACCGGCAGAATTATTATGGTTTATCTGAAGTTTTGTAAGTGGAATGTAAACAATGAATCAAGACACTTGATTTGTCTGTGTTCTGATTGTTGTTGTTGATTGTTGTGTTTAGGTGAGAGCCCTTCCCATGTCAAGGTTACTCCATCCACGCCTACTCCTCTTACTCAGCTCTTTGATCTGCCTCTCTTCTCTCTCTCTCTCTCTCTCTCTCTCTCTCTCTCTCTCTCTCTCTCTCTCTCTCTCTCTCTCTCTTTCTACTCTCTCTATATATCTATCAATCAATCAATCTATCTATCTATGTATATATCTATGTATCTATCTATCTATCTATCTATCTATCTATCTATCTATCTATATATCTATCTATGTCTATCTGTATACATCTCTCCCAGGGACGGCTGGTAATAATGGGCAGGGTGGGCAAATACCAGCCTGTTTTTTCAAGTTATATGCTGTATTACCAGGTCCGAAATAATCAAATCTAAATTAGATAATTTCAAAAGTTACTACTTAAAATTGATACTTTGTACTGAAATCAATTTGTGTGTATTTTTGATAGATTGCGAATCACCATGCATCCCGTAATACATAAACCAGGATACGCTCCTGTTCTTTTTATCACCCCCCCCCCCCCCCCCCCAACCACTCCACTCCACTCCGCCCACATCGTCATCTCATCGTCACGTCGCCTGACGGTGATTTTGCTGTCTGGCCTCTCTAGTACTAGGTCGGGCTAATTCAAATGAGCCCACCTTATTAACCAGTGTACACTAAATAGAGATTTTGGCAAACGAACTTGTTCTTATTTATTGCCTTACTTGTGCTGGGAAGGTTCCAGTATTGAATTAAATTTATTAATTTACTAATATTATATCAATTTAGTATTAGTTTGTGTTGTTTTAATATATTTGTTTATCCATTTAAATTATTTCTTTTTTTCCCCTCGTTTTCTTTAGTGTTTCTCAAAACTCATTTATTTAAATTGTTTTCTTATTTGTTTGTTGTTGTTGTTGTTGTTTTTTGTTGTTGTTTTTGTTTTGTTTTTTAACAAATTAATTTGTTAATTCTTTTTTTTTTTATTATTCTTAAAGTAATTACCGCTGTATTTTTATTGCCAGACTAAATATTTTTGTAAAACAATGTAATTTTCTATTGTATTTCCTCTAATAAAACAAAACACTTTTATTCAAAAGTCACGACTAAATAAATATATAAAATACAACCACCATTTTGGTTTTCTCAACAATTGAATTAGTATACGAGAAATACTCTTCTGAGTAAGGAGATAGTTGAATTCTAAGTTATAGAGGAAATACGGAAGGGTGGGCAGATTCCGTACTTGCCCGTCCTGAAGCTAATATACATAAGATGGTTCGCGATGAAGAGGCGGGAAGCAAGGGATTGGTTGGGTAAGGAGCAAAGATAACACGGTAATTATTGTGACGATAGTCAAACGAATACATGAGGAGAGATTGGTAACATTATTTTGTCTTAATTATATTGTATGAAGTATTGGCGAAAGCCTAATATTAAATAAACGTTGTTTTTGTTTGTCTTATTTTGACTATGGAACTGATACTGATACTTGTCATAGCAGACCTGCCTACTTTAGATAGGAAAATAAAAATCGTAGTTTTCAGGGCTAATAAAATCGTAGATATTTTAACTACCGTTTAAAAAAATCACCGGAATTTTCGTCTGTTTTGATAGATATCAAATTTTAAAAAACGAGAAAAAATAATTGGAAACGTAATAATGATGGTGATGGTGGTATAGTGGTAGCGGTGGTGGTAGTAGTAATGATGATGGTAATATTATTATTATTATTATTATTATTATTATTATTATTATTATTATTATTATTATTATTATTATTAATTATTATTATTATTATTATTATTATTATTATTATTATTATTATTATTATTATTTTATTATTATTATTATTATTATTATTATTATTATTATTATTATTATTATTATTATTATTATTATTATTATTATTATTATCATTGTTATTATTATTGTACGTATTGGTGGTATTACTATTGTTGTATTTTTTTTTGGTGGTTATTAATGGTATCAGTTTATTGTTTGGTCCCATTTGCCATTATTTTCCACTTTCATGTATGTGGTCATCAAATTGTATGATTAATTGGCGAAAGCCTAAGATTGAATAAATTTTGTAATATCGTATGGTAACCATCATTGTCGACGACATCGTCGTTGTCATCATAATCATCATCATCATCATCATCATCATCATCATCATCATCATCATCATCATCATTAACAACAACAACAACAATATTAACAACAAGTACAACAATAGAAATAAAAACAATATCAACATCACCATACAATTTCCGTCATCGTCTCCACAACTATCATTCTAACCAACAGCACCACCAAAACCACTACCATAATTACCCCTCACCGCCTCGTCTTCCTCCTCCTCCTCCTCCACCACCACCACCGCTACCACTATTCCAACCACTACCACCACCGGCACAATCATTCTGACCACCAAGACAGCAGTAAAAATTATGCAATTTGAGCTCTGAATGAAACTCGAGTCATATCGCTGTTGTTGCTTCTCCATGAAAACTTTAAGGTTACTACGTACTACTGAAAACCAGAAATATGTAAAAGCAATATTAATATCGCCGTTGAGGGATTAAAGCATCTCTTTAATTTTTCGAGTGAAGGAAATGGACTTGTATTGTCAAGGTGTTGTCGCATTATGTCTCGTCGCTTTATTTTTTAGTTGTATTCTCTTTCGTGATTCATTTTTGATTACGTTTGGAAGAATTAAAATCTACTGGTATTGTCATTTCATTGTGAATGTGATTATTGGTGGTTGAAATATTTTTTGTTTAAAGGCGAAAAAAAAATCAAAAAAAATTTTTATTAAAAAAAAACAAAAAAATAAAAAATAAAAAATATATATCATATATATATATATATATATATATATATATATATATATATATATATATATATATATATATATATGACCGAATCCTCTTTGCCCAACCACTGTAAATAGGCTAGAACCGCCACTGATCTCTCCCTATCCATCAATCTATCCATCCACCCACCCATCCATCCGTTCATCCTTCCGTCCGTATGCCCGTCTATCTATCTATCTCTCTCTCTATCTATCCATCTATATTTCTCTCTATCCTTCCATCTGTCCATCCATCCCTTTATGATATCTTTTCTTTATTCCTCTCTCTCTCTCTCTCTCTCTCTCTCTCTCTCTCTCTCTCTCTCTCTCTCTCTCTCTCTCTCTCTCTACTTCCCTAACCTACTTCTCACTATCCCTATCCCCACCTTACCCCTCCAATAATACCGTAATCACACCCACCCACAAAAACACCCCATCCACACACACACCTCAACCAAATTATTTTAACACCCTATATCAATACATTCTATATATATAACATAACATTATTCATCGGCCCTATTATACGTTGTAAATCAAGTCAGATATCAACATCAACTCAAATCTATTCAAAATGCACCAGCCCAGCCCAGCCCAGCCCAGGATCTACCCTCAAGGAGAAGGGCTGGGCTGGGCTAAGCCCCCCGTGCCACACAAGTCACAAGCAACAACACATCGCCACATTCCACACGTATTTAACACAATACAGCCAACAACACATTACAATGTGACATTGAACTCCAGACACGGGTGTATTCACATCACTGCCTTTTCCCTGACAAAACACATTTAAAATTGTCTCCTATCGCCTCAAAACGGTATTATACTTTCCCTGACAAAACACATTTAAATTTGTCTCCTATCGCCTCAAAACGGTATTATACTTTCCCTGACAAAACACATTTAAATTTGTCGCATATCACCTCAAAACGGTATTATACTTTCCCTGACAAAACACATTTAAATTTGTCTCCTATCGCCTCAAAACGGTATTGTACTTTCCCTGACAAAACACATTTAAATTTGTCTCCTATCGCCTCAAAACGGTATTATACTTTCCCTGACAAAACACATTTAAATTTGTCGCATATCACCTCAAAACGGTATTATACTTTCCCTGACAAAACACATTTAAATTTGTCTCCTATCGCCTCAAAACGGTATTGTACTTTCCCTGACAAAACACATTTAAATTTGTCTCCTATCGCCTCAAAACGGTATTATACTTTCCCTGACAAAACACATTTACATTTGTCGCATATCACCTCAAAACGGTATTATACTTTCCCTGACAAAACACATTTAAATTTGTCGCTTATCGCCTCAAAACGGTATTATACTTTCCCTGACAAAACACATTTAAATTTGTCTCCTATCGCCTCAAAACGGTATTATACTTTCCCTGACAAAACACATTTAAAATTGTCTCCTATCGCCTCAAAACGGTATTATACTTTCCCTGACAAAACACATTTTGTCGCCTACCACATCAACACGGTATTATAATAGTCCCTTAGAGCCATTCGGGCCATGGGGCCGGAGTTTTTCCCGGTTCGATTTCTATAATAGCCCGAAACGGACAATAGCAATTGCTTGCTATCCTTTGGATATGACGCCAGTCTTATCGCAAAGTGCTTTCCGCGAAATCTACCGGTCTCAAATACCCATTCACTGCTGGATGAACAGAGGGAGGGGTCAGAAAAAAAGCTTGACTGCACTCCGGATCGATCTCCGTTCCTTTGCGCGTGAAGCGAGTGTTCTATCGTAGCCATCTTTAAGTTATAGATAGAATGCGCTTGGCCAAGGAGTTCACAACATTGCCATCCGGAAGTATAACGGACCAACACACAAATTCTGTGTAACCATGAACTTTTATAGTCTTGCTAATACAGTTTAGTGAGAACAACTCACAAACGCGGATGGCAAAAACAATAACAAAGGCCTGAGTGACGTCATCTGCATACTATCTATAACGAATACAACTCACGATTTGTTTTCTTTTGTGGCTGGCATTTTGACGTCATTTTTAGGTCAGTGTCAGCGTGGCCTTCATAAAGTTATAGCCTGATACTGACCAAAAAATGACGTCAAAATGCCAGTCTTTTGCCAAAAAAAAAGAAAACAAATCGTGAGTTGTATTCGTTATAGATAGTATGCAGATGACGTCACTCAGGCCTTTGTTATTGTTTTTGCCATCCGCGTTTGTGAGTTGTTCTCACTAAACTGTATTAACAAGACTATAAAAGTTCATGGTTACACAGAGTTTGTGTGTTGGTCCGTTATACTTCCGGATGGCAATGTTGTGAACTCCTTGGCCAAGCGCATTCTATCTATAACGGACCAACTCACAAAACTGTGTGTATCCATGAACGTTTATAGTCGGGTTAATACAGTTCAGTGAGCATTACTCATAAACGCGGATGGCAAAAAACATCAACAAAGACCTGAGTGACGTCATCTGCATTCTATCTATAACATAACGGTGTCCACGGTTCTACCAACTGAGCTACCGGGACCTCCAAAACGGTATTATGCCGGGATTTAACGTATGCTGATTGTTGAAATTCGGTAAAAAGTATGGAGCGGGAACTGGTATTGATAATTTAGCTTTTATATAGTGCAATATCCACAAAATGTGCTCAAAGCGCTTTACAAGGGGTCGCTGGCAAACAGCAACACTAATGTATAGGCCGCATGGGACGACGCCTTTTAGGCGATATTACAAATGGGGGGGGGGGGGGGGGCAGAGACCATGTTGTTAACGGCCAGATACTCATTTTACACCTGAGTACGGTGAGAGAATGTGAGTAAAGAGCTTTTTCGAAAGCGAGGCTCGAACCCAGGACAATTCGAATAATGATGAGAAAAATAGGGTATGAAGAAGTGTCAGAGGAAAACAGAGAATTAAAAGTCTGACCTTGTGACCCCTTTTATTCTCTGTTTTCTTCTTGCACTTGATTATTAAAATTCAGGTCAGAATCTTTAGACGTCTAACTCTCTCCTCACCGATCTATTTCCAGATTTTCCCCAGATAAGTCAAAACCACCCAACATAAAAATAGATTTTTAAAAACTTTTCACGATGATGATGATGATGATGATGATGATGATGATGATGATGATAATATAATAATAATAATAATAATAATAATAATAATAATAATAATAATAATAATAATAATAATAATAATAATAATAATAATAATAATATTGATAATAATAATAATAAGGGAGACCTTCCATAGGCTACTACATCCCAAGTATTCTTGTTCTAGTAGGGGGTTTGGGAGGGGGGAAGCTTTTTTTTTTATAGTCCTCCCCCCCCCCCCCCCCCCCCACCTCCCAAACCCCCTACTAGAAGTTCTAGTGTAGGGGGTTTGGGAGGGGGGAGACTTCAAAAAAAAAAAAAAAAAGAAGGTTCCCCCCTCC
>NC_088372.1:5817844-5835344 GCF_034508935.2 Berghia stephanieae | reverse complement strand
CTGTTTATCTATCTGTAAAAAATACATTTCTATTTTTCAAATTTTTCAGTAGAGTTGTGCGCCGTATCATTTTTTTATTGACTCAAATAAGCACAATGTTCTCCACAAGGCTATATTTTTAAAGAAAGGATTGTTCTCTCTCCTTTCCTTCAACGGTTCCAAATGGAGTGGCGTATATATAGTATGCGCTTGACTAAAAAGATCCCAACATTGCCATCCGGAAGTATAACGGACAAACACACAAAACTCTGTGTAACCTTAAACGTTTATAATCTGGTTAATACAGTTTAGTGAGAATCACTCATAAACGTGGATGGCAAAAAAACAAAACAAATAATAACAACGTCCAGAGTGACGTCAACTTCATTCGATCTATAGATACACGGCATTGGTTTGTTTCTAGGGTTTTGTGAACGAATTTTATAGATGGTTCGAAGATGACGTCACTAAGGGCTTTGTTATTGTTATTGTTTTTTGCCATCCGCGTTTATGAGTAATGCTCACTGAACTGTATTTACCCGACTATAAACGTTCCTGGATACACACAGTTTTGTGTGTTGGTCCGTTATACTTCCGGATGGCAATGTTATGAGCTTCTTAGCCAAGCGCATACTATCTATAGCTCTTTGTTGGATAGATTCTATGTCTTTAATTTTTGGAGGAGTGATAGGGATTCCATTCCTATAGATAGTATGCGCTTGGCTAAGAAGCTCACAACATTGCCATCCGGAAGTATAACGGACCAACACACAAAACTATGTGTAACCATGAACGTTTATAGTCTGGTTAATACCTTTTAGTGAGAAGTACTCATAAACGCGGATGGCAAAATACAATAACAAAGACCGGATTGACGTCATCTTCGTTCTATCTATACTATGCTATACTCGAGTGTTGGTCTCACATAAGCTTTATAACATTTCTCTTCAATGTTTTCTCTGCAGTCAAATAGGTTTCTCCTCAAGAAAAACAGGGTGGGAGTTTGCCTTTCTGCATATGTGACCCGTCGTCTCAAAACGGTATTAAGTCGGAACGAACCAGATGCTTATAAGCCTAATTTAATGTTAAACTGGTCAAAAATATAAATTGTTGGCATTATTACCCTAAAATATGGTATCCATTCTCCTCAATAAAACATACAAACTCAACACATGTCTGATATTTCGGGCTATAAATTCAATTTTCAAAATCTTAACCAACCCGAATCAATACCGTTTTGAGGCGAAGGGTCACATATGTCAATGTTTGCAATGTGGTCTTTCCAGGTCAGGCGATTGTTTATCGTTACTCCGGGCTATTTTGCTTTGGTGACTTCTGCTATTGTGATGTTGGTTGGGGGTAGCTTGAAGTTTAACTCACTCAACCCTAACACCGACTATATCCGTAGTTTACCCGGGGTTACTTTTACCCCATGCCTATTTATTACATTTTTCTGAGACAAATTATAGGCGTAGTATCAAAGCCAATGTTTATAGTTTTTACATGTTAATGGTAGCTGAATAAAACTATCTATGGACATTCTCATTTTAATACTTTTTTTTTCAATTTTGAAAAGTAGCAAAATTCTGTAGGATTGAGTGAGTTAAAGAAGAAAAAGAAGGAAATAATCAGTCTGGTATGGTCATCTGTTTCTGTAATTAATTTTTTGCTCTACTGTTTTGTTTTCATCTTATTTTCTATTTTTTTTTTTTTTAATGTCCTTAGTCGCCATTATCAGACCTACAATTTATACGTTCACGTCGGTTTAAAACAACAAACAACAAAAAAGAAACAAATAAAATTTGAACTTTTATATAGCGCAATATCCATTAAACGCGCTCAAACCGCTTTACACTGGGTCCCTAGCCAACGGCAACACTTAATATGTAGACATGACCCCTGTTAGACAATATTCGAATAATTTTTTTTTCGGACAGAGACAACGCTGTTAACGGCCAGGTACTCATTTTACACCTGAGTCCCGTGAGAGAATGTTAGTAAAGAGTCTTTTCCAAGGACTCAACTATGCGCCGAGCGAAGATCGAACCCTAGGACCTTCCAATCCGAAAGCGAGTGTCATACCACTAGATCACATAGCCGCTTTTAAAGAGTGTTCGTTATAATTTGTGCTCCACGGTATTCATCAAAGCCAGCAGGCTGTGCACTGGAGTACTGTTTTATCAGAAGGGTGGCATGCTTACAGTATAAGGTGGTGCCAGAATCAGAAGAAAATGACTTACATATGCTATGTTTGTAAATATAAAAGAAAGAAAATAAAAGTCAAATAAGTAAGAGGTGGTATGTGCCATTTCTCCGTTTTATTATTTTCTTTTTTAAAGCATTAGAATCCATTTTTAAAAGATGGATGTGGTGCCAGGCACCAAATCAACCAATATAGCCACGCCCCTGACTCTTTTTGTACTACTATATAATTCGTACAAAATGTAATCCCTTAGCGCTGACTTTGACTCGACCTCTGAGGCTGTCTCCTCCGTTTGTGTAATAAGGAAGGCAACTCAGTAATTTTAGACGTTTTTTCGCAATCAGGACGAGTATTTTCCCTTGATTTATTTCGAGTTTTCTATTTATTCGATGTATGACATTCTGTTTACTTAAACTTTTGTTTTTGGATTTTAACCAAGGTGCACTTATTGTAGAGTTATGGATTAGAGAGACGCGTTAAATCTGAGACTTTGTTTTGTTTGTTTTTCAGGGTTTTACGGCGCTTGCGACTCATTAAGGTCATATCAGCGCCAGTAAAAAGGAAGAAAATCGGATAGTAAAAAGTTCTAGAATTACAATTAAAACACCCAAGAAAGGGGAAGACAAAGGGGAATTGGTTCAAATAAGAAACAGATGTAGATTCCAAGAGCACACTATCAAAGTACTTGGTTTGATTTCATCTAAAAGTCTCGTCCAGACGTAAGCACAGGTCCCCACAAATACACTAAAATGTTTACAAATCATATATATTTAAACAAAACATAATACAGTGCATAACAGAGAGATTATTTACAAGGAAAAAAATATCATCTCCAAAAACTAACAATGCATTTGACTGTTTCCTTCTCAGCAAGAGCATCTGGCCACGACAGGACAAAACCAAGTAATCTCAATTCCAAGACAAAAGAAAGCAAGTTGGAAAACAGATATAGGGGGATAGAAGAATCTCACCCAGCTATAGGGGGATAGAAGACACAGTAAGTACCTCCCTGCCCGCTATGGGAGGTCAGCAACCCCAGCCAGAAATATGAGACTCTCATCCAAATTCGATCACAGGAGCTCCTTAAAAAATGACACTCAAATTTTCCTCACACAAAAGGACCTGTATTTAACAGATTATTATACGAGCCCCCCCCCCCCCCCCCCCCCAGTGATTTGGGTAGCTAGGGCTGCTAGATTTGACATAGAAACTTTTTTGCCGCAGATCAAGTTCCAATCTAAAGGGTAGCAAGCAATTACTGCTATCTGCTAAACACTACAGTGTAACTGAGATCAATTCTGCCTAGATTAGCCATGTGGTTGTGATGAACAGTTGTTGTGTGCATTACTTATGTATATGTAGACTTTTTAAAAAATTAAGCTTTTACATAGCGCAATATCCACTTAAAGTGCTCAAAGCGCTTTACAAGGGGTCCCTGGCCAACAGCAACATTAAACATTAATTTAGGACGGGACATGACGCCTGTTAGGCGATGTTGCAATTTTTTCGGACAGAGACAACGCTGTTAACGGCCAGGCACTCATTTTACACCAGAGTACAGTGAGAGAATGTGAGTAAAGCGCCTTCTCCAAGGACTCAACTATGCGCCGAGCGAGGCTCGAACCCAGGACCTTCCGATCCAAAAGTGAGTGTCACACCACTAGACCACATAGCCGACTTTTTACATGAGAATATGGATTAGACATTGTCTATAAATGTGACCCCTCGTCTCAAAACGGTATTAAGTCGGGATGATTAAGATGCTGAAAATGGAATTTGTAGCCAGAAATATCAGACTTAAGTTGAATTCATTTTCTTTATAGAGGAGAAGGAATATCATATTTTACTGTGCCAAATTCCAACGTTTCATATTTTCGACCAGTTTAACTATAATTTGACTTGTTAGCACCTGGTCCATCCCGACTTAATACCGTTTTGAGACGAGGGGTCACAAATAAGAATACACAGTTGAGACTTCCTGAGGCCCTGGCACCAGTGATGTTGATGTTGAAGAGCTCTACAACAGCAGGCTCTCTACTACATGGGCTGGATTCTATGCCTATTGACGAAATTGTGACTCTAGCCAGGAACAGACGTGCTTGGTCCCAATATGTGGATTCCCTGTGACCGTGACACTTTTATGCTGATGTAGCATAGCACCTTATAGGTGCCGTATTGTAATGTACAATGCAACTCATACATACATAAGAATACACAGTAAAACAATGGATAGTATAAAGTAACACAAAAGCTTCGTTATAATTATAATACAAACTGTTTTAATTGTGTGAAAAATTGGAATTGTAACGCAATCAACAAAGAACCATAAAAACAATATCATGTTAAAACATAACATTATCGCTGTGAAAAAAAGGTAAAACCAATGTGCACTTATTCTACAGGTCTGCTAATCCAGATTGTTATGGGCTGATTGTCGTAAAACAATGGAAATACTAATCATACTTTCAAACCAACGCAATATTTGGTTATCAGACCCATTAATGTGTGTACCCGTGGCCATCGTTAACATATAGCCTGACACTGACCAAAAAATGACGTCAAAATGCCAGTTTGTTTATTTTTAAGTGTTTTACGGCGCTTGCAACCCATTTAGGTTATATCAGCGCCAGTAAAAAGGAAGAAAATGGGTTAGTAAAAAGTTCTAGAATTACAATTAAAAAGCACCCAAGAGAAAGTAAGACATAGGGGAACTGGGAACAAAAGGGATCAGATGTAGATTCCAAGAGCATATCATCAATGTACTTAGTTTGAGATCACCTAAAAGTCTCATCTGGACACAAGCACAAAATCCAGCAAATAGGAATACACTCAAATGCTTACATTATACATTCAAAATAAATATAATAATAATACATAACAGAGAGATGATTTACAAGGAAAAAAATATCATCTCCCAAAACAATAACTGCATTTGACTGTTTCCCTCCCAGCCAGGACTCCGACCAGGGCCAGGAAAAAAACAAGTAATCCCATTCCAAGACAAAGACAGAAAGCATGTTGGACAACAGATATAAGGGGATAGAAGACACGGTATGTACCCCCCTGCCCGCTAGGGGAGGTTAGGATCCCCACCCAGCAAAATGCCAGTCTTTGGCCACAAAAGAAAACAAATCGTGAGTTGTATTCAATAGTTCAACCAATGAAATAACTTGTTTCCATGAGCACTACTTACGACGACTCACTAGGCGGTGCAGAAACCAAATAATGACGTCAAAATGCCAGTCCTTTTGTATTTCAGTGTCAGGCTATAACTTAACATGACGTCAAAATGCCAGTCTTTGTGGGTTTCAGTGTCAGGCTATAACTTAACATGACGTCAAAATGCCAGTCTTTGTGGGTTTCAGTGTCAGGCTGTAACTTAACGATGGCTAGGGTGTACCTGTGGTAAAACAAATAAACAAGCAAACAAAAAGGGGCGTGGCTATATTGGTTGATTTGGTGCCTGGCACCGCTCCATCTTTTAAAAATGGATTACAGAAGTAAAACAAAATATAATAAAGCTGAGAAATGGTATAGATAGTATGCGCTTGGCTAAGAAGCTCATAACATTGCCACCCGGAAGTATAACGGACCAACACACAAAACTGTGTGTATCCATGAATGTTTATAGTCAGGTTAATACAGTTCAGTGAGCATTACTCATATACGCGGATGGCAAAAAAAACAATAACAAAGACCTGAGTGACGTCATCTTCGAACTATCTATATACCGCCTCTTACTTATTTGAGTAAGTCTTTTCTGTTCTTTCTTTTGTATTTACAAATATAGCATGTTTTAAGTCATTTTTTTCTGATTCTGGCACCACCTTATATTGTAAGCATGCCACGCCACTGCAAACAAACAAAGTTTTTTTTTTTTTTTTTGTTTGTTGCTTTAGGTCTCTTCCAACACAATTGAGGTTATATGAGAGACCGCTGAAAAAAAAAAAAAAACAAGCAATCTAACAAAAATAGTACAAATGTCAATCAAAATCATAACCTAAAGATATCATAAGCTAAATTATAAATAACCAAGAACAAACAGGCAGAAGATTTACAGAAAAAAAAATATCCCCTGTCAAAAATACAATCACAAACCAAAGAAGCAGGATAGGCTAGTAAAGAGAAGAAGAAGAAACGACATCACTATCGGATCGTACACCCATGCGAACATCATAGGTATATGATTCAAGGGTGATGCTCCCATCCAACCAACCACCAAACAAAGTTGTAATAAAAAGCTGGGCACAGATTGATGATATTGAATATGTAGAAGAAACCCCCCTCAGTAAGTAGCACTCACGTGGTCAGTGACCAATCATTTGTAAACAAAAAGGCTTTGTTGACAATGTCAAAAACGTTATGTTTAAAAAGTTTTTAAGGGTTTTACGGCGCTTGCAACAACAGGTTTAGGTCATATCATGATCAGCGCTTGTAAAAAGGATGAAAACTGGATAGGAAAGACATTCTAAATGTACAATTAAAAGGACTTGAGGGAAAAAGTAAGACAAAGGGAAATGGTTGAAATAGGGACAGATGTAGATTCCAAGAGCACACTGTCAGTGTACCTAGTTTGAGATCACCTAAAATTTTCACCCAGACACCAGCACAAGATCCCACGAAGAGGAATATACTCAAATGTTTACAAATCATATGTTAAAAATAATATAAAATAACAGTACATAACAGAGATGATTTATAAGGGGAAAAAATATAATCTACCAAAACTATAGCTATACCTTCGACTGTTTCCCTCCCAACCAAGGACTCCGGTCAGGGTCAGGACAACACCAAGTACATAATCTCATTCCAAGACAAAGACATAGAAAGCAGTTGGAAAACAGATATAGGGGGATAAAAAACACAGAAAGTATCTCCTTGCCCACTATGGGAGGTCGGGAACCCCACCCAGGATACAGGGGGATAGAAGACACAGTAAGTACCTACCTGCCCACTATGGGAGGTCGGGAACCCCACCCAGGATACAGGGGGATAGAAGACACAATAAGTACCTACCTGCCCACTATGGGAGGTCGGGAACCCCACCCAGGATACAGGGGGATAGAAGACACAGTAAGTACCTACCTGCCCACTATGGGAGGTCGGGAACCCCACCCAGAATGTCAAAAACTTTATTTTTCAACAGCTAATCAAATTTGTTTAATGACAAATATTAATGCTGCAAGCAAATAATGCATAGAAGACAGAGATGCAATATAGACTTTACTTTTATATTTTGGTAAAAGAAGAGAGATCTTCCCAGTATACATTATACAGTATAAAAATATATTATTTGTAATTCCCGTGGCAGGGCGATATCATATAAAAGTTTGTTTTTTTTCTCCAAAAAAATATAATCTTAAATTTCAATCTATTTCTGTTATGAGTCAAAACCTTTATTCAAACAATAACATTAAAAAAATAAAAGTTACCCGCTTGTTTTTGTTATAGTCTGAAGGGGCGTTTTGACCCCGAAACGTTCCGTGTTTAGTAGTACGTACAGTACAAAAATATATTATTTGTCATTCCCGTGACAGGGTGATATCATATAAAAGGTTCATTTTTTTTCCAAAAATAGAATCTTACTTTCAATCTATTTCTGTTACGAGTCATCAATAATCCAGGCTAAAAATCTTTTTTCAGACAATAAAATTTAAAAAAAATAAAAGTTACCCGCTTGTTTTTGTTATAGTCTGAAGGGGAGTTTTGACCCCGAATCGTACCGTGTTTAGTAGTACCTATAATTATAATTAAAAAAAAAATTCTTTTCGAATCTAATATAATCCAGACAACGCAAGCAAGAAAAAATGAGATAACCCCCCCCCAAAAAAAAAAAAAAGAAAACCCCAAAAAAACAAATATCCCAATGAATCAGTCTGCCTCTGTTGATTGATTTTTGGGGATTTTGTCATTTAATTTTTTCTTCTTGACGAATCATCTAAATATACATGATGTCCCCACATCCCTTATCCTTCTTCTTGACGAATCATCTAAATATACATGATGTCCCCACATCCCTTATCCTTCTTCTTGACGAATCATCTAAATATACATGATGTCCCCACATCCCTTATCCTTCTTCTTGACGAATCATCTAAATATACATAATGTCCCCACATCCCTTATCCTTCTTCTTGACCAATCTAATTATACATGATGTCCCCACATCCCTTATCTTTCTTCCTGACGAATCTAAATATACATGATGTCCCCACATCCCTTATCCTTCTTCTTGACCAATCTAATTATACATGATGTCCCCACATCCCTTATCCTTCTTCTTGACGAATCATCTAAATATACATGATGTCCCCACATCCCTTATCCTTCTTCTTGACGAATCTAATTATACATGATGTCCCCACATCCCTTATCCTTCTTCTTGACGAATCATCTAAATATACATGATGTCCCCACATCCCTTATCCTTCTTCTTGACGAATCTAAATATACATGATGTCCTCACATCCCTTATCCTTCTTCTTGACCAATCTAATTATACATGATGTCCCCACATCCCTTATCCTTCTTCTGGACCAATCTAATTATACATGATGTCCCCACATCCCTTATCCTTCTTCTTGACCAATCTAATTATACATGATGTCCCCACATCCCTTATCTTTCTTCCTGACGAATCTAAATATACATGATGTCCCCACATCCCTTATCCTTCTTCCTGACGAATCTAAATATACATGATGTCCCCACATCCCTTATCTTTCTTCCTGACGAATCTAAATATACATGATGTCCCCACATCCCTTATCTTTCTTCCTGACGAATCTAAATATACATGATGTCCCCACATCCCTTATCCTTCTTCTTGACCAATCTGATTATACATGATGTCCCCACATCCCTTATCCTTCTTCTTGACGAATCATCTAAATATACATGATGTCCCCACATCCCTTATCCTTCTTCTTGACGAATGCCTTGTTCCGGTAGATGGCGAACAGCTGACTGAGGAGATCTCCCGTCACCAAGGCGTTGGAATTCTTCTGAATCACCTGGATTACGAAACAACCGTCTCTGGTATGGAGAAGAAAAAAAAATATTTTATGAAAAAACAAACTCAGTGAGATCGGATCCAATTCTGGAGAGAATACTAAGAAAATACAAAATAAATAACAACTTTAAAAAAAAAGAAAAGAAACAACAACATAACAAAAGAAAAAAAAACGAAACGAAAAAAAAAAAACAACAAAAAACATTTGCAAAAAAAAAAAAACAACAAAAAAACAATAATATATGTTATGGAAAATGAGAAGTTACCCGAACAGAGCCTCAATCACATTATGTCGATGTAGGTAGCGGAAGTAGGTAGAGGGAAGAGAGAGAGAGAGAGAGAAAGTAATATGGTGGAGGCTGTGCAGTCTAAATTTAGTGTTGTGAAACAAATATTATAAATAAAGCTTATATAATCATCAATGGACTTTGTGTTATATGTGTAGTCATATTGTTGTACATGAACTAAAGTTAATTCTCTTCATTCTGGTGCCAAAACGCGGAAGGACTTTTAGATTCTCAGTTTATTTAAAGTGTCAGTGCGACAAAGGAGTTTGTGTATAATCTTAATATGGCTACGCAGTCCCATTCACCGGACCGTGCAGTGTTGCAAAAACGACGTATAGCATCAAGAGGCTGGCTGACCAGAGCCATTGATAGATTAAAAACTTGCATTGAAGCAATTGATAAAGGTAAAGAAGACATAGAACAATGTATGAATGAAGTGGTAAAAAGATGTGATTCGCTTCATATAGTTCAAGAACAGTTTGAAATGACGTTGGATTCGAGTGAATTGATGGCTGACGTGGATGAAGCTGAAGAATATGTCAGCCAATCAAACGCCATTATTGCTGTGGCCCGGCGAAAACTCAATGAATTCACTACGCCGATTCAGGGCCCAACCAGCTCCCTATCAAACTCATCATCATCGTTGGGGCTCTGTCAAGGTGGGACCACCCCACAACTTCCTAAAATAGAAATATCAAAATTCAGCGGCGACTTCGCAGAATGGCCTTCGTTTTGTGATAGATTTTCAGCGATAATTGACAAAACGACGTTACCAGAAGTTGCCAAGTTTAGCTACCTGCAGGCTTCTCTTGTTGGAGAAGCCAAAACGGCGATTGAGGGCCTTGCTCTTACTGACGAAAATTATAGAATTGCCATGGACATCTTAAAAGACCGTTTTGGACGAAAAGAACGCATCATTTTTGGACATGTGCAAAATTTGCTAACAGTCGATTTTCATAGTGCAAAAAACATAAAAGCCTTATGGGCCGTCTTTACAAAACTTCAGATTAACATCAGAAGCCTCGAAAACATGGGCGTGGACGGCACACATTATGGACTGGTGCTCACACCGCTTATCGTCAGTCGCTTACCTCCGGACATCAGACTCATGTGGGCAAGGAAAAGTCACAAAAAGGAAGGAGATTTAGCGTTCCTTATGGACTTTCTACACAACGAAATCGAGAATCGTGAACGTTCACAGAGCTTTGTACCTGTACCTACATTACAGAATCATCGTGAATGCAAAGCAAATCCAAACTTTCGTTCTACCGCCTCAGCTCTTACGTTGTCATCAGGAAATGACTTTTTGTGTTCATTCTGTGGTGGAAAACATGGCAATAGCAAATGTAGGAAAGTTTTTACCATGAAGACAGAACATGTTAAGGATAAGATCAAAGAGAGTAATCTTTGTTGGGTTTGCTTCACAAAGGGTCATCTTGCGAAACGGTGCTACTCAAAATGTAAAATTTGTGGCCATAAACACAATGAGAGGTTTTGTAGTAACGGGCAAATGAAAACAGAATCGGGCAATACAAATTTCAACTCCAGTTTTGCTCAAACTGAAAATCCCGAAAGTATCAATGTTGCCTTTTGTCGAAGCAAACTTACAAACAAAAACACTGTGTTACCAACAATGAAGATTAATATCAAGGGTGTCTCTTTGACAGTTTTATTCGACAGTGGATCAGATAGAAGTTTCATCTCGAGCAGAGCTGTCAAAAGAATAAAACCTTCCTTTTATGGCAGAGAAAGCTTGAATGTGTCTGCCTTTGAGTCAGATAAACCTTCAGAAAAGGCATTGAGAAATGTTTATGCTGTGAGATTTGATTTGCCCTGTGAAGGGAAAGAAACCTTATTACTTACAGAGGTTAAGGTCATTTGCGCGGCAATGTTTAGGCCGGCAATTCCCATGGATGTATTATCACACTTTCAGGAGTGTACATTCTCAGAAGATATCCATTGTGATAAAAACGTAAGCATTGATATCTTGATTGGTCAGGATTATTATTGGAAACTCATCAAGACAGATTCTTGCGTGTGTAGTCCTTCTGGGCTTGTTGCCCAAGAAACTGTCTTAGGACCATGGGTCCTCTCTGGTGCATATTCGAACCCGAGTAACAAAGCACTCGACTCCTGCAGACAACTGCTCTGCTTGACAGACATTCCACAATCTGACTTTAGAAAATTGTGGGATCTTGAATACTTAGAATGCTGTCATGATAAGAATGCACCATATGAAAACCAAAGTTATGAAAGAGTTTGCAAAAAGGATTGAGTATGTAGACAATGGGTATCAAGTGGCTCTACCTTGGGTAGAATCAAAGAAGCCGCAATTGCAGTGCAATAAGTCTCAAGCTAGGCAGAGACTTGATAATCTTGAGAGAAAGTTATCAAGAGATAAAATACTGAAAAAGGGATATGATGATGTTTTTAGGAAAATGGAGGCAGACAGCATCATTGAGGAGGTGCCCTTGGATGAAGGTCAGAAGATGAAAAATTCAAAATTCTATTTGCCTCACAGACCAGTTGTTAAGATGTCCAGCCTTTCAACTAAGATACGCCCTGTATTTGATGCTTCTGCCTCCGGACCAAACACTATCTCTTTAAATGACTGTATGGAAACAGGCCCAAACCTGTTACCTCTGTTGAGCGATGTGCTCATGCGATTTAGAAGACATAAAGTAGCCTTATGCTCCGACATAGAGAAGGCTTTTCTCCAGATTAGTGTCAGACCAGAAGATCGCGATGTACATCGGTTTTTCTGGCAGATTGACAACATAGTTCGCGTTATGCGCATAACAAGAGTCCCGTTTGGAAACAAAGCCAGTCCATTTCTCCTGAATGCCACCATTCGTCATCACCTGTCACAGTATCCAGCCACCAAGGCCATCAAAGAATTGTCTGAGAACATGTATTGCGATGATTGGCTCTCGGGAGGCGACACTGTGGACGAGGTTATAAATCTCATGTCTGAAGCTTCAAAAGTCATGATTGAAGCTGGTATGAAGTTATGCAAATGGTCTTCCAATAATTCAGAAGTTGCAGAAAATATTCATAGACATTTCGAAGACAAAAGCTTAGAAAATGACTCTGTCAAAGTTCTCGGAATGCGTTGGAGTCCAGTCGAAGACACTATCACCTTTGATGGAATCTTGGTTCCAGAGGATGTGTTAGTTACAAAACGGTTGATTTTGAGTTGCATAGCCAAGACATTTGATCCACTTGGGCTTATCTCCCCTATTATCATGTCTGTCAAAATATTGTTTCAAGAAGTGTGGAAGTTGGGACTTGATTGGGATGAGCAAGTTGAGGTCGAGTTGAGAAAACGATTTTTGGCATGGGCTGGAGATTTGCTTAGGTTGCGAGAGTTATCGATTCCAAGATGTTTTGTTTCTCTCACGTGGAAAGAGAAACAATCTGTGGAACTTCATTGTTTTTGTGATAGTTCTCTCAAGGGTTATGGTGCTGTGATCTATTTGAAAGTTCTTGAGGTTGATGGTTCAATCTCTATTTCTTTGTTGTTGTCAAAGGCTAGAGTTAGTCCTTTAAAGCCTGTCACTCTTCCAAGACTGGAATTGCTAGGAGCCGTTGTTGGTGCTCAACTTCTCCGCTCTGTTGTCAATAGTTTACAGCTCCCAGACAGTGTGAAGTACTTTTGTTGGACTGATTGTCTGTGGTGCTGCAGTGGATCCGTAGTGAGCCGACTCGGTGGAAAATGTTTGTGTGCAACCGTGTAGCTCAAATACAAGAGCTTACTGCACCCGAGTCATGGCATCATTGTATAGGGAAAGAGAACCCAGCCGATTGTTTAACCAGAGGGTTGTCAGCTGAGGAAATTCTGAACAAACCGTTGTGGTTTCAAGGTCCACCGTGGCTCAAAGGTCCTAATAATGAAATGGACGAAGTCAATGAGGGTAGCCATGTGGTAAATGAGGAATCAGCAACCACTAGTGTCACAGTGTGCGCAGCTAAAGCTGATTCAGTATTGGATTTTACACGGTGGGGAGATTTCTCTAAGTCTATTAGAATAATTGGTTGGATTTTCCGATTCATAAATAATTCAAGAAGAAGAAGAAATTTTATGGAAACGACACATCATAAGTTGTGTGTTGATGAACTTGAGTTTGCAAAATTGAAGTTGTTGTTGTACATACAAAGTTTACATTTCGCTGAAGAAATCGAGTGTCTTGAAAATAATAAGCAGGTTAAAAGAACGTCGGTCTTGTATAAAATGAATCCCTTTCTTGACAAACAAGGACTGTTGAAGATGAGAGGTCGGCTTCAATTTTCTGATCTTACCTTGAATGAAAAATTTCCTATCATTCTGCCAAAGTGTCATTTGACCTTGTTATTAGTGCGCAGAGAACACATAGCGTTAAAACATGCAGGAGTGTCACAAGTTATGGCATCTTTGAGAAATCAGTTTTGGATAATAGGTCTAAGGTCTTTGACAAAAAGGGTTAAGCGGAAGTGCGTTCGTTGTCAACGATTCGATTCTCAACAATGTTCACAATCAATTTCTCCCTTACCCCAGGAGCGCCTGGTTCGTGCCGATCCCTTTAGTATTACTGGTGTTGACTATGCAGGTCCTTTATTCACTGTGGATGCTGTAGGGAAGAAATTCTATATCTTACTCTTTACGTGTTGTGTGGTTAGTGCAGTTCACATTGAACTTTGTGGAAGTTTGTCATTGAGTGATTTTCTACTCGCGTTCAGACGTTTTGTTGCGAGACGAGGAATGCCCTCTAAAATACTATCTGACAACGCGAAGACATTTCAAGCGGCGGCAAGACATATTGCTGATCGTTATACCGATGACGGTCCTAAGTGGTCATTTAACGCTCCTAGAGCTCCTTGGAGAGGTGGGGTTTGGGAAAGACTAGTGCGTTCAGTAAAGCAATCTTTAAAAAAGACAATTGGAAACCGGAGTTTGAGTAGAGTAGAGCTGGAAACTGTCTTGTTCGAAATAGAGTCTTGCATAAATGGCAGACCCCTGACTTATGTCTCTGATGACCCTGAGTGCAATGAGGCATTGTCACCTGCTCATTTTCTGCTTGGGCGTCATGATAGCCATAAGCCAGCGGTGGAAGCAAAAGAGCCAATTGCTAGTGGAGCGATGGCAAGAGAAGCTTCGTTACAGATTAAAAGGCAATTAAATCATTTCTGGGATCTCTGGCACAAAAAGTACATTCGAAACCTGCCTATTGTCTGGTCTTCACCTAAGGGTTCTCCGGTTAAGATAGGTTCTCTAGTTTTACTCAGAGAAGATAACAGTCCAAGGCTGCGATGTACTTTAGCTCGAGTTGTTCGTCTTTTACCTGGGCGAGATGGTTGTGTCAGAACTATTGAGATCAGAACTGCTAATGGCAAGTTTGTACGACCAGTGCAGAGGGTCCATGCTCTCGAATTGGAAAATGAACAGTATCCTGTTGAAGAATACATTTCTTCATGTGATGATAAAGTTGATGAAAACTCAAAGCAAGACAGTGATAACAGATTGAAGCATTCACAAACATCTGTTACCACTAGATGTGGCGATGATAGGTCGCCGCAGAAAACTCAGTCTGTTGTTGTTTCGAGAGCTGGTCGCATTATTAAACCTCCAGCTCGTTTACAGATAAAATGAATTAGTCCTAAGATTGTTTAAATAAGGTTGACTGTATTTTAAGCATTTATCGTTTTCATTATCACATTTAATTTTGAAATGTTCGTATATTTTATTAATATTTTACTGTTAACAAGTATTATTACCATGTGTCTATCAGTAAACTTGTCAGAATATTTTACGAATTTTACGCCAAAGTGGCAACCCAGATTATTTAGACTTGAAAGTTATAAGGTACAGATAGTACATATATATGTTGATATTGTACACCATATGCATGCATTCTTTATAATGATAATAATATTTTTCATATACAATGCCTATTCCGGGCCCTTTGGAATGTTAAAAGACCAAATTTAATCATATACCCACTTGTCCCCTGTACAACGGTCCGTTTGTAAAAGTTGTAAGTGAGGCGGAACGGGTAGAGCTGATGGCTTAGTGATAAGTCCCTGATCATAGGTTCGGATGATTGTGTGCTTAAGTACCGATGGAGGCGCTTGCCATGTGTATTCACGACGGCTAGCATGTCCTAATAAAGTCATATCACAGACAGACTTAAATGCAAAGATGTCAATTTAAATAGCCATCCTATTTAAATTGTTGAAAGTGGAATAACTTTAAACGTTAAAACATTTTGTTTCAATATATAATATATAATGTCTATATATTCATTTTAGCTTGGAGATAATTAAAGATTGAGGCAAACGTTTATAGTTTAAGTTCACTGGGATTTCCCTTTTATTTATCTATTTTTTTTTTTTAATGATGTTTAATTCTCCTTCTCAGTCTCACAAAACCAGTTACTCATAATTGTGACCATTATAATTGCCCGGAACTTTACTATTGTTATTGTTTTAAAAATGGAATTGATTTATTATTAAGAGTTAGAGCTAACACATTTTTGTTGGCAATTCGTTAAATTTGTATTCAACACATGTATTCCCTCATAACAATTTATCTTATTTGTTGAAGATATTACTTCAAGGTGGGGAGTAATGTTATGGAAAATGAGAAGTTACCCGAACAGAGCCTCAATCACATTATGTCGATGTAGGTAGCGGAAGTAGGTAGAGGGAAGAGAGAGAGAGAGAAAGTAATATGGTGGAGGCTGTGCAGTCTAAATTTAGTGTTGTGAAACAAATATTATAAATAAAGCTTATATAATCATCAATGGACTTTGTGTTATATGTGTAGTCATATTGTTGTACATGAACTAAAGTTAATTCTCTTCAATATAAATTAGCAAAAAAAAAAAAAAAAAACATCAACAAAAAGCCAAAGAAACATGGAACGTTTCGGATACAATACCATTCTTCAGCCAATAACAAAAACAAAACAAAAACACAAACAGTTAAAACGTCAAAGAAGTAGAGATAAATTAATAACAATGTGAAATTGAATGTAAGCTTCAGTTTAATATACGAAAACAGATAAAATAGACGTTTCGGGTTTTCCCTTTATCAACAAGATAGTATGAATGAAACACTACAGACGAATGAGATAATGTGGTAGTGGCGTTGTTAAGATGAATTCATATTTTTCTTTGTTAGATAAAAAAAAACAACACAAAACAAATAAACCCCTACCCCCTCCTACCCCCCCCCCCCCAAAGTATTCCCCAAACAGCATATTATCTAACTTCTAAAATTGATGCACAAAATATTAACCTCTCCCCTTCCAATTTGATCTAAACTAAATCAATAGATGCCCGGGCCTGATTAGTAAACTTCTAACCTTCTGAGATATTTGTTGCCAAAGGTCAAGGCCAGATGACGATCGTAGTCTGTGATGAGGTCACCGTGGTTTTCCAGGAGAAGGAGGATGTGTCGGCCATGAAGACTCTAGAAGGACGTTTGAGATTGTTAAGGTTTCAAAGATTATTTAATCTTACGTTTTCGCAAATAATTCATACAATTTGATGACAATATTTAAGGATAAGTGGTTGGGTCAAAAGGTCATTTATGACCGATCGCTAAAAGGTTGGGTCAAAAGTCCATTTACGACCAACCGCTAAGAGGTTGGGTCAAAAGGTCATTTACGACCAATCCCTAAGAGGTTAAGTCAAAAGATCATTTACGACCAATCGCTAAGCAGTTGGGTTAAAAGGTCATTTACGACCAATCGCTAAGAGGTTGGGTCAAAAGGTAATTTACGACCAGTCGCTAAGAGGTTGGGTCAAAAGGGTTTCTTAAGATCAATTGCCACAACCTAGCATTTTGTACGGCAATGTTGTCCAGTGGTATGAGACTTGCCTTCAGACCAAAACGTCTAGGGTTTGAATCTTGCTCGGAGTGACGCGTGGTTGATTCCTTGGGAAGGGCTCTTTACCCTTAGGGTTTAAAAAAATAATATTCAGGCCTGTAAATGGTTGGTTAAAAAATTGTCGGAAGTTTTTGAACATGCGAAAATAG
>NC_088372.1:5790344-5810344 GCF_034508935.2 Berghia stephanieae | reverse complement strand
TTTCACATGTCATGTGATCAGAATGTATAGAAGTAAAAATATGATCAGATTTATTATAATGCTTTCTTCCTCTGGATACACTTTTATGCTCGTCTGAGAAGTATTTCATAAGGGCGTCCGCCATTGTTCCGATAGTTTAGAGCCAGTTACTTAGTTCTTATGCGTCATTACTCTATCCAGGCAGCAAAATCATTACCGCAGTCATGTACAGTCATGAACCGCCCGTCACAAAGCAACATTTAACCGTCAGAAGCTATACCGTTTCAGGTTCTTTGCCACGACATATAAATGGGGGGAGAGTCGGAAAGTCTCCAAAGATGAAGCGGTCCTGTTCTTAGGTTCCAAACACCAGTCTGCAACCACCCAGTGCTTCCTCTTGATGGTTCAGAGACGTCTCTCCCAGATTCGAAAAGATTCCTCCCCCCCCCCCTACACCCCCATCCCCCAATGAGGCCGAAGTTAATTCATGTACGCTTATTCTATTCTGAAAGGTTAAACTACAAAAAAAAAAAAAAAATCTTACCTCATTCCCCATTGGAAAATGCAGCAAAACTTGTTCATGATTCGCTGAAAGCGGTCAGGTGGTGTCGATTGAAAGACGTGATTGGACGATATCCATCTGTCAATGTGACCTGTGTGGAATTATGGGATAGTTTTGGAAGGGGTAGTGGGGGGGGGGGGTTGAAGAGGGGTGGACAAGAATGCTGCTTGTGTGAAACGTTTGATTCAAAGCCTACAACCATAGCCATGTTTTTAAAAAATAGAGCATTTTTAATATAGAGCAATATCCACTAAACGTGCTTAAAGCGCTTTACAAGAGGTCCCTGGCCAACAGCAACATTTAACTTGTAAGACGGGACATGACGCCTGTTAGGCGATATTACATTTGTTTTCGGGCAGAGACAACGCTGTTAACTGCCAGGTACTCATTTTTACACCTGAGTACGGTGAGATAAAATGAGTAAAGAGCCTTTTCCAAGGGCTCAACCATGCGCCGGGCGAAGCTCGAACCCAGGACCTTCCCGTCCGAAAGCGGGTGTCATACCAGAAGACCACATAGCCGCACAACCATAGCCGTGTTGAGTACTTGCCTATCACTATCACTCAAAGCGATCAGTTCCACAAACACCGAACATCACTGAGAATTTGAACACATGCAGTTCTGTAAGAGGCAGCCGAAAAAATTGTCTGAATTATTTTTTTAATTCAATATGCATACATAAAGAGAAAGTTTTTTAAGCAGAGAGTAAAAAGATTGTGGTGATGTTGTCGGAAATCCGGCAATTGTCGGACATCTTACACAGGTCTGCACAGTAGGCGATTGAAAAATTTCCTGAGCAGTGTGTCAAATTAGTGGTAAATTCTCTAAAACTGTGGAGCTGATCGATTCGGCTGCTTGACGTGTACTAAAGGTAGCTATGGCCAATAACATCTTCGGAAATGTACACGCTATTAAATGAACTTATAGCCTGGTACTAAGATCGCAGCCATCGTAAAGTTATAGCCTGACACTGACAATAAATGACATCAAAAGACAAGTCTTTGGCCGCAAAAGAAAACAAATCGTGAGTTGTATTCAATAGGTCAATCAATGGCTTCACTTGTTTCCTTGAGCTCTACTAACGACAACTCACTAGACGCTGCACAAACCTTAAAAATGACGTCAAACTATAAGTCCTAGTTGGATTCTAGTGTCTGGCTATAAGTTAACGATGGCTACGGCCTGACACTAAGACCCACTAAGACCTATATTTTGACGTAATTTTAGTCTAGTGAGTTGTCTTCAGTGGTGGTCTATGTAACAAGTGATCGCATTGGTTGAACTATTGAATTTAACTCAATATTTGTTTTCTATTGGGGCCAAAGACTTGTCTTTTGACGTTATATTTTGGTCAGTGTCAGGCCATAAGTAAACGATGGCTACGGTCAGTGTCAGGCCATGAGTTTACGAAGGCCAAGCGGACGTACACTCTGAAATCTACACTATCCGACGACCGTAGCCTTCGTAAACTCATTGCCTGACACTGATCAAAAAATGACGGCAAAATACAAGTCAACGACCACCTAATAGGAAAAAGTCATAAGTTGCGTTCAACAGTTCAACCAATTGGGATATGTAATTTGTTTTCTCGTAAAATGTAGAACGAGACATGACGCCTGTTAGGCGATAATACATTTTTTTTTCAACGGAAACAACGCTGCTAACGGGCAGGTACTTATTTTACTCCTGATTACGATGAGATAGTGTGAGTAAAGAGCCTTTTTCCAAGGATTCAACTATGCGCCGAGCGAGGGTCGAACCCAGGGGCAGCGTGGCTCAGTGGTACGGTCTTTGCTTCCTACCCGAAAGGTACCGAGTTCAATCACCCGCTGCTGCGTTGTGTGGCCTTGAGCAAAACACCTCGCCCTAGCTCAATTTGCGGCGCTGCTCTGCGGATGACGCCTGGGTTATTCCCGTCTTCCATTGGAATAGATCCTAAAGACAAATTTCCCCTTGGGGATGATGAATAAAGAGAATTTTATTTTTATTTATTTTTATTTTTTAGGACCTTCCGATCCAAAAGCGAGTGTCATACCACGTGACCACGTCGCCGCACAAATAGCCAGTAGATTTTTGACCAATCAAAACATGGAATTTGTGACACACCCTCACACGTGCTCGGACATACATAGTTGGTTGCTCATAAACAGTAACGTAAATGAAATCGACCTCTCTCTGATCATTGTTATTGTTTTTATACCACCAAATGGGTGACTAGTTATCACACGATTTTCTTGATCAGATTATAAACGTTTAGGTTAACACATAATTTTCTGTGTTGGTTCTATCGATCGAGCGGTAGAACAGTGAGTATTTTACTTAAGCACAAACCATCGATAGTAAAACCTGTGTAGTTTGCTGTGTCTACCAATCACTATCATTGTTTACATTATGACGATTGTCCGAGAGGCGTGGTTATCTACCCGTCTATAAATAGAATGCGCTTGGCCAAGGAGTTCACAACATTGCCATCCGGAAGTATAACGGACCAACACACAAACTCTGTGTAACCATGAACGTTTATAGTCTGGTCAATACAGTTTAGTGAGAACAACTCACAAACGCGGATGGCAAAAACAATAACAAAGGCCTGAGTGACATCATCTGCATACTATCTATACCGTCGTACCAGCCATCTGTTGAATGGCCACTCGTGATTTGTCCTGGTCCATCAGCCTCGAGTCGTTGACCAGGGAGGACACCTTTGTAAGGTCAAGGCCACAACTGTAGCTCGTCAGTCGCCAGAGCAGGTTTGGAAGTTTGAACATGGCGGCCAGAACGAGCAGAACCACGGGTACCTGGGAGCAGAAGAAAAGAAGTGTTATAGATAGTATGAGCTTGGCTTAGAAGTTCACAACGTGGCCATCCGGAAATATAACGGACCAACACACAAAACTGTGTGTAATTATGATCGTTTATAGTCAGGTTAATACAGTTTAGTGAGAATTACTCATAAACACGGATGGCAAAAAAAAAAAAAAAAAAAAAAAAAAAAACAACAACAAAGGCCTGAGTGACGTTCTATCTATATCCTACACTGTCAGAATACTAGGGCTAGGAAACAGTGATACCTGCCGGAAATGCCAGGCAGCCCCAGAGATCAGCGATCACATCGTCTCCACTCATTGTCCAGTGCGGCTATTTGGTCTAGAGGTATGACACTCGCTTTCGGATCGTTGTCTTTGTCCGAAAAATTGCAATATCGCCTAACAGGCGTCATGTCCCGTCCTACATGTTAAATGTTGCTGTTGACCAGGGACACCTTGTAAAGCGCTTTGAGCACATTTAGTGGATATTGCGCTATATAAAGCTCAATAAACTTGAAGGTGGCTATGGGACTGTCCTTATGGCGGAGGAAGACTTTCGAAGCTGGGTTGACGAGATGAATTTGGAGGTGTAGCCATACGCTACTACCACTACTAGTATATTAGGGAAGAAAAGTGTGACGTCAACAAACAAAAAAAAAAACCCCAAAAACACTGGTTCCTATATCTTTGGAAGTGTAAAACCAGAGCTGCCTATTTGAAATTTCAAAATTTCATAATTTCCAAGAGCGAAAAAAAGATGATTTCACTTTAAATAGCTTTACAAATAAAAATTTGGTTTGAGAATGGCTCAAAAAAATGCTCCAAAGTCCTGAATATAAGTCTCAAGGAACTAATCTGTCCTTTTAAACAAGATTTACTGAGTCAAAGAGACCATCTATGCATCTCTGTAGCTGGAGCCAAAAATTCGTATTTCTACGAATGTTCCGTGGACTGACCAGGTCTGGTAAAACTACACTTCCGGAGGGTTGGACACATACCTTGTGTTATTGATCTTGATTGTGTGTGTAGGTGTGTGTAAGTGTGTGTGTAGGTGTGTGTGTGTGTGTGTGTGTGTTTTAAAGAGGAAGACAATGTCCTCACCCATTGGTAATAAGGGATCTCCACCTTCCGTCTATCCGTCTTCGACTCGGGCAGAGGGGAGAGAAAGCCCTCTTTGAAGGTGTGTGTGTGTGTGTGTGTGTGTGTGTATGTGTGTGTGTGTTTTAAAGAGCGACACAATATCCTCACCCATTGGTAATAAGGGATCTCCGCCTTCCGTCTATCAGTCTCCGACTCGGGCAGAGGGGAGAGAGAGCCCACTTTGTAGATGTGTGTGTGTGTGTGTGTGTGTGTGTGTTTTAAAGAGCGACACAATGTCCTCACCCATTGGTAATAAGGAATCTCCGCCTTCCGTCTATCCGTCTCCGACTCGGGCAGAGGGGAGAGAGAGCCCACTTTGTAGATGTGTGTGTATGTGTGTGTGTGTGTGTGTAGGTGTGTGTGTGTGAGTGTGTGTGTGTTTTAAAGAGCGACACAATGTCCTCACCCATTGGTAATAAGGAATCTCCGCCTTCTGTCTATCCGTCTCCGACTCGGGCAGAGGGGAGAGAGAGCCCACTTTGTACGTGTTCTTCAACCAGCAATAGGTCCGGGCGTATTCTCTCTTGGCGTATCCGAACTCCAAGTCCTCGGAAAAACACTCAATCGGGTTCCCTGGAAATGGACGACAGGAAAACAAAGTAAAAAAAAAAACCAAAAAACAAAAAAAAAACAAACAAAAAAAAAAAACTAAATTAAAAATAAAATTCAATTCAATAAATCAATAAAAGAGTCAGATTAATAGGATGTGACATTTGAACCAATATTGCCAATGGCATACAAACAAACAAACAATAGACGTATGCACACACACACACACACACACACACTCACACACAAACAAAGAACAAAATTAAACTCACCCAACTCCACCCAAAAAAAAACCAACAACAAAACAAAACGAAAAAAAAGGATAGACACAAAAATAAAAATCTAAATAAATAAAATTACAAAAAAAAAAAGCAATACTAAAAAAAAAATCATTAAAAAAAATACAACAGAAAAAAACACCTGGGTGGATATGGGTGTCATGAAAATATCTCATCTGCACCCTGATCGACCTTGGTCCCTTTGCGTGTGAACTTAGTGCTCTGCCAACTGAGCTATCTGGACCCCCACGACTACAAACAGTGGGAAGGGAGGGGGGGGCATTATGTGTTGAACCCGGTACTTTCAAGTTTGGAAGTGAAGACTATCCAGCTGCTCCATGTTAGAACGTTTCTGTGCACCTAATGCGCCACATTTGGGGGGAGAGGGGATGTTCTAGGGCCCTATGGGACTTACCTACGTACTGCTTGTCGGAGACAAAGATGGCGAAGACGATGAGTGCCACATTTGTGGGGGTGTTCTAGGGCCATATGGGACTTACCTACGTACTGCTTGCCGGAGACAAAGATGGCGAAGACGATGGGTGCCACATTTGTGGGGGTGTTCTAGGGCCATATGGGACTTACCTACGTACTGCTTGCCGGAGACAAAGATGGCGAAGACGATGAGTGCCACATTTGTGGGGATGTTTTAGGGCCATATGGGACTTACCTACGTACTGCTTGCCGGAGATAAAGATGGCGAAGACGATGAGTGCCACATTTGTGGGGATGTTCTACGGCCCTATGGGACTTACCTACGTACTGCTTGCCGGAGACAAAGATGGCGAAGACGATGAGTGCCACATTTGTGGGATGTTCTACGGCCCTATGGGACTTACCTACGTACTGCTTGCCGGAGACAAAGATGGCGAAGACGATGAGTGCCACATTTGTGGGGATGTTCTACGGCATTATGGGACTTACCTACGTACTGCTTGCCGGAGACAAAGATGGCGAAGACGATGAGTGCCACATTTGTGGGGATCTTCTACGGCCCTATGGGACTTACCTACGTACTGCTTGCCGGAGACAAAGATGGCGAAGACGATGAGTGCCACATTTGTGGGGATGTTCTACGGCTCTATGGGACTTACCTACGTACTGCTTGCCGGAGACAAAGATGGCAAAGACGATGAGTAAGATAACGGTGTAGATGTGGTTGAGGTGATCTACGACATCGTCGTCTCTGGAGGAAGACTGGAGGCGTTGGTAGTGGGCGTACCCTCCTAGGATGCCGTCCAGTCTGTGGGGATAAAATGGTGGTGGTGATGATGATGATGAGGAGATGGAGGAGGAGGAGGAGGAGGAGGAGGAAGACTGGAGGCGTTGGTAGTGGGCGTACCCTCCTAGGATGCCGTCCAGTCTGTGGGGATAAAATGGTGATGATGATGATGATGATGATGATGATGATGATGAGGAGGAGATGGAGGAGGAGGAGGAGGAGGAAGACTGGAGGCGTTGGTAGTGGGCGTACCCTCCTAGGATGCCGTCCAGTCTGGGGAGATAAAATGGTGATGATGATGATGATGATGATGATGATGATGATGATGAGGAGGAGGAGGAGGAGGAGGAAGACTGGAGGCGTTGGTAGTGGGCGTACACTCCTAGGATGCCGTCCAGTCTGGGGGGATAAATAAATAAAATGGTGGTGATGATGATGGTAATGATGATGATGATGATGATGATGAGAGAGGAGGAGGAGGAGGAGGAGGAGAGGAGGAGGAGGAGGAGGAGGAGGAGGAGGAGGAGGAGGAGGAGGAAGACTGGAGGCGTTGGTAGTGGGCGTACCCTCCTAGGATGCCGTCCAGTCTGGGGGGATAAATAAATAAAATGGTGGTGATGATGATGGTAATGATGATGATGATGATGATGATGATGATGATGATGAGGAGGAGGAGGAGGAGGAGGAGGAGGAAGACTGGAGGCGTTGGTAGTGGGCGTACATTCCTAGGATGCCGTCCAGTCTGGGGGGATAAATAAATAAAATGGTGGTGATGATGATGGTAATGATGATGATGATGATGATGATGATGATGATGATGATGAGGAGGAGGAGGAGGAGGAGGAGGAAGAGGAGGAGGAGGAAGACTGGAGGCGTTGGTAGTGGGCGTACACTCCTAGGATGCCGTCCAGTCTGGGGGGGGGGGGATAAGATGGTAGTGGTGGTGGTGGTGATGATGATGATTGTGGTGGTGGTGATGATGATGATTGTGGTGGTGGTGGTGATGATGATGATGATGATGATGATAATAATGATGATGCTGATGATGATGATGATGTTAATGGTGATTGTGATGATTATATGAAGGTAGTGATGATGATGATGATGATGATGATGATGATGATGATGATGATGATGATGATGGTGGTGGTGATGATGATGATGATGATGATGATGATGATGATGATGATGATGATGATGATGATGATGATGATGAAGATGGTGGTGGTGGTGATGATGATGATAATGATGATGATGATGATGATCATGAGGTTTTCCACTTGTAACTCCAATGCTTTCAGCTACTGGGCAGTCCGCTTATCAAAATGTTTACGATTATTAAAGCTGATATTAACTCTCAATTATTATAAATAAAAGTATGAACGAATGAATGATTGCATGAATGAATGCATAAATAATTAATTCATTCATTCATTTGAATGCATGGATAAAAAAATTAATGAATGAATTAGTCAATTTGGTGGATGAACAAATGAAAGCATTAATGAATGAATGAGAGTATTTTAATTGTGCGACAATAATAATATTTCAATTAAAATATCAACAACACAGCTAAGCTCACACAGCATGCTCCAAATTTACAGAGGCAAAGTTACCCCAGTTGGCAGTTTTTTTTTAAAATAATTAATTTCTAAGATTCTCACCAAGCAATAATTGAAAAAGAAATGTTTTTAAAAATTGCCCTTCCGTCACGATATCATAATATGACATCGTCGCCTAGGCATTCCACGAAGGAATAATATAGATAATTCATCAAACAAGATGTCTGATGTCAAGTGGAACCACCCGTGTTGTCCAGGTGAGAAAATTGGGGGGTTAATAATATTGCTGTTGAGGCCCCATGCTCCGCCAGGAGCCGAGAGACATAAGTCAAGTAAGTCAAAGAAAAAAAAAACAGAACGAAAGTGCCTGAAGCGAGGCTCGAACACGGGACATTCCGGGTCACTGCGTAATGCTTTAACCACTCGGCCACTTCACTGACGATGTGAAATTGAAAATGAAAACAACAAATTATAACAAAAATATGCCATAATAATTTTAAAAATTAAGAATTAAAGCAAAATGAACATGAAAATATAATGAACTTAACAATCAACACGGCATGGTGGAAAATGAACAACGTTCCGACGACACAAACATACAAACCAGAACTTAACAATCAACACGGCATGGTGGAAAATGAACAACGTTCCGACGACACAAACATACAAACCAGAACTTAACAATCAACACGGCATGGTGGAAAATGAACAACGTTCCGACGACACAAACATACAAACCAGATTTTATAATACGCTTCAACAGTCATGACGTTACTTCCCTCGTAATGACGCATTGTAACTTAGTAAATGCTTCTAAACTATCGGAACAATGGCGGACGCCCTTATGAAATATTTCTCCGACGAGCATAAAAGTGTATCCAGAAGATAAAAAACCCCATTATAAATAGGATCATGATTTGATTTATATACATTCTGATCACATGACATGTGAAAACGTTCTAGCCGGCAGGAAGAATAAAAAGTACCGATTTTCTTGGTTTAGAACCAAGCTGCTCATTGCTGGGCGGACGTGACATCAGACTATTGAATCCTATTGATTGTAAAGATGGTGGTAGGGAAAGCCCCCGATGTGATGAACGTCATAAATGCGACTCGCTGCCTCTGAACGTTGATATGTTGGGGTAATTATAAGAGTATGTATGTAAGTGTGTGTATGTGTAAGTATGTAATTATGTGTATGTGTGTGCGTGTGTGTATGTGTGTATGAGATAGATAAATAGATAGATAGATAGATAGATAGATAGATAGATAGATAGATAGATAGATAGATAGATAGATAGATAGATAGATAAAGAAAGAGAGAGAGAGAGAGAGAGAGAGAGAGAGAGAGAGAGAGAGAGGGGGGGGAATAGACGGAGGGCGATGCACACACATGGAAACGGGGGGGGGGGGGGGGGGGGGGGGGGCAATAGTGAGAGAAAGTGAATGCTATTATAATAATAATAATAATAATAGATCTTTATTGTCCACAAATATGGCAATTTGTCATTTAGTTACACTTGTCATAACGTTATATGATAACTATAACATTGAACAGACACCTCACTCCTACCCATTCTCTCTCTCTCTCTCTCTCTCTCTCTCTCTCTCTCTCTCTCTCTCTCTTCCTCTCTTTCTTTATCTATCTATCTATCTATCTATCTATCTATCTATCTATCTATCTATCTATCTATCTAGATAGAATGCGCTTGGCCAAGGAGTTCACAACATTGCCAACCGGAAGTATAACGGACCAACACACAAACTCTGTGTAACCATGAACTTTTATAGTCTGGTTAATACAGTTTAGTGAGAACAACTCACAAACGCGGATGGCAAAAACAATTACAAAGGCCTGAGTGACGTCATCTGCATACTATCTATAACAGGATTGAACATGCGTCAATACAGTGGCATTGGAACGACTGCACGAAGTCTCATAACATACACACACACACACAAACACACACCCATACACATACACACCCACACGCACAAACACACACCCACACAAACACACACACACACAAACACACACCAACAAACACCCACACAAACACCCACCCACACAAACACACACACACACACACAAACACACACCAACACACACACACACAAAAACACATTAAACACACACACACACACACACACACACACAACAGTGAATGTCAATCACAGTAATCAATGACTTTGAGCTGACATGTCTAGATCCGCCACAATAATTCAGCAATCCTCCTAAATGCAGGTTGATACCTATAGGGTAGAAAAGTCATGACATCAACTCCAAGAAATGAGGAGAGTAGGAAAGTGCCAGAAGACACGTCGGTTGAAACGAAACCTATTACAGATATTTTTAGTTTAACTCACTCAACCCTAACACCGAATATATCCGTAGTTTACCCGGGTTACTTTTACCCCATGCCTATTTATTACATTTTTTATGAGGCAAATTATAGGCGTAGTATCAAAGCTAATGTTTTTAGTTTTTACATGTTAATGATAGTTGAATAAAACTATCTATGTACATGCTCATTTTTAATAATTTTTTTTTCCAATTTTGAAAAGTAGCAAAAATCTCTAGGATTGAGTGAGTTAATAACAAACGAGCGTTTTCTGATCATAAAGTGCTTTCTATTTTAATATAACATCAAATAAATCCTTACCGTCAAGACTTACCCAACCCCTTGAAGAGAATAATAAATCTGTGTCGTTGAACAAAAGGAAAACTTCCAACGAAAACGGTGCGCGTGAAAAGTGAAAAAAACAATCAATCAATCAATCAATCAATCAATCAATCGTGAAATGTAAACATAACTAAGTGTTACGCGTGTGTGAATGTGGATGCCCAGAGCAGACGATGGAGCACACATCCTTAGAGAATGCCAGGACGGGCCGAGCAGCTGTACTAACCATGAACAAAGAGAGAGTCTGCTCCACAGAGATGCTATGGAGTTGGTTTCGGTGTTGGAGCGACAAGCTATGAAGATGATGATGATGTACATAACTTGGGTCGATGTGTGAAACGTCTAGAATGATCATTTGAATGTTGATTCGTTGTTAGCGAATAATAATAATAATAATATAATATAATATAATATAATAATAATAATAATAATAATAATAATAATAATAATAATAATAATAATAATAATAATAATAATAATGATGATGATGATGATGATGATGATGATGATGATGATGATAATGAAAAGTTTTAGAGAGAGAACGTCATGTTGGTTGTGCGCATGCGTCTCTCGTCCTGGAAGGCAAGGAAGGACTCCGACAAGGGCTAGGACAAAACCAAGTAATCTCATTCCAAGACAAAGACAGAAAGCAATTGAAAAACAGATTTAGGGGGATTAGAAGACATAGTAAGTAACTCCCTTGTCGGGTCATGAACCCCGCCCAGGCCTCTTGATTTAACAAGAGGTAAAACAAGTCAAACGTCAAAACAAACGATTTCAATGCAAGGGAAACAAGTCTGTCACGTACAATACCTAGTGTTTAAAAGTGTGTTACTTCCCTTTCATCAAGTCGTCGTCGGAACTCGAAAATAGTCGCAAGCTGTGTTTGGTTGATATCGCGAACAGATGGGGGGGGGGGGGGGGGGGGGGGGGGGGGGGGGGGGGGATGCACGATGTACGGAGGGTTGGGTACTTAAACGTGTAAATGATCCTCTGAATTAACAGGTAGATAACCACGCCTCTCGGACAATCGTCATAATGTAAATAATGGTAGTGATTGGTAGACACAGCAAACTACGCAGGTTTTACTACCGATGGTATGTGTCTAAATAGAGTACCCACTGTTCAACAGCTTGGTCAATAGAACTAACACAGAAAACGATGTATAAATGTAACCGTTTAAAATCTGATCGAGAAAATCGTGTGATAACTTGTGACCCATCTGGCGATATAGATAGTTCGAATATGACGTCACTCAGGTCTATGTTATTGTTTTTTGCCATTCGCGTTTATGAGAAGTTCTCACTAAACTGTATCAACCAGACTATAAACGTTTAACGTTACACATAGTTATGTGTGTTGGTCTGCTATACTTCCGGATGGCAATGTTATGAGTTTCTTAGCCAAGCGCATACTATCTATAAAAACAATATCAATGATCAGAGAGAGGACGATTTCACTCACGTTACTGTTTATAAACAACCAAATATGTTTGTCCGTGCACGTATGAGGGTGTGTAAGTTTTTTTGATTGGTCAAAAATCTACTGGTTAATTCAAACTGATGACTTTTAAGATACCAAGAAAAAATGACAGGAGTGTAGAATTGTGTGAAATAGGCTGAAAAATACGTCTTCAAAGAAAAGCAATACGTCAAAAAAAAACAAAAAAAAAAAACAAACAAAAAAAAAACAAAAAAAACAAACAAGACAGACCTCCAAAAGATACAAATCATGAGTTGTATTCAAGTCTAACCAATGGGATCATAATTAATTTGTTTCCTTGAGAACTATTAACGAAAATAAACTATCGAGTAGATTTTGGACTAATCAAAACATGGAATTTGTAACACACCTTCACACGTGTTCGGACAAACATAGTTGGGTTCTTTATAAACGATGACGTGAATGAAATTGACCTCTGTCTCTCTCTCTCTCTCTCTCTCTCTCTCTCTCTCTCTCTCTCTCTCTCTCTCTCTCTCTCTCTCTAATCATTGTTATTGTTTTTAAACCGACAAATGGGTGACTAGTTAGTACACGATTTTCTCGATCAGATTATAAACATCCAAGTTTGAACAGAGTTGTCTGTGTTGGCTTTATTGATCCAGCGGTAGAACAGTGGGTATTTTACTTAGATACATACCATTGATAGCAAAGCCTCTGAAGTTCGCTTTGTTAACCAAATCACTACCATTGTTTACGTTATGACGATGTCCGAGAGGCGTGGTTATCTAAGTGTCTATTCATTTCGTGGTGCTTTGACCTAAAAATGACGACACAATACAAGTCCGAGTGGCAGTGGCAGGCTTTAAGTTAACGGAGGCGATTAACAACAAGCATATCGACGCTGTGCGCTTGGCTAAGAAGCTCACAAAATTGCCATCCGGAAATATAACGGACCAACACACACAAAAAACTATGTGTAATCTTGAACGTTTAGTCAGGTTAACACAGTTTAGTGAAAATTACTCATAAACATGGATGGTAAAAAAAAACAAAACAAACAATAACAGAGACCTGAGTGACGTCAACTTCGTTCTATCTATACTTAGACTAGAAAATAAGATGACATCACTCTGAAAACAGAAGATCAACTACACAAGTTATGTATCTAGTCGTCCGGAACAGTAACTTCCAATGGGATTGGAACCAGTTTTCGTTTGTTTGTTTGTTGTTGGTGCGGCTATGTGGTCTTGTGGTATGACACTCGCTTTCGGATAGGAAGGTCCTGGGTTCGAGCCTCGCTCGGCGCATAGTTGAGTCGCCTTGGAGAAGGCTCTTTACTCACATTCTCTCACCGTACTCATGTGTAAAATGAGTATCTGGCCGTTAACAGCGTTGTCTCTGTCCGAAAAAATTATAACATCGCCTAACAGGCGTCATTCAAGTTTCCGTCCTAAATGTTAAATGTTGCTGTTGGCCAGGGGACCCCTTGTAAAGCGCTTTGAGCACATTTAGTGTATAATTGCGCTATATAAAAGCTCAATGTTTTTGTTTGTTTTGTTTTTATTACATCACACCTTTGTTCTCTATATATCCGATAACATCTTATTGACAAAACGCTGGAGCCTATGAGAGTTATCAGGGTACCCGGCATCCGGATAACTAGAATCCACTGTACTTATTGCCGCTTGAGAGCTTGAGTGGGTAACTTGATCACTCTATGAAGGGTAAGGATTTACAGTTTTCTCGATGAAATTGAAAATCAATGAATATCAATTAGAAAATAAATTGACTGTATTTCACCCATGGTTGATTTTCCATTGATGTCGGCTCGTGGTCTTTGAAATGTTTGTTTATGAACGGTAATTGCTGGGTTGAAGTGAATATTGATGAGGTGAACATTCCGTGAGGGAGGTCAGGTGATGTTGGGTGGAGAACCTGTTGCTGTTTTTGGATTATTATAGTGATAATGATTAGGATATTGTGTTGTTGTTTGTTGTATGGTGGTGGTGGTGGTGATGGCGATGGTGATGATGATGATGATGATGATGATGGCGACGATGATGATGATGATGATGATAATGATAGAGATGATGATGATGATAACGAGTACAACGGTGTTCATCATCATCATCAACATCATCATCATCATCATCATCACCACTATGACTCCCACCACCACCATCATCTTTATCTTCATAGCCAACACTTCTCCCACCACTACAAACAAACATAAACTGTTTATTTATTTTTTCACATATTATAAACACCATCCTCATCACCAAATCCTAAAACCATCTTGATATTGTACAGATGGTATGCGCTTGGCTAAGAAGCTCACAACATTGCCATCCGGAAGTATAACGGACCAACACACAAAAACTATGTGTAACCATGAACTTTTATAGTCTGAAAAATATAGTTAAGTGAGAATTACTCAAATACGCGGATGGAAAAAAGAACAATAAAAAAAGACGCGAGTTACGTCAACTTCGAACTATCTATGTATACCATCATTTAAACAAAGTCGCACAAAATGACTATAGATAGTTCGAAGATGACGTCACTCAGGTCTTTGTTATTGTTTTTTGCCATCCGCGTTTATGAGTACTTCTCACTAAACTGTATGAACCAGACTATAAAAGTTCATGGTTACACATAGTTTTGTGTGTTGGTCCGTTATACTTCCGGATGACAATGTTGTGAGCTTCTTAGTCAAGCGCATACTATCTATATGACTATAATACCCATTAATACCAAGCAGTTATATTTAACTAATCCTGGATAGGTAAATTACACATTCTTATAATGTTTATAGACACTACATACATTAAATATATAGCCCTATTTTATCTTGTAATCACCAACCACAACAGTCACTGCCGCACTATGAGAAAAACACATTAAAAAAATTGTGTCCAGAAAACTTGTCCTTCAAATAACAGGTCATTAAAATGACCCTCATCTTGTCAAAACCCCTTAAACCTGGGACTGTTTTAAAGTCCCAGGTTGGAGATTTGTTGGTGTTTTAATTTTTTTTATTTATTTATATATACATTTTTTTTTTGCCAAGATGAGGGTCATTTTAATCGATCGATATTTGAAGGACGAGTTTTCTGGCCAATTTTTTTTTCAAATGTGTATTTACAGAGTGCGACAGAATGGTCACCCCCCCCCCCCCCCCATTTTTTTTTTCAAATATAGACATACAGACCTGCCTACCATCATGAAACGTTCGTAGAATTAAGAACTTCTTGAGCATCTTTAAATTGAATCACTTAAACTTATTGAAATTAGGATTTTGTTGATAAAGGGGAATCCCGAAACGTTCATTTGATCTGTTCTTGTAATAAAATCGAAGCTTACATTCAATCTCATTATGAATTTTTAAATTTTCAAGTCAGGTCTGCGCAGCTATAATAATAATAATATATCATGCTGTTGGAGTTGACATAAAACAAACACAGACAAGCCAGTTGACACACACGGACATCAAGCTGGATGGATAATGGATTGTGGATGGATTGGATACAGATACAACTTTATAGATAGAACGAAGATGACGTCACTCGGGCCTTTGTTATTATATTTTGCCATCCGCGTTTATGAGTAATTCTCACTAAACTGTATTATCCAGACTATAAACGATCATGGTTACACATAGTATATATATATTACCCGGTTGAAGTTGACAGAAAACAAACACAGACAAGCGAGTTGACACACACCGACATCAAGCTGGATGGATAATGAATGGATTGTGGATGGATTGGATACAGATACTAAGTAATCTCATTCCAAGACAAAGACAGAAAACAATTGGAAAGCAGATACAGGGGGAGAAGGGGGGCGGGGTGTAGAAGACCCAGCAAGTACCTCCCTTGTCCACTCTGGGAGGTAGGGGGTCGGGAATCCCCACCCAGGTGATCGTGTTGACTTTAAACTCCAATTTCCTTTATCTACGTAGTACAAACGGCCATTACAACCATTTGACGCAACGGGTCACGGAATATTACACTATACGACAAGTACACAGTGGATGTAGTGATAAAGGTCAAAGGGTAAAGGTTATCACTTCAAAACAACAAATCGTACAGAGATGCCATCCAGCAACAACATGGGTAAGAAAAGTCGTGACGTCAAACCCTCTTCTTTTCTAATGGGAGCGATCTATAGATAGTATGCGCTTGGCTGAGAAGCTCATAACATTGCCATCCGGAAGTATAACGGACCAACACACAAAACTGTGTGTATCCATGAACGTTTATAGTCAGGTTAATACAGTTCAGTGAGCATTACTCATATAGGCGGATGGCAAAAAACAATAACAAAGACCTGAGTGACGTCATCTTCGAACTATCTATAGTACAAGTACACAGTGGATGTAGTGATAAAGGTCAAAGGGTAAAGGTTATCACATCAAAACTACAAATCGTACAGAGATGCCATCCAGCAACATCATGGGTAAGAAAAGTCGTGACGTCAAACACTCTACTTTTCTGGTTCCAGTAGAAAACGGTAGTGGCTGCCTGAAGTCTGGGATCGTGAAAATACTAAAGAAAGAGTGAAAATGGAGAGGCTTCGTATGGGAACAATACAGACAATGGACGTTTCGGGTACAAACCTTTCGTCAGCAGAACAATACACAAATTAACGTGGAAAACAAATAAAATAAAATAAAATAAAATGCAAAATAACTGTTATCGTCTGTACTCAATGCATTTTATTTTATTTGTTTTCCACGTTAATTTGTATTGTGCTGACGAAGGGTTTGTACCCGAAACGTCCATTGTCTGTATTGTTCCCTATACGAAGCTTCTCCTTTTTCACTCTTTCGTTGGTATTTTCTGGTTCCAAACTCATTGGAAGTGTGTAGATACCAGTCCTCCGGATGACTAATAATGAATAGTTTACACAATGGGTTACACTATGCGCCGAGCGCGAGGCTCTAACCCAGGACCTTCCGATCCGAAAGCGAGTGTCATACCACTAGACCACATAGCCACATAGGAATAATAAATCAACATCTTGAACACTAAATTATATATTAATTTATCCTCTCTCTCTCTCTCTCTCTCTCTCTCTCTCTCTCTCTCTCTCTATCTATCTCTATCTATCTTCCCCCCCCCCTCTCTCTCTCTCTCTCCCTGCCTACCCCCCCCCCCCCCCCCCCCCCCCCTTCTCCATAATTTATCTAGGTTTCATAGTCGTTGTCAACCACTTGTTACATACGTACGTACGTACAATGCAAAAGTTCGCCTTTGTCCGCGAGACGTTACCGGGTCACGAGAGGTCAGCGCACCCTCCCCAAAATTTATGGCCGACCAACAGCCATCTCTCTCTCTCTCTCTCTCTCTCTCTCTCTCTCTCTCTCTCTCTCTCTCTCTCTCTCTCTCTCGTCTGCCTTGCAGTGACAATAAATTACCTCAGGTATACATTTTTGGTCAGAAATCAAATCTTTGGCTAAAAATATCGATCAACGATTTCGATGATTTTTATGACCTCTGACATGGTCAAAAACTCTCAAACCAGAGACGTCTTTAAAGACTTAGGTTTGGAAATTTTGGCACATAATGAATGAGCGCTCAATAAAACAGATCTGTATTTTAAATATGTGAGGTGATTTAAAAAAAAATAAATTTGGTGTTATCTGGCCAAATTTAAAAGAAAGCGGCTTGTCAGTTGACACGACACTGTTGTCTGCCACGCTCTCTCTCTCTCTCTCTCTCTCTCTCTCTCTCTCTCCCTCCCTCTCTCTCTCTCTCTCTCCCCCCCCCCCTCTCTCTCTCTCCCTCCCTCTCTCTCTCTCTCTCTCTCTCTCCCTCCCTCCCTCTCTCTCTCTCTCTCTCCCTCCCTCTCTCTCTCCCTCTCTCTCTCTCTCTCTCTCCCTCCCTCCCTCTCTCTCTCTCTCTCTCTCTCTCTCTCTTTCACTCTTTTCTCTCTCTCTCTCTTTTTTTTTCACTCTTTTCTCTCTTTCTCTCTCTCTCTCTCTCTCTCTCTCTCTCTCTCTCTCTCTCTTTTTTTTTTCTCTCTCACTCTATATATATATATATATATATATATATATATATCTCCCTCGCTCTCTCTCTCTCTCTCCTCTCTCTCTCTTCTCTATATATATATATATATATATATATATATATATATATATATATATATATATATCTTTTTTTTCTCTCTCTCTCTCTCTCCACTCCCTCTCTGTCATATATTATACTACTATTAACCAGTTAAGCCGTACTCTGGGGGGAAAAAAAACGCCATATTTAAAAATTTGGCCAGAAAACTTGTCCTTCAACTATCGATCGATTTAAATGGCCCTCATCTTGGCAAAAACTCTCCGAGGTTTTCAAAAGAACTCCCAGGTTTGAGAGGTTTTGATTTTGCCGGGATACGAGTCGTTTAAATCGATGGATATTTATTTGAAAGACGAGTTTTCTGGCCAAATTTTTTAATATTTGTTTTTTCAGGAGTACGACAATTAACGAACAGGGTAACGGTTTTTATTGTCAAATAAATAAATCACAGGTACGTGCGGGAAATATTTTGCAAAGTTGTATATGGATGCTATGCGTTTGTCCAAAATGCTCACAACAACCGCCAGTCGGAAATAACGTACTAATACACACACAAAAAAAATGTGTAACCTTGAACGTTTTTAGTCTGATTGATAGAATTTAGTGAGGACTATCTACTCATAAAAAATGGCTGGCTAAAAACAATTACAAACGGCTGAGTGGCGTCAATTTCGTTCCCTCTATACTTTTAATGGACATTTATGCGATTTTTCGTTCGATATCGGGAATGATATTGACCCGAGACCCGAAAGACCCGAGACTACGAGGTCTTTCCTTCGATGCCCACAACTGTCCGACATCGGTTTGAAATCAGACCGTCAACTGGGATAATATTGCCTAAAGGGGAAACCTTGCCTTTCGAATTTTGGACCAATAATAAGAGATTGTTTAGTTCTGTGGTAATTATTTCCTTTGATAAAACTTCAAGTCTTTTTAAAGGGTAGATACAATAACTGCAACAACAAAGCTGAGATTATTCAAAATGATCCAAATTCACAGAGGAAAAGTTACACCTTCAAGCAAAGTAACCCAAATTTACGTTACAGTGACATCTTTATTCTCATGTCAAAGAAAATGGTACAATTGAATGGAATTTTGACATTAGGTATAAATTATTTGTTTGCTTTCTACGTTATCACTCGGTCAACAGTTTCCACTTTTTATCTGACCCATATTTTAACAGGAGCAAATAAGGAAAGGGTGATGTCAGAAAGTATAAAAGCAACCGAGTGCGATAAACAGGGAGTAAAAAAAAAACTGAACAAAGTTTCAAAAATGATTATCATAATATCAGAAGAAGTATGAGTTGCAGCGTAGCCTTTCGACGGCCTGACCTGACCGTAGCCGTCGTAAACTCAAAGCCTGACACTGATCATAGCCTTTGTAAACTGACCGTAACCTTCGTAAACTCATAGCCTGACACTGATCATAGCCTTTGTAAACTGACCGTAACCTTCGTAAACTCATAGCCTGACACTGATCATAGCCTTTGTAAACTGAGCGTCGCCTTCGTGAACTCATAGTCTGACACTGATCATAGCCTTTGTAAACTGAGCGTCGCCTTCGTGAACTCATAGTCTGACACTAATCGCAGCCTCTGTAAGCTCATAGCATGACCGCAGCTTCGTAAACTCGTATTATGATACTGACCTAAGGTGTCGTAAACTCACATCTTGACCATATCCTTCGTAAACTGTAAC
>NC_088372.1:5784758-5787258 GCF_034508935.2 Berghia stephanieae | reverse complement strand
TCATAATCATCTTTTTTCATTTTTTCTTTCCTTTCTTCTTTTTCCATAAACCGTCATCGTTCCCCTCTCCCTCTCCCACCCTCCTCCTCGTATCTCATACTCCCTCTTTATTGCACTTATCAACCATCTTTTCACACACAAACCCTCCCCCCCCCCCCCCCCCCCCCCCCCCCCCCACATACAACCTTCTCTTTTCCATTTCTAACTTTTGCCATCTCGGATTCGAACCCGTTGTTAATTCGTGTTTTTTGTGTTGCCAATAATGTAAAAAGTCACATCCGCTGCCACTAACGTGGTGATAATGAAACTCAGTGTTCTATGGGGAATGAGATTAGCGGAAGAGTAGCGTTCCTTGAATGGACGTCACCGGTGGAGAAGTTATTTGTAAACAAACCAACTACAAGCCAAGCGCTCCAAATACAAAATTTATTATTCATATTTCCTTACAAAATGCATTCATGATCAACGTTATGCATTTTTGGACCGAAATATGAATAAAAAATTTTGTATTTGAGCGATTGGCTTGTAGTTGGTTTGTTTACAAATAACTTCTCCCCGGTGACGTCCAATCAAGGGGCGCTACTCTTCCCCTAATCACATTCCCTATTCTGTACGTTCCTATAGATAGTTCGAAGATGACGTCACACAGGCCTTTGTTATTTTTTTGCCATCCGCGTTTGTGAGTTGTTCTCACTAAACTGTATTAACCAGACTAAAAAGTTCATGGTTACACAGAGTTTGTGTGGTGGTCCGTTATACTTCCGGGTGGGATGTTGTGAACTCCTCGGCCAAGCGCATTCATCTAAAACAAGCCAAGCCGCTCCACTTTCACTTTTTTCGTTAGTATTTTCACGATTACAGGCTTCAGGCACCCCCTACCGGTTTCTATTCGTCCAAAAGGGCGGCTATGTGGTCTCGTGGTATGACACTCGCTTTCGGATCGGAATGTCCGGGGTTCGAGCATCGGGCCAACGCATAGTTGAGTCCTTGGAGAAGGCTCTTTACTCACATTCTCTCACCGTACTCGTGTAAAAAGAGTACCTGACCGTTAACAGCGTTGTCTCTGTCCCAAACATTTGTAATATCGCCTGACAGGCGTCATGTCTCGTTCTACATGTTAGTGTTGCTGTTGGCAAGGGACCCATTGTAAAGCGCTTTGAGCACGTTTAGTGGATATTGCCTATATAAAAGCTCAAGTTTGTTTTTTTAGTATATTTACGATACAGGCTTCAGACATCCTCTGCCGTTTTCTACCGTCCCCACGTTTAAAAACACACACGCCGTCGCCCAGAGCTGCCTTCGTGAAATTTTAAAAATTCGTAGTTAAGGCAGCTTGCCCCAGCGGTACGGTCTTTGCTTCGTACCTGAAAGGTACCGAGTTTGATCACCCGCGGCTGCGTCTCTGTGAGGCCTTGAGCAAGTCACCTACCTCGCCTTTGCTCAATTTGCGGCGCTGCACTGCGGCTAACCCCTGGGTTATTCCAGTCTTTCCCTTTGAATAGACCCTTGAGACAAATTTGCCCTATGGGATGAAAAAGGGAATTTTATTTTTATTTTTTTTTTATTTCTTCAAAATTAACAAGTCACCATAAATAGCTTTAAAAAATCACTAATTTGCTTTTCATCATGATCCACAAAAACTTTTTAAAAAGTCCTGACTATAGGATCTAAGGAACTGAATTGTCCTTTTCAACAAGATTTATTGAGTCAAAGAGGCGAATGCAACTCTGTAGCTGGAGCCAAAAATTCGTTTAAAACTACGATTTTCCGTAGTATTGACATGTTGGTCTACCTTTCCTCCGTATACCTCAACAACGCAACATCCATAATATTACTTACTTACTTACTCAAACCTCTTCGGGCCTAGAGGGACATAGGCATCCACCAAACATCTCCATTTTTTTTTCGATCGCCGCTTTTTTCGGTGATTGTATTCCAGGGTTTGGCCTGCTCCCTTTAATTTCTTTCTCCATTGCAGGTCCGACGACTCAAATTTTTTGTTAAATTTTCTCATTTTTGTAATGGAAAACTCTCAAACCAATGAGACAATAACACATTTGAGTCGTCAGACCTGAAAATAGTAGATCTAGACTCCCCTTCAGGTTTACCTAAATACATTGCACCGATTTGGCAAATGCTGGGCTTTTTTGTTGTTGTTTTTTGTTTTTGCCTTAACCCTCCCCTTTCAACCCATAGGAAAATCGTCACATTCGTTACGTTTCGATACAGCCAACAATTTTCTTATTCTGATTTCATTTTGTTCTAGGGAATGAGATTAGCGGGAAAAGTAGCGTCCCTTGATTGGACGTCACCTTACAGAGAGAACGTCAAACTCTCTCGTCCTCGCTTTCGGGGAAGTGTCTCATGCCGCACAACCAACATGACGTTCTCTCTCTAATAACTTTTCCGCTCTTCACTTCCAACAAGGGACGCTAACTCTTCCGCTAATCTCATTCCCAATATAAAGATTCTTAAAAACTCGACACCCGTGGTTTCAAGA
>NC_088372.1:5769890-5784660 GCF_034508935.2 Berghia stephanieae | reverse complement strand
CGAACGACAAACGACGTGGTAAAACAAAACAAATCAAGAAGATCTGTACTGAGGCTGACAGATCGTCGTTTGTTTTTGTTTTGTTTTGTTTTCTTTTTAAGTGTTTTACGGCGCTTGCAACACATTTAGGACATATCAGCGTAAAATGGATGAAAATAGAATAGTAAAAACATTCTAAATGTAGCCTACAATTGGATTCAAATGTCTGATGTCACGTCGCCCAGCAACGGCGGCCATCGTGGTTCTAAACAAAGAAAATCAGTACTTTTTATTCTTCATGCTGGCTAGAACTTTTCATATGTCTTGTGATAAGATTGTGTAAAAGTCAAAGCATGATCAGATTTATAATGTTTTTTTCCCCCCCTCTGGATACGTTTTTATACTCGTCGGAGAAATATCTCATAAGGATGTCCGCCTTTGTTCCAATAGTTTAGAGCCAGTTACTAAGTTACCATGCGTCATTACGAGGGAAGTGACGTTACGACTGTTGAAGCGTATTAAAAGGACTTGAGGAAAAAGTAAGACAAAGGGGAATGGTATTAATAGCGAACAGATGTAGATTCCTAGAGCACACTATCAGTGTACTTAGTTTGAGATTACCTAAATGTTTCACCCAGACACAAGCACAAGACCCCACTAAGAGGAATACACTCAAATGTTTACAAATCATAAGTTATAAACAAATGACAGTACATAACAGAGAGATGATTTACAAGGATAAAACTATCTCCCAAAACTACATTCGACTGTTTTCCCTCTCAGCCAGGGTATCCAGCCAGGGCCAGGACAAACCCAAGTAATCTCACTCCAAGACAAAGACAGAAATCATGCTGGGAAAAACGATACAAGGGGATAGAAGACACAGTAATAAGTGTCTCCGTGCTCACTATTTATTGGAGGTCAGGAACCCCATCCAGACAGATCATCGTTTTCTTCCACGTCGTTCGTCCATTGTTGTAGGTTTACGTTAACTTGCTATCGTCGGATCACATGATCACCCCGTGGTCTCCGCATCACCTCGGGTGGTAAAGCTGTGTTTAACTCTCTCCTTACCAGCTATTTTCAGAATTTTACCCCAAAACGTCATACTCACCCAACACAGAAAATAGATTTTTCAAACTGATGAGCAACGAGTATATTCTATATTTGGTCAGAAAAATGAGCCCTGCAACACAGAGTCAAGTTTTTATGGCTGTAACTATAAGAAAATGAAATCAGAATATGAAAATTATTGACTGAATCGTAACGAATGTGACGATTACCCTATGGGTGGTTAGGAGAGGGTTAATTAATTGTTTTCATTCTTTTCTTCAGCCTCGTCATCACCAAAATCTGGGTGACGTAAACAATAATTAGGTCGTGCGACGTCAACAATTAAACTAGATACTCACAATAATAGGATTCAATAGTCTGATGATGTCACGTCCGCCCGACAACCAGCAGCTTGGTTCTAAACAAAGACTTTTTTATTCTTCATGCTGGCTTAGAACTTTTTCACATGTCATGTGATCGGAATGTATAAAAGTCAAAACATGATCCGATTTTTAATGTTGTTTTCTCCTCTGGATACACTTTTATGCTCGTCGGAGAAATATTACATAAGGGCGTCCGCCATTGTTCCGATAGTTTAGAAGTTGTTACCAAGTTACTATGCGTCATTACGATGGGAAGTGACGTAACGACTGTTGAACCCCATTGACCCCCCCCCCCGCCCTCTCTCTCTCTCTCTCTCTCTCTCTCTCTCTCTCTCTCTCTCTCTCTCTCTCTCTCTCTCTCTCCGAAAAAAAAAAGTTATATCATCGCCTAACAGCCATCACGTCCCGCCCTAAAAATGTTAAGTGTTGCTGTTGGCCAGGGGCCCCTTTGTAAAGCGCTTTGAGCACGTTTAGTAGAAATTTTGCGCTATATATAGGTTCAATAAAAGCTCAAAACTAAATTTTAATATTATGAAGGATAGCTTGAATAATGAAAACCACTAGATATGCAATGTTACTACTAGCTAGCTGTGTCCGTATTTGTACAACACTTTAAACTTTAAAACTTCGTTTATTCAAATAAAATGTGAAAGTGAAAAGAAATCCAATTGCAAGACAAATTGAGAAGATGAAGACAATGTAAACACAGTAGGCCAAAATTGCCGTACTCTTGAAAAAAAAAACTCATTTTTAAAAAATTGGCCAGAAAAACTCGTCCTTCAAATATCGATCGATTTAAATGACCCTCGTCTTGGCAAACAAAAACTCTCAAACCTGGGACTTCGAGAAGTGCCAGGTTTGAGAGCTTTTTTTTTTTTTTTTGCCAAGATGAGGGTTATTTAAATCGATCGATATTTGAAGGACGAGTTTTTCTGACCAAATTTTTAAATATGCGTTTTTTCCCCCCAGAATACGGCAGTACATCTACGTGTGAAATCTAAAACTTTGATAAAATTGCGTAGGGATGTCGTTGTAGTTGTAGCCTTTGCAGACATTTCAAATATCCTGATATTACAAAAATACATATCACGGTATAGACATTATGAAGTTGACGTCACTCTGGACTCTGTTATTTTTTTTATTTTGCCATCCGCGTTTATGAGAAATTCTCACTAAACGTGTAGTAACCAGACTATAAACGTTTAAGGTTACACATAGTTCTGTGTGTTGGTCCGTTATACTTCTGGAATGTTGTTTTTTTTGTTGTTTTTTTAAACAGTAAGAAGAAAAAGACAAAAACAAAAACAGGATCCCCAAGGAGGAACCCTAATTCTCTACTAACTCCTCTACTCTCCCGCCCCATTATAATATCGCACAGCGAGATTCAACGTGGCCTTGGTAAAGTTATAGCCTGATACCGTTGCCATCGTTATGTTATATCCTGATACTGAAATCCAAAAGGACTGGCAGTTTGACGTCATTATTTGGTTTTTGCACCGCCTAGTGAGTTGTCGTTAGTAGAGCTCATGGAAACAAGTTATTTCATTGGTTGAACTATTGAATACAAATCACGATTTGTTTTCTTTTGTGGCAAATGACTGGCATTTTGATGTCATTTTTTGGTCAGTATCAGGCCATAACTTTACGAAGGCCACGCTGATACTGACCAAAAAATGACGTCAAAATGCCAGTCTTTTGCCACAAAAGAAAACAAATCGTTCGTTGTATTCAATAGATCAACCAATGAATTAACTTGTTTCCATGAGCTCTCTTACCGACAACTCACAAGGCGGTGCAAAAACCAAATATGACGTCAAACTGCCAGTCCTTTTGGATTTCAGTATCAGGATATAACATAACGATGGCTACGCTGATACTGACCAAAAAATGACGTCAAAATGCCAGTCTTTTGCCACAAAAGAAAACAAATCGTTCGTTGTATTCAATAGTTCAACCAATGACTTAACTTGTTTCCATGAGCTCTACTACCGACAACTCACAAGGCGGTGCAAAAACCAAATATGACGTCAAACTGCCAGTCCTTTTGGATTTCAGTATCAGGCTATAACATAACGATGGCTACGCTGATACTGACCAAAAAATGACGTCAAAATGCCAGTCTTTTGCCACAAAAGAAAACAAATCGTTCGTTGTATTCAATAGATCAACCAATGACTTAACTTGTTTCCATGAGCTCTACTACCGACAACTCACAAGGCGGTGCAAAAACCAAATAATGACGTCAAACTGCCAGTCCTTTTGGATTTCAGTATCAGGCTATAACATAACGATGGCTACGGATTCAATCTTTTCGACTCCCATTTAAATTAACAACTATCTGAACAATGTTATTTCTTTTTATTTGTTTTCGCTTTTTGTTTTATCTAATTTTCATATTGATGGTATGTGCTTGGCTTAGAAGCTCAGAACATTTCCATCCGGAAGTATAATGGACCAACACACAAAACTCTGTATAACCTTGAACGTTTATAGTCTGGTTAATACATACAGTTTTGTTTTGTTTTTAAGGGTTTTACGGCTCTTGCAACACATTAAGGTCATACCAGCACCAGTAAACAGGAAGAAAATGAGATCATAAAAAGTTCCAGAATTACAATTAAAGCATCCAAGAAAAGGGAAGACAAAAGGGGAATTGGTTCAAATAGGAAACATGTAGATTCCAAGAGGACACTATCAAAGTACTCAGTTTGAGATCACCTAAAAGTCTCATCCAGACACAAGCACAGGTCCCAACTTAGAGGAATACACTCAAATGTTTACATATAATAAAAATGTAAACTAAACATAATTCAATGCATAACAGAGAGATGATTTACAAGGAAAAAACAAAAATACATACAGTGAGAATTACTCACGTGGCTGGCAAAAAAAAAAAAAACAATAACAAAGACCCGAGTGACGTCAACTTCGTTCAAGCTATAAAATACTTGTATTACTCTAGTCCCCCTGACCTACTTTAAATTTTGCAACGGAAACGAAGAAAGTAATTGGGTTATCTTCGCTTGCAATCAAAAAATAAAGGAGTGGAAACACAACCTCTCGGATTCTGTGAAACTCTAAAGTCAGGATAATTTAATCATCACGACGCCAATACGATTCAATAGTCTGATGTCACGCCGCCCGGCAACGGCGGCCATCTTGGTTATAAACAAAGAAAATCATTACTTCTTATTTTTCATGCTGGCTAGAACTTTTCATATGCCTTGTGATCAGAATGTGTAAAAGTCAAAACATGATCAAATGGGTGTTTTTTCTCTCCTCTGGATACCCTTTATGCTCGCCGGAGAAATATTTCATACGGGCGCCCGCCATTGTTCCGATAGTTTAGAGCAAGTTACCATGCGTCATTAGCAAGGAAGTGACGTTAGGACTGTTGAAGAGTATAGATAGAACGAAGATGACGTCACTCAGGTCTTTGTTGTTGCTTTTTGCCATTCGAGTTTAAGAGTAATTCTCACTAAACTGTATTAACCAGACTATATAAACGTTCAAGGTTACACATAGTAGCGGCGGTTGATCACACTCGGTACCTTTCGGGTCGGTACGAAGCAAAGACCTTACCGCCGAGCCACGCTGCCCCAAGGCAAAAAGACGCGCGTTGAATATCTCTATGTATAAATCTATTGCCTAATCCGAGATAAATAATCAATGCTGTGTAAAAAATAAAAAGACAAACAAACACAAATAAATAAATTTAAAAATATAAAATAGATAAATAAATAAATAAATAAATAAATAAATAAATAAATAAATAAATAATAATAATAATAATAATAATAATAATAATAATAATAATAATAAATAATAATAATAATAATAATAATAATAAAATAATAAAATAATAATAGATCTTTATTGTCCATAAATAAATAAATAAATAAATAAATAAATAAATAAATAAATAAATAAATAAATAAATAAATAAATAATATTTAAAAAAAAAACAAAAAAAAAAAAAAAAAAAAAACAACAACAAACAAACCCTAAAGCTATTTCTAAAGATAATTACTTTGGACTTTAGTTAAGATAATACACCCCTGGTTTGCTCAATAGGCTTCAATAGTCGTGACGTCACTTCCCTCGTAATGACGCATGCATGGTCATTAATCTAGTAACTGGTTCTAAACTATCGGAACAATGGCGGACACCCTTATGAAATACTTCTCCGATGGGTATAAAAGCGTATCCAGAGGAGAAAAAAAAACATTATAAATCTGATCATGTTTTGACTTGTATACATTCTGATCACATGACATGTGAAAAAGTTCTTGCCAGCATGAAGAATAAAAAGTACTGATTTTCTTGGTTTAGAACCAAGCTGCTGCGTTACTGGGCGGACGTGACATCAGACTATTGATTCCAATTGAACAAAATAGGGGACATCATGTCAGTATAGGGAATGAGATTAGCGGAAGAGTAGCGTCCAATGATTGGACGTCACCCATAGTCTGTGACGTCACCAGCGGAAAAGTTATTAGAGAGAGAACGTCATGTTGGTTGTGCGCATGCGCCTCTCGTCCTCGCTTCCGGTGAAAGCGGCTTGAGACACTTCAAAACCAAATTGACGTTCTCTCTGTAAGGTGAGGTCCAATCAAGGGACACTACTCTTCCGCTAATCTCCCATTATGGGAGGTCAGGAACCCCACCCAGTGAAAGTAGGTAAGGCAAAGCGCACGGCGGTTGGCCTGTTCAAGGAACGCAGCTCGGGACGCAGCAGCAGCAGGTGTCTAGACAATGAAATGAAACTGACATCTGCTTTCTTCTTCATCCTTTATTTATGTCGTCAGGGTGATTAATATACTTGGTGACGAAAGCAGCTGTCAGGACGGCGATACATTCTAACACGGAAGGGGGAAAACCACTGCTCCCGCACCCATCCTTCATTGTTATAAATATAGTTGTTTTATATATGAGATTAGCGGAAGAGTAGCGTCCCTTGATTGGACGTCACCTTACAGAGAGAACGTCAATTTGGTTTTGAAGTGTCTCAAGCCGCTTTCACCGGAAGCGAGGACGAGAGACGCATGCGCACAACCAACATGACGTTCTCTCTCTAATAACTTTTCCACCGGTGACGTCACAGACTATGAGTGACGTCCAATCAAGGGACGCTACTCTTCCGCTAATCTCATTCCCTATATATATATATATATATATATATATATATATATATATATATATATATATATATATATATATATATATATATATATAACTGAAGGAACCAAGCTGACGTCACTTAGCTATTTTATTGTTGATTTTAGACAGCCATTTGGTGATAAGGCTAATTCTCACTAAATTTTATTAACTCATTCAACCCTAACACCGATTATATCCGTAGTATATCCCGGGTTGCTTCCCCCCATGCCTATTTATTACATTTTTATGAGACAAATTATAGGCGTATTATCAAAGCTAATGTTTTTGGTTTTTACGTGTTAATGTTAGTTGAGTAAACTATCTATGTACTTTCTTATTTTTATCTCTAGGATTGAGTGAGTTAATCAGACTATAAACGTTAAAGGTCACACACACAGATATATGTCGGTTGATACCTTTAATCAGACGGACGGATGTTGTGAGTATTTTACCTAAAGGCACGGCATCAATAATAGAGACGAAGAATCGCCACCACATTTCACACACAAGTAGGTACGCACGGTATGAAAGTTATCAGCCACATACCAAGACGTTCTTCCCAAGAAAAAAAGTATACAAGTTGCTGAAATCAAGGAAGACCGCCCAGTAATTTTTATAGTTGTACGACAAGCGGCCTTAACTTACATGTGTTGTGAAGGTTAATCGGCTGTCACTTAATACTGATTGATAGTGAAAAGCGAAAAAGGTTGTTGTTTTTTTGTTTGTTTTTTTTCTTTTGTTGTTAAGGTTTTACGGCTCTTGTAAAAAAAAAAAAAATCGAAGAAACATCGGAAGTCAGAGGGTTATAAGGAGGAGGGGCGGGGGGGGGGGGGGGGATAGTAAAAAAGGGGGGATAGAAGAAAAAATAAAGAGTGTAGACCGCTGAAGAATCCACATGCCCAGAGATAGGCCCTGCGTTCGAATCGGGGTATGTTTTGTTTTTAAGGGTTTTACGGCGCTTGCAACACATTAAGGTCATATCAGCACCAGCAAAAAGGAAGAAAATGGGACAGCAAAAAGTTCTAGAATTACAAGTAAAGCACCCAAGAAAAGGGAAGACAAAGGAGAATTGATTAAAACAGAGAACAGATGTAGATTCTGAGAGCACACTATCAAAGTACTTAGTTTGAGATCACCTAAAAGTCTCACCCAGACACTAGCACAAGATCCCACTAAGAGGAATACACTCAAATGTTTACAAATCATATGTTAAAAATAAAGAAATAAGAATACATAACAGAGAAATGATTTACAAGGAAAAAATATCATCTCCCAAAACAATAACTATGCATTTGACTGTTTCCCTCCCAGCTAGGACTCCGGCCAGGACCAGGACAAAACCAAGTAATCTCATGCCAAGACAAAGACAGAAAGCAAGTTGGAAAACAGATACAGGGGGATAGAAGGAAGACACAGTAAGTGCCTCCCTGCCCACTATGGGAGGTCAGGAACCCCACCCAGGTATACAAGTTGCTGAAATCAATGAGTAAGTAGTTGCTTTATAGTTGTACGACAAGCGGCCTTAACTTACACGCGTAGTGAAGGTTAATCGGCTGTCACTTAATACTGATTGATAGTGAAAAGCGAAAAAAGTTATAAGGTTTTTTTTTGTTTCTTTTTTTTTTTTTTTTTTTTTTTAAAGGTTTTACGGCTCTTGTAAAAAAAATCGAAGAAACATCTGATGTCAGAGGGTTATAAGGAGGGGGGGGGGGGGGGGGGTGTTAGTAAAAAGGGGGAATAGAAGAGAAAATAAAGAGTGTAGACCGCTGAAGAATCCACATGCCCAGAGAGAGGCCCTGCGTTCGAATCGGGGTATGTTTTGTTTTTAAGGGTTTTACGGCGCTTGCAACACATTAAGGTCATATCAGCACCAGCAAAAAGGAAGAAAATGGGATAGTAAAAAGTTCTAGAATTACAATTAAAGCACAAAAGAAAATGTGAGACAAAGGGGTATTGGTTCAAATAGGGAACAGATGTAGATTCCGAGAGCACACTGTCAAAGTACTGTACTTCGTTTGAGATCACCTAAAAGTCTCATCCTGACACAAGCACAGGTCCCAACTAAGAGAAATACACTCAAATGTTTACAAATCATATGTAATATGTAAACAAAACATAATACAGTACATAACAGGGAGATGATTTACAAGGGAAAAAATATCATCTCACAAAATTCACTATAAATTATTTGACTGTTTCCCTCTCAGCCAGGGCCAGGACAAAACCAAGTACTCTCATTCCAAGACAGGGACAGAAAGCATGTTGGAAAACAGTCATAAGGGGATAGAAGACACAGTACGTACCTCCCTGCCCACGATGGGAGGTCAGGAACCCCACCCAGCACCCAGCCCCAAAAGGAGTCGAGTCAGGGTATCTTGCTCAAGATGTATACAGTACATGTGCGGCTGGTGGGATGCGAACCCGGAGACCCGCCGTTGCTGGGCGACGTGACACCAGACTATTGAATCCAATTCTCAAGTTAACTGTATTATCCAGACTATAAAAGTTCATGGTTACACAGAGTTTTGTGTGTTGATCCGTCATACTTCCGGATGACAATGTAATGAGCTTCCCAAAACTTACTATACATTTGACTGTTTCCCTCTCAGCCAGGGCATATGGCCAGGACAAGGACAAAACTAAGTAATCTCATTCCAACACAAAGACAGAAAGCATGTTGGAAAACAAACATAGGGGGATAGAAGACACAGTATGTACCTCCCTGCCCACTATGGGAGGTCAGGAACCCCACCCAGTATCCAGACAATAAAAGTTCATAGTTACACAGAGTTTTGTGTGTTGATCCGTCATACTTCCGGATGACAATGTTATGAGCTTCTTAGACAAGCGTAATCTATCTATCTTTACAGAGCGGCGGGTGGGATGCGAACGCGGAGACTCCATTGAGCAAGCCTGTCCCTATGCACTATCTGAACAAACAAACAAATGAACAAACAAACAAACAAACAAACAAAGATGGACACTATTCTTGATTGACACCAATATCGTTTATTTATATCTCTTCAATTACCAATAAGTATAGAATAGAATTCTTACAAATCAATCAGACACAATTTTATTTATACATTGTTTTGTTTTGTTTTCCAATTCATTATCATACATACGTACATAATACATACATGCATATACACACATACATACATAGAACCATACAAAATAGATAATATGTTTTTCGTCTAGTATAACATAATCAAGTAATATGAAGAATAAGGGGGAGCTAACACGTGAATGTCATAGTCATACGCATTTCATTTCAATTCAATATCGGAAGACGTTTGATTGGTTGCTTGTCTCGGGTCACGTACCCTTGATGACACAATTCAATGGCGGACATCGATTTGCATAGTTTTAAAAATAAAAAATATCAAAATTAAAATTAAAACAAAAAACAAACAACACACACACACACACACACACACACACATAAAAATCAAACAAAAACAAACTCAGCAATAACGATGATAGTAAGATGATGATGAAAGAATAAATGAATCAATTTCTTTTTGTTATTATTTGTATAGGGCTTTAACGGCGCTTCTAATGATCTTAGGTCATGTCAACGCCGGAAAAAAAAAAAAAAACCTCCAAAAAAAACAAAAAAAACCAACAAAACCGAACAAACAAAAGAAAAGAAAAAAAAAAAAGCAAAGAAATAAAGACAAAATGAACTCGTTCAAAAGCAGGGAGCAATAATTAATAGTAGATTCGAAGAATAGAAGACAAACCACCAAGTACCTCCCTGCCCACGTTGGGAGGTCGGGAACCCCATTCAGTTGAAAGGTATGAAATTAACTTGAAACAGAATAATCCAATTCAATAGATAGATGATACATGATGAAAACTAGAAAATCACAAGAGGAAGACTCTACATGTTCCAAATATCGTACAAAATTGTAAAATTATAATTACCTGGGTAGATTACAGTAATATTAATTAATGCCATATATCACTCACGGTTCGAGACCTTGTTCCGATTTAACCCTTCATAATGTTAATATATAAATTAAACTTTAATAATGAGATTGCATAGCGTGCGTATAAATAACATAGAGAAGAAAAAAAGTTTAACAGAATTGACAATAGAGAAGTAATATATATATATTAGGAGGAAAATACCATTATTATCATCCTTCCTTTTCATAAAAATCTTCTTATTTTTCTGGCGTTAGTTGTTTTGTTTTAGTTTTAGTTTATTCTCTGCACTTTTTTCATTTATCAATCGTTCCAATTTGCACTATAGAAAACAATTATTGCTTTTTTTATTATTACGCAATATCCACGCTTAGAAAGAATGACTCCACTATAACAAAGAAAGTATTGGACTGGAACCCTCAGGGCAGAAGATCAAGGGGAAGGCCACGAGGAACATGGAGAAGAATTAAAGAAGCTGATATACAGAGAAGTGGTAAGACCTGGAATGAGATAAAAAAAGTTGGCTCAGGATAGAGAAGGATGGAAACTTGTTTGTCTGTGGCCTATACCCTGACCCAGGGTGAAAAAGGCAATGATTATGATGATCCACTAAAAAGGGTCCCTGACCAACAGCAACCAGTATAACATGAGGAAAGAGACATAACGCCTGTTAGACGATAAATTTATAAATAAATGTATGTAGTAGTAGCATAAATTTATTTATAAATTTATGCTCCTATCTACTTATTTATTTTGTAGTTAGTTATAACTCGTCCACTAATATTAATATGCGGAATGAAAGTGAAATAACTAATGTTGTGGACAACATCAGTTTGGAATCACAACAGGGTACCCCCATTAATTCAACTTTTTATTCTTCTTTCTTTTGGCTTCTGTCTAGAATTGGAATGCAAGTTGTAAAAATATTAACAAAAAATATATTTCCCTTACAGCGATATATTTTTAAAAAAATCATATTTAACCGCTATTTATGTTTCATATAGTCAAACACAATAATCAATTCAAAGAAACGGAGAGAGAGAGAGAGAGAGAGAGAGAGAGAGAGAGAGAGAGAGAGAGAGAGAGAGAGAGAGAGAGAGAGAGAGAGAGAGAGAGCGACAGAGAGAGATATTCTCATACTACTGGCTACAACCATGTTTGTTTATTTGTTTTTAAGGGTTCTACAGCGCTTGCAAGACTATCTGTATGTATTTTTCACTTTCACTTCGAGTTTTGTTTTCAATTAAGAAACTCAGCGGCGAGTTGCCATCACAAAAAAGCCGAATCAGCGTCTAGAGAAAAAGCGAGACGGTAAACAAAACACAGTACATATAATAATATAATAATAATAATAAATTTTGTTTATGGTTTTAAGGGTTTTACGGCGCTTGCAACACATTTAGGTCATATCAGCGCCAGTAAAAAAGGAAGAAAATTGGATAAAGATTCTAGATGTATAAAATAAAAAGGACTTGAGAAAAAAAGTAAGACAAAGAGGAGTGGTTAAAATAGGGAACATGAGTAATAATAAGGTCAAGGGGTCATCGTGGTGTATCCAGACCGGTCATCAACTAACACCAAAAAATGTACAGAGACACTACTGTTTTTTATTCCAACTATAGAATTATACCACCGGTTTTATCCTCTTGTCTACTTCATCAATTTAACAAAATCTTTGTCTTGTTATTCATCTATCTATTCTTCTTTCTATCTATCTATCCATATCCATCTATATATCCATCTATCTATCTATATTTAACTCTGAAGAGGAATGTTTTGGTGCCAGATCTCTCTCTCTCTCTCTCTCTCTCTCTCTCTCTCTCTCTCCCTCCCTTTCTCTCTCTCTCTCTCTCTCTCTCTCTCTCTCTCTCTCTGTGTGTGTGTGTTTCTTTTCGCCCCCCCCCCCCACCACCACCTCCCTTGGCCAGCCTAATGAAAAACTGGGATTAAAATGAAAAAGAAAAAAAGAAGCAGGCTTTTTGGGTCGTGGACAAAAAGAAAAAATACACGAATGTCTCCAACAGCCGGAATGTATATATTATATCAAGAGAAGTCAAGATCGTGGAGATAATAAAATATGCATAGAGATTATTATTTATTCTTGTAGAAATCAAATGCCCACAGTAGTCATGAAATCCAGTATAGATAGAACGAATATGACGTCACTACGAGAGTCTTCGTTATTGACTTTTGCCATCCGCGTTTATGAGAAATTCTCACTAAACTGTAATAACCAGACTAAAAACGTTCAAGTTCAAGGTTACACACGGTTTTGTGTGTTGCTTCGTTCTACTTCCGGATGGCAATGTTGTGAGCTTCTTGGCCAACCAAGCGCATTCTATCTATCTATAATACATAAACTGCAAAACTTCGACAAGATCTGTAATAAGTTATAGCAACCAGTCAGGAACATTAAAACATTTTTTTAAAAATAAATATATAAACAACCCCCCCCCCCCCCCCAAAAAAAAAAAAAAAAAAAAAAACCCACTAAAAAACAAAAACAGTAATGACGAAATAAGGACACGACAACCGCTGGTAAAAAAAAAGGCATCATTAAAAAAAAAAAAAAAAAAAGAAGATTTTTAATTATGACAGAAAGAGCAGCTTACTATGGAATGAATGTTAATACGAGGAGAAGCCTTATATTGTAACACCAGCATATTAAGTCACCATTCAGGCAGAAAATAAGTCTAAACTTTCATACAATCAATTGGAGACCTTAGATAGAATCACAGCAGAGAAAACTTGAAGTTTCAAAATTGTTATCTCCATAAGAACACTGTTTTCTATGATGAGGCAAAAAAAAAAAAAAAAAAAAAAAAAAAAAGACAGGCACTTTCTCCTCTTTAAGTCTCTAAATACATGACTTTAAAAAATTGTTTGTTTTTTATTTATTCAGTATTTCGTTGTTGTTTTTTTTTTGTTTTGTTTTTTGTTGTTGTTTTTTTCTTCTCACAGAAGAAAATGCAGCTTTATATGTGGCATGTTTTAAGGACCTCCTCTTCATAAAATCATATTTATAATGGAAGTGTTGTGATTGTTTAATTGTCATTATTACGATTATTACATATCAATAGAGAATGTTTTTGATTATCTTTCATTTACTTGCATCGTTAAATTCATTCTATTTACACTTATTATTTTTTTTAAAAGAGCTTTTATATAGCGCAATATCCACTAGGCGTGCTCAAAGCGCTTTTTAGGGGGTCCCTGACCAACAGCAATACGTTACATCTATGATCTAGAACGAGACATGACGCCTGTTAGGCGATATTACAATATTTTTTTCCGACAGAGACAACGCTGTTAACGGCCAGGTAGGTACTCATTTTACACCTGAGTGCGGTGAGAGAACGTGAGTAACCTTTTTCCAAGGACTCGACTATGCGCCGAGCGAGGCTCGGACCCAGGACCACCCGATCCGAAAGCGAGTGTCATACCATGAGACCACATAGCCACACTATGGACACAAACAAAATACGACCGATCTACTTCTTATGGAAACTTTTATAAGACTTTTATAAATGTATACTATATTGAAGATATAGAGAAAGTCAACAAAAAAAAAATCGGAATAGCGGAATGATGGTGAATCTTTTAGACGGGGTGATTTTAACAAAATAAAATAATTTTGAACATTGTCTGAGCATTCGACGGAGGAGGAAAGAAAGATAACTCCTAGAGGAACCGTCGGAAGTCAACAGGTATCACCTGTGTCATTAATGTGTACAAATAATTATAATGCAGCCCCGTTAAATATACATCGTGTCTAAAATGTGCTGCGCGCTTCGCATTGAACGCATTAGATAGTAGGCATTAAGTCGTTAGTAATAATAACAAATATTATAAGTCATTAAGTATTCTCATTATCATTCACAGGGAATGAGATTAGCGGAAGAGTAACGTCCCTTGATTGGACGTCGCCCATAGTCTGTGACGCCACAGGCGGAAAAGTTATTAGAGAGAGAATGTCATGTTGGTTGTGCGCATGCGTCTCTCGTCCTCGCTTCCGGTGAAAGCGGCTCGAGACACTTCAAAACCAAATTGACGTTCTCTCTGTAAGGTGACGTCCAATCAAGGGACGCTACTCTTCCGCTAATCTCATTCCCTATAAGCCATTAAGTGTTCTCATTATAATTCATTCACCCTGTATCAATTATAAGTACAAAAGTACAAGGAAATGGGGGTGTGTTCGTTCAGACAGCTGGAGTGATCGAAGGCACTTTTAAGGTCATAATATTAGGCGCCGGTAAAAAATG